>NW_020664419.1:64028591-64101560 GCF_002925995.2 Terrapene triunguis | reverse complement strand
TTATTAGAGCATAAGCTTTCGTGGGCTACAACCCACTTCTTCGGATGGGTTGTAGCCCACGAAAGCTTATGCTCTAATAAATTTGTTAGTCTCTAAGGTGCCACAAGTACTCCTGTTCTTTTTGCGTGATACAGACTAACACGGCTGCTACTCTGAAACCTATTTTAAACATGAACTTGACTGGGGATGCATTAGTATGGTTCCTAGGTTGGATTAATTCTTGCTCTCCACATAATCTGTATTCCAGAGTGCATGAGTACATAGACTACATTTATTAACAGTACATTCATTCTTTACACCCATACATGGAGTGAAGCCCTTCACCTTCTCAAGTGCATGCTGAAATGCTGACGCTGTACTGTACGCTACAAAGGAGTCAGAACAATATACTTAAACGCATAAGATCTAGACTAAACAGAACGTAGTTCAAACATTCCTTATCAACTGCTTTTCATTATTTGTTGTAGCTACAGTAAGTAGACACAAATACTTACAGACAACAGCATCAGCAAAATTAGGGGATGCTTGGTCTATAGCTGCACAATTTGGCATATTGTGCATTGTTCATTTCATCATAAATAAAACTACTTGTAAGTCTTGGAAAGGAAATCAGATGTGATTTACATCACTAGAATTGGGGGTTTTCTTGACATGCCTTATGGCAAGTCACAATGATTAGTCATGGCTCCATTTTGCTCCTAGTCCTCAGGGCATTATGTTATTTAAACCACAGAAAAGCAAGGAAGCAAACTATAACCGTAATGATCAAAATTATGCCTCTCAACATAATACAGTTAGACTACCATTGAAGTGACTTCATCCCTCTTTCACAGTTATTCCAAACGTTTCAGCAGCAACAAAAACTTATGAAAATCTGCTCTGTCACCCCATTTTACATCTGGAGTAACCCCATTTACTTCAGTGGAGTTACTCTGGATTTATACTGGTGTAAATTAAGAAAAATTTAGAGTCAAGAGCAGTAATTAACATGACATTGGTTTGTGGTCTAAAAGGCTCTTAACAGTATTTAGGAGTTTGGGGGACATAATTACAGGACAAGAGTTAAAGTAATTTAATTCCAAGAACTAAATTCAGCCTGGTGTTAGGAAGTCTCTAAGGTTATGTCTACACTGCAACTGAAGTTAGCCTCCCAGCCCAGGTAGACACACTTGTGCTACCAGGCTCAAGCTAGCATGCCAAAAATAGCAGACTGGACATTGCGGCTCTGAAGGAGACCTGGACTAGCCATCTGAGACCAGACCCAGCGGATCCAAGCTGCCACCTGAACTGCAAGGTTCACACTGCTATTTTTAGCATGTTAGCTTGTACCCCACTAGCACGAGTCTGTCTACCTGGCCTGGGAGACTCCCTCCCAGTTGCAGGGTTGACATATCCTGGGTGCCAATCAGTGATGTAAGCTGCTCAGAAAATGATTGTGAATTATACTTGTGTAACTAGGGCTAATTTGGCATTAGGTGGGCTAATGGGAAAGGAGCCCCTGGGAGGTTCCAATTGTAGACATTCCATAGGGAGTTTGTGGATGGTAGGGTTTATCCCAAATGACAGGTCTAGGAACCAACCTCAAAGCCCTCAAAAGCCACCCTCTCCCCAGCAGTTCTCACTGCTGGCAGCTGTCTCAGAACTACCCCACCGCCCACCCCCTTTTTGATGGGACTTTCCGCAACAGAGTGCTCTCTGATAGGAAGGGTCATTATCTTTCCTCCCTGATCTTCATAGAGCTAGTACAAGGACGATACACCTCCTCCTCCCTGACCACAAGGCAGGCTCTGGCCCCAGCCTCAGCCAACCCATTCCTCTCCTAACCAGTCCAAGGAAAAGGGGGAGAGCATTGCCTTGAAGATGCTGCCCCTTTCCCTCACTTCCCTGTGGGATGGGGAGATCAATGCACAGAGGGTCCCTTCCATGTGCAGTTCTAAGAGGTCTAATCCAGCCTGGGGTATGTTACATATGTGTAACACAGGCAGGCTGGCTGGAATAAGGGTGTACCAGGAACAGGAGAACGGAAGGTACAGCATGGTCCGACTACTCTGTTTCACACCTTGTTTTTGCTGCTGCAGAGTGTAAATTACATTTATTTTTCCCCATCTGCTAAAATGCCTAATCAGTGCAAGTTACACTAATTTACCCCTTTCTATTTTATTTTTCATCAACTGACATCAGGATCCAATGCTCATCTCATATTCGTGTAAATCAGGACTAACTGCATTTCAGTCAGTGGGCCAGATGCTTGGCTGTGGTCATAAGCTACCTCTGCACTGTGCTTATCCCAAGGTCCATCCCGGCATCAATTTGGTCCCTGATATAAATGACAACATCTTGGGCAAATTTAATCTGGTTGTCAAGAGCCCCAAGGGACTATTCTGTCAGTCCAGGATCAGGCAAGCATAAGGAAGTCCAGGCCATACCCATTTCTCTCCTCCATGTCCTCACATTCAGGAGCCACGGGTGTGTTTAATTTACTACTCAACTTTGCACTTAAATTCCAGTGGCTGGCTAAACTGGCTTTAGGGCATGTTTGTGCTAGCAGAGTGGCAGAAAGTTGCCCCAATATACACATGAATCAGGCCCAGTGGATGTGAGAAGAACTGATGGGAGAAGAGACTCAGACCGCCACTAACTTCTGTGTCTTCTCAGAATCTGACATGACAATATCAGGAATGAAAACAAGTTGTATCTATCAGTAAGGCTGAATCAAAGATGCCCTTAAAGTTGTTTCCAGTCTTTATTATTGGTGAAGCAAAAGCAGGAGAAGTTTCTAATTTGCTTTCCCTCTCTTTGCAAAATTAAATTATTAAAACAAAGGAACCCAGTTATTCCTAAAAGCAGGAATGGTGTGTTGCCAGCATATTCCACTTCAGAGAATGGTATAATTCATTGGTGGATAGTATTTATTTTAAAACACAGAGCAAATTTACACTTGATGCCACCCCACTGACGAAAAGAGAGGCGTGCCAACAGGTATGTTAGCATGAACCAAATTCTGTGCTATCTGTAAAACACTCGGGAATCTTTTTGGAAAGGTGCTACAAAAGTAAATATAAGGTATTACAGTATTATGATATTGCAATTTTCTTCTTCAAAACACTGGAGAAAACAACTATATTATCCTCTCTTCAGAATTACACTGGACAAAATAACATCTGGAAATGTGTTGTGCTGCACAATAGGTTTATTTAGACCCTGTCATGAGACAACTGTTCTCCCATATTATTGCTGATGGAGCTAGACAGCTTACTGAATACATTTAGTGTGACACAAAAAGTCAAGACAAACACTGCAAGTAAGAGTCAATATTTATTTGATTAATAACTTACAAAAATTTCACAGATTTAATTTATGTAAGGAGAGCTAATTTATTAAACATTTTACAGATTTTTGTTCACCATGTAATACATCAAGATCCTGACAGTAGTAAAATAATACTTGGCACAGTTATAAATAAAGAAAATACAAAAACAATGTATCCATAGCTTAAAATGTAATGATGTTGTTTTATGCATATTAATTTTCAAAAACAAAATCTGGTGGACACCAAAGAACATAGAAACCCGCAAAGAAACAGCACATGTTTAGGGCTGAGACAAAATTTCCATTTACTCAACCTATATCAGATAAAGCTGATCTGATTTCAGTCTGGATCAGCTTCATGAAGTTTTGGAAGCGATGTAGTTTTGCTGTAATACGCAAATTGTAAGTTTAATAGTTTACTTGACAGAAAAATGCTGCATAGATGGCTTTTCCCATTCTGATGGTTTCAGGTCATAGGTCTCAGTATTCCTCAAGATAATTAACTCTTTGTATTAGATTTATATGCCCTAAATCCAGGACATTTGCAAGTTGATTCTAAACCTATTATATTTTCTATTGGCCAAATTGTGCAGTCCATAATGAAGCAAAACTCCCACTAGGGAGCTATGCTCAAATAAAGACTGCAAAATTAACCTCATATTACCACCAAAGTCCACTCTTGTTTTGCAAACATTCTGGTACACAGACTTTGTTAGTTAATTGGACAACTAAAATAATAATGTACTTTACACATTAGATTACTGATGCTATGAAATGTATTTACTAAAAACGTTCAACTGATTGAAGTTCTTTATTCAGCCGACCCCAAATAGAAATGGGAAAAAAGTTTTTCCTGGAGGTGCAGAACATTACTTTTAATTGTAAAAGAAGTAAAAAAATGTTGAAGGCTTATTCATGCTTTTTTCCATTTAGAAATTAAAAATATGAATAAGGGTGTCATTTGTTTTTGTTCATGTTAACAGAATTATTATGGCACAAACCTCTTGCCACCCCGTAACCAACTCCCCCCAAACATTGTATCAAAGATAATGTTGATTTTTTTCCCCAGTCTTAAACGTTCAAGTACACTAAGGTTACATTTCTGTAAATCTTGATATCTGGTACTTGCAAACTATGCGAGTGTCTTGTGATCAAAGAAACAGCTAAAGAAAATAATGTCTACTTGCAAATACTGAACATCACCTATTTACAGTTTCACTGCTCCTCTTACTAAGGCAAGGGGCGGGAATACCACTAGATTGCTTTTATACTTGTAATCTGCATATTACAGAGAATGCTAATTTTGCCAAGCATCAAACATGCAGTGAATTTGCAGGGTATAATGCCTATTAACAGCAGTATTGAACATCACTAAAAGCTCATTAGATATCTTCCTACACTTTTTGGTTGATAAAATGAAATGAGCAACCTTAAATATACTCACACACACTCACAAAGAGAAAACTATTTGATAAATTATTTATATACAGATACACATTCTTTACAGTGGTCTCTATCAACTGCTTCCAGGTCCCCTCTGAAAATTCCCTTCACAGATTTCTCGAACCACTAGGTTGCTACAGCACTTAAAAGAGAACTAATGCAAGTCTCAGTCTCTCTGTAAACAATAGTTAAGGAAACAGTGAATAATTCACCATGAGTATAGGAAAACGCCATAACAGAAAATCAGTGCATCACATTCAACAACAAAAAGCCCATTTGGAATGAGATTTCAGATCATTCCTTACCTTTCAAACATATTTGCAGTGAGAGAACTTAACAGAAAAAAATCTCAAGGGTGATTTCCACTTGCTGACATACCGTCTTCTTCAGAGTGTCCTATTAGATTTTCCTTTATATGTGCTATTAACAGAGATCACACTTTACTTAAGCTTGGATTCAATCATTTTATATGCAAACAAAATGAGTGTTTTAGTCAGTTTTCACGATTTGTTTTGCAATCACATGGAATTTAAAACTGTTACAAACCCTTCTTTTCTATTACTGAGATTTTGCATTCACGTCTTTGGTCCCCCTATGCAACTTCTCTTCAAACCTTTCCAGTCACTATGCAATATATTACACTGGATCACTCCTAGTATTAAATTGTTTATATCATCTGTTCAAAGATATCAAATTAAATTCTGTTTTATTTTTTGCTGAATATCATATAGTATATATTGTGGTCTATTTTTAAAAGGTATATCATGCACTTAAGCAGGGCTTTAACTTCGACAGAAGAGCTTTACTTACTCGTGCAACTGTTTATTTTCAGACTATACAACCTCGAAACAAGGTTATTACGAGTATTTCACTGTACCGGAAACAGATGGCCATAACTGCTGATAGCCATAAAATATAGGTAACACACTTATTTGTGAACATTATCCTCATGTGCCCTGCTTCAGCAGCTTAACACATTACAGTCGATCCCCAATAAAACCACATGATTTTAATCACAGTACTGAAATGCACATTTTCCCATGTACATAATACTATAGAAAATCAATATAAAATCACATTACCTGAACTAAATGTAGCAATCTTAATGAAGTCTGACTGCATTGTGAAATTTAGTTTTAGACTCCAGATTCTTACTCCAATGGAATTATTCGAATTGGGAAATAAATATTTCTGTTCAGCACAACATGACTAGGTATGTCAATACTTGAATAATCTCATGCTCCTTTGTAAAAGGTGTTAAATAAAAAAATCCAACAACAAATGCAGTGAATATGTTGTTGTGAATAATTCTCATGTTAAGAATGGTTAAAATCCCTTTTTGATCTTCCTCCTCTTCCTTATCAGGATTGGCAGTTTATTCTGTCCATTTTTACCTTCGTTAATAAAACTCTGATAAAGAGAAGGTACCGTAAGATTCATCGTTAGCCCTACACATAGCATGCTACGGTTCAAAGGATGTGGATTCGAGAGAGAGAAATTTTCAGGCACCACTCAGATCTGATATGCTCACAGGATGAAGATGGTGCTACACTAGCTGGTAGCCTGCTCCTGAAGTTTGGTCATATTCTATTGTATACTGCCTTGTCCAGTCCACAATAACAGGACGAAAAAGACCACAGCATCTGAATTCAAAGAAGTCTATAATATTCCTTATACATCCATGGCTAAAAAAAAACCAACCAAGAAGACATACGTTAGTAAGTAACATCACAATTCACTGAACATAGCACAAGTTTGTCTATCTCCAAATTTACCATGTCTGCTTGCTCTCCAAAAAGTTCCCCAAATGTAGAAAACCCAAACTCTGAGAGCACAACTGACTCTTTAACCTTAAATCAGCCATTCTCCAAGATAGTATGCCCCAGGGTTATATAACAATCACTGGATATCATCCCATCTTAAAGTTAAGAAAAAATGACTTACTAGAATATATTTAATAGACAAAGCAAACAATAGCACCAATAGAACATTAAATAAAAACAATTGCAGCATTATCCTGCCTTTGATTTCAGACGATGCTATTTTATTTTTTCCATTTTATAATATGTGAATATTACAATTTCTAAGCATAGACTGTAAAATTAGATGAACTCAAAAACAACAAAACTGAATCAGCTCAAGAGAAATCCCTGAACCATGAACCAATCTCTATCCCACCGCAGGCAATAGTTTGAACCAATAAACAGGCATTACAATGCACCCCGAAGGTCATACTCTGTTGGACCAACAGGAAAGCAAAGTTCAGAGCGGAGTGCCATCCACTAAGACCACAAATAACATTGAAATTTAGGGAAATATGAGAACAAGAGCTTCCAAAGTATGGAGTATGAAAAGAAGTGGTATTCAGGATAGCTAAGACACAAACTATCTAGGGATTTATAGATCAAAATCAACACCTTAAACTGCACCCAGTGATGAACTGGAAGCCAAGGTAATCTGCAGTGCACAGGTGTAGTATATTCCATGCCACAAACACCGCTAACTGGGCGGCCACATTCTATGCTAGCTGAAGTTGCAGAGTGGTCTTGAAAGCTAGTCCCACACTGTATTAGAGCATACCGTTCTGGAAGTGGCAAAGGCATGGATAACTTGGTAAGGCCCCTATCCAAAAGGAATCGTTGCTCCATTTAGAAGTGCCAGACATGAATATGAAGTGATTGTCCTCCCAGGATCACCTTCAATTTAATTAATACTGGTCTTCAGATTATATGGTGGTTCATAGGCTATAGGTCAAAGATCAGTGTGAATCCTTGAACACTACAAAATATAGAGTATACACATCTCTGTGGACCTAGAGGACAAGAGTGATAGCTTCCAAGTCCAGCAGCTGTTAAATCATAGAGCTCATTGTCAATTTCTTAAAGTTTTACAGTCTCTAATATGTAAAAAAATCTCAGGAAGGCAATTTATTTTTAATCAGAAAGTTTCTTTTTGCTTGGGGCAGTGAAGCCTTGTAATTACACTGAAAGCTGAGTAGGCCTTGATTTTCTGGAAATCAAAACTTAGGTAATAGGATGTAGACTAGAAAGATGAGAAGCAACAATGAGAACATCTGAATTCCTGAAAGGACATTAAGTAAACAAACCGTGGTTGACACCTTTGCTCCATCTTGCAGGCAGTGCTTATTTAGTCAGTTCAAACACTTGTTTCATGATTTTAAGGAACACATCTTCTAAAAGCTCCTAAGCTGATGGAAATGGCTACAGGATGTGGAATTTGAAATCAGTGAGGAAAGCAATACACTGCATCTGCTCTGGGCACAGGCTTGTGTTCCTCAGACAAAAAGAAATCTGACTGTGGCTGTGCTGCAGCTCTAGAAAGGTCATGACCACATGAAGCTATGTTACTAGTCTCACTTGCTAATTTCTTTTGCATGGTGGGACTTGAGAAGAAATGTTGAAGGCAAGTCCTTTTACTAGCACAACAACAAGCTTAGTGAAGTGGCAGCATCCCCTACAAGGAAGGTGCTTTCCATTTCTTTACCAAGAAAAAGACTATTACCTTTCTGGGAGCATAATTTTTTTTTATGTTAAATCATCAATGGCTAGATTCATTTAGGAATATTAACAGTAATTATAAGTCACTTTCCGTAATCAGATACATTGGCTTATGGTAAAAATAGCTGTTCAAATTCAGCTTTTAAAAACTGAAATTCTGGGATCCTATCAGCATCTAGAAGATAGTTTTCAGCATTCAGCTCTGTTTTGTTGCATTCAGTTGTGAAGTTCATTTGTGAGTTGGCTATCCAAATGAGAAATAGTGTTTTACACATTTTTATAAACTTACTTGAATGGGCTTTCAATAGATGTTGTTGTGACTTTAAAGTGCTTGTATCGTCTTGCATTCATCCTTTCATTTGTAGTGATACCTAAACAAGATATCTAGAAAAGATGGGAGATAAAGCAAGCAAACACTTAGAATTTCCAAAATTAAAAGCAAACCAGGGGAGAGAAAGGCTGGAAAAAACCCCCCCACATTTATTTGCTACTTTATGGTTTTAATTGTGCAGGACTATTTGGTGCTTGTGAAAGTGAGGGGCTGTTTAGTTTGGCACAATGCAAGCTGCATCGCTCTGCCTGTACATCTCAACCATCTGCGTTATTTGAGTCTTTCTTGAGTGAATAGAACCAGCTGTATCAAATTGTGTAGTAGTTTTCATTTTAATAAATCCTGATATCCAGAGGAAAAATCCCTAATAATCATCTATACTGGAGATAATAAATAAGATAAGCAATTATTTTTATTATAGTAGATATTTAGGCATTATCTTAAACAATTTTGAAACAACTTTTTTTCCTTCTTGGCACTGATACTTAAAGTAATTGTAAGATGATATTTTTGTAATTTTTTCCCCTGTATAATTTTGTCTCAATAACAAGAAGTTCTAAGAAATAATAAATTGGGCTGAAAACACCTTCTGCATGGGTCACTTGGCTCAAGAAGTGTGAACAGTTTTCAGCAACTACTCCATAATTGTTTTGACCTAAAAAGGGGGAGTCTGAAGAAGTCTTAAATTATGCAAGGCCTGGATTTACTGTAGTATATTGCATGTGCAACACTGGAAACAAAAGTAGTAGAACTCCCTTAACAACTGGGCACTATCATAAGCTAAAGCTTTAGAATTCTTATTCATATGGTAACTCAGCCGCATGTTATGGGATCAACAAGCCATGTCTGATAATCCTGAGCATTCAGGAAATTACACTCAGGTTTACTTGCCTTTTCTGGATATACTGAAGTTTTGTCCCTTTAACAGACACGTATCTAAAGAAAGAGGACACCATTTCAAAAAAATGAGAGCCTAAAGTTAGGCACCTAGTGCCAGGTTCTGTAAGAAGAGGCCTGATTTTCAAAATGAATGAAAACTCCTGAGTACTCATATTCTCTTTTGAAAAATCAAGCCATCTATTTAGGAGTTTAACTTTAGGAAAACCATTTCTGAAAATCTTGGCTAGGTCTTTTAATCTTCTCCAGGGAATAAGGAAGCTGTTTGGAAGACAGGACAGAGAGTGGCAAAGAACGATAGCAGAGAGTGAACCTATCAGAGTGGTCAGTCAAGGGATCAGTCAACTTTACTTTCAAGCCATCAGAGAGGAATCAAGAGAGGGGCTGTGGAGTTAAAAAAGCGAAGAACAAAGCTCCTAAGAAAAAGGCCAAGTTAGAATCTCTAAGAACAGGTTTTGGCAAGTTCTTTTAAGTTACCTTTTATCTTTCTACACACAATAGTATAAATAATGATTTGGACACATTTAATAATGTAGTTATTTCATGTTTTATTTTTCATATTTCCTACACTGCATGTTTTCTGCTTGTAAATAGTATTAAATACTACAATTATAATAATTTTGCCTTCATCACATTTAAGGGTGCAAAGCATTTCACGAGGTGCCGTGAGGAAAGTGTTCTTCCAGGTTCCATAGAATTTGAAGAAATATCTACTAACATATCCCATTCTAAAGCAGGGGTTCTCAAACTGGGGGTCAGGACTCCTCAGGGGGTTGCAGGGTTATTACATGGGGGGGCGGTCTCAAGCTGTCAGCTTCCACCCCAAACTGTGCTTTGCCTCCAGCATTTATAATGGTGTTAAATATATTAAAAAGTGTTTTTAATTTATAAAGGGGGGGGGGTGTTGCACTCAGAGGCTTGCTATGTGAAGGGTCACCAGTAAAAAAGTTTGAGAGCCACTGTTCTAAAGTAACTTACGTATGGAGTTTAATGGATCCTGGGATAGTTGGGGATTGGAAGGCACACTGGAAAGTTGCATGTTCACATTTCTGTAGTACTCTGGTGCTTTATATTGGTTTGGAAGCCACACTGAATAGACGTGGTCACCCTGGCTCATTTATCTTGGGCAGGAAATCCCACTGGAAGGTAGTGTGGTGGCCCTGGATCACAAGTATAAACTTGGAATCTATATTGGTGGTTGTTCTAAATCATCGTTACAGGAGAGAAGGAAAAAGCTGAGATGCCTGACAGTTTACTTCAAAGTTTGGAGTGTGGATCTTATTTCTGATATAACTGGAAACGCTGATGTGGTAACTAAGCCCTTGTGGAGAGACTTGTGATAAGACTTTGTTCTTTACTGTTAGGATAGATAAGGAAAAGTATTCCTTTTTTAATATGGCTAATGTGAGGTATTTGAATATTATTTTCCTGTCTAAACCTGTAGTTGATAATTCCATTAACTGGGAATACATGGCCTATGATTTTGTTAAGATATTTGAATAAACTTTCCTCCTTTGGCTTTTGTACTGACAGATAATGCAAAACACACAATGGTCTCATCAGATGGGCAGACATGGGAACATCTGAAATACAGATCCCAGCACCACAGAACATATTGAACTGTTTGGCTCATTCCAAGACTACTCAAACAGATTGTTCATCCAGGCTACTGTTTTGGGTATTGGTTAGAGTTTCAGTCTGTGTTACAAGAGCGCTGGTCAGACATGATAATGAGGTGTCTGGGAAGGAAGACTGACAATTACATTCAAGGGAAAAGCTAAATGTCTGATCACAAGAGATCTTTAGTGTGAGAAAATTCAAAGGATCTATTTATATTTTAGCATATAGAATTACATATTATGTGAACATATTCATTGATTTCAGTGAGATATGTGAATGCTCAGTGATTCTTAGTGAGGAAAATGCATGAAAATTGTTTCAGTATAGTGCATCTTTTACTCCTGACAGAATTCTGCACCTCTGTGTATCCCCCCGCACAGGAACATGCAAAAGAAATCTGCGGGGGGACACACACCTCTTCTCTGGCAACGCGTGTGTTCCAGCGAGCCTGGAGCAGCCTCAGACACGCAAATCACTAAGGGGAGGAGGGCTGTGTGTGTGTGCCTGCATGGGAGACGTTGACCACAGTCAGAGGGTGGGGCTAGGCGTGCGTGCCTGCCAACAAGCGAGAGAGACTCTGTCCCTCTCACTTGCTACTACAGCTTGCCTGGCGGGGAGGGGTAGGGCTTTTTATTATGCACGAGGCAGACTTTGTCCCCGAGGCAGAAATGTAGCAGCCTGCCTGCTAGTTAACTGATCTCATACTCTGAGGCAGAAATGTAGCAGCCTGCCTACACAGTAGTGTTGTTAATGTTCCTATTGTTAGTTAACTGTTCCCATTCTCAGACAATTCCCCAAGGAGTATAAAACCTGTAAAAGTTTTAAGGCCCCTACATTACCAGAGTGATGTAAAGCCTTATAAATGACAGTAAGGGAATCAGTTAGGAAGATCAATGTGCTTTCTCACCTTTTTCCTGTGCCAAAGTGGCACAACGGAGTTAGGTTACAGCTCAGAATTTATTTTACTTACCCATTTAAAAAAAAAAAAAAAAAGACTTTGAGGGCAAATAAAACATTTACCAAGCAGTCAATATAACGTCAGGACAATCAGAGCCAAGCACTTCCCAAACTACCCAGCCAGTTCAGGACAATGATTAGCAAGACTGTATGACTTTCGTGTGTGAAAGTCTGAGCAATTTAAAATGACATTCTACTTTTTTTTCCCCCCCCCGTTTGGTGTTCTGTAATGTAATTTTAATGAAAATCCAGGATTATAACTGGAATGCAGGGTATTAGTTACCAAGTGTTTGTAACTTATCTTTCATGTGTTTAGGTAATGCTGAATAGTTATTGTGACTTTTTTCTGCATTGTAGTTTAAATAAATTACCAAAACAATATAAACTGGTGTGATTATACTGCATTATTTTGACAAATAAATATGCAGAATTTTGCAGGATTATTAATTTTTTGGCGCAGAATCCCCCCAGGAGTACTCTTTTCGCAATGGAACAGCTGCATTGCTCTTTCCTTGTCTAGATGTCTGTTCAACCCTCCCAGACATGTGTATGCCTTCCATTATCATTTTTGAGAGCTTTAAGAATGGATTTATAATTGCCACCATCCTTTCCACAAACTATACCAAAATATATGTAAATAACCTATTGACTTTGAAAAATTAATATAGTTCTTAGTATGAGAAATATTACCTGCATAATATCAACTTTGATGTTTTGTATTGTACTTTACAGAGATGTATACATAGACTTTTTTGGAAGAGTAAAGTTATGTTTACAAAACTGGGTCTCATCTGTAACTACTCTGATCTACAGCAAATACACACAATTTATTTCTTTATTATATGCACTTGTAGTTCTATTACTTTTATTTTATGTAACAGCCAAGAGCCTGAACTCATTTTACATTGAGCTAACAATATGTAGACCCAACTTACTATTTTTAAACTATATATGTACTAGGAAAATGACCACTGCTGACAATAGTTAACAACAACGGGTCCCCTCAGCTGGAAACTGTTTAACTACTAGTGTAGATTCCATTGAAAAAGTTTTGTCCAGTTAATTATACAATGCATAACTGAGACCAGACTTACACAACTTGTATGCACTCATAGTCACTGAACTGTTTTAATCATGTTTCACTCATGCCTTCTGCAATGGTGTTAAATATTTTTGTCCCATTACACAAGCAATTAAACAGTTTGCAAGCACGAGTTGAAAAAGAGACCGTGAAGACCTACTACTGACAATCACGATCAGCAATGGGCTAGTTTCCCAATATAGACAAACCTATAGTCTAGGGCTAGGCACCACATACTCTGCTGCAAGCTAAATGCAACTTCTGTGGCAAAGCCATTCATATCTGTGTGCTCCAGTAGGAGAAACTGGAAATTCTGTGGCAGTTTCTGCTAAACTAAGGATGAATGTTTTTACTAAATGAAGATGAAATTGAATAATACAATTAGTACAGTATTGCATCTATAATTTATTTTGATATCAAATTAAATTTATTTTACTTCTCTATATTTTCCCTGTGCCACAGGTTTTTTTAGGGCTGTTGATTCATCATAGTTAACTCACACGATTAACTAAAAAAAATTAATCGTGATAAAAAAATTAATCGCACTGTTAAACAACAGAATATCAATTGAAATTTATTAAATATTTTTGGATGTTTTTCTACGGTTTCAAATATATTGATTTCTATTGCAACAGAGAATACAAAGTGTACAGTGCTCACTTTATATTATTATTTCTGATTACAAATATTTGCACTGTAAAAGTGATAAACAAAATAAATAGTATTTTTCAATTCACCTCATACAAGTACCATGAAACTGTAACTTACAAATGTAGAATTTTTTGCTATATAACTTCACTCAAAAACAAAACAATGTAAAACTTTAGTGCCTACAAATCCACTCAGTCCTACTTCAAGTTCAGCCAATCACTAAGACAAACTAGTTTGTTTACATTTACAGGAGATACTGCTGCTGGCTTCTTATTTACAATGTCACCTGAAACTGAGAACAGGAATTTGCATGGTACTTTTGTAGCCAGAGTTGCAAGGTATTTACATGCCAGATATGCTAAACATTCGTATAACCCTTCATGCTTTGGCCACCATTCCAGAAGACATGCTTCCATGCTGATGATGCTCGTGAAAAAAATAATGCATTTGTTAAATTTGTGACTGAACTCCTTGGGGGAGAACTGTATGTCTCCTGCTCTGTTTTACCCACATTCTGCCATGTATTTCATGTTATAGCAGTCTTGGATGATGATCCAGCACATGTTCGTTTTAAGAACACTTTCACAGAAGATCTGACAAAATGCAAAGAAGGTACCAATGTGAGATTTCTAAAAATAGCTACAGCACTCAACCCAAGTTTTAAGATTCTGAAGTGCCTTCCAAAATCTGAGAGGGACGAAGTGTGGAGCATGCTTTCAGAAGTCTTAAAAGAGCAACACTCCAATGCAGAAACTACAGAATCTGAACAACCAAAAAAGAAAAAAAAGATGAGTTGAAAAATATTATTTCTTTTGTTTTTTACAGTGCAAATATTTGTAATCAAAAATAAATATAAAGTGAGCACTGTACACTTTGCATTCTGTGTTGTAATTGAAATCAATATATTTGAAAATGTAGAAAACATCCAAAAATATTTAAATAAGTGGTATTCTATTATTATTTAACAGCGCAATTAATCGTGATTAATTTTTTTAATCTCACAATTAATTGTGATTAATTTTTTTAATCGCTTGACAGACCTAGTTTTTTTATGACAAGGAACTGCATGGAAAATGTTGTAAGAGGAAAAAGCTGGAAGTTTGGTAAGTTGGGGACCTCAGCACCTGGGAGGAGCCCGGTGGGAGTCAATTTAGCTGGAAGCTTCTGCTAAAATCATTAACAATGAGCAGTTACTTTTGACATATAAACCATTGCACAGAATTTTTGAAACAAGACTATGCAGATGCAAATTAGATACCTTTTAGAGAATGCTAGCAGGGTCTATGTGGGGCAATTAGACCACAACATGTTACAGTGCTTTATAAATCAGACCCTCTAGAGAGCTGTGCTGTGCCGTGTAGACAAGCCAAGCAGTCTTGAGTTCCTGATGACTGCTCCACTAAAAGCTAGGAGTGTCATGAAGGTGATAGGTGAAAGAGTATCAGCATTTAAATCTCTTTGAGTGCCATTTAGAAGCACTAATAATTTGCAACAGGCATTAACCATGTAATATGAAATAAGGGTACAGTTTTCGAAAGCACTTAAGTGACTGAAGAGCCTAAGTCCCATTTTGAAAAGTGACTTAGGAGGATAAATCTCACTGAAAGTCAATGGGACTCAGGAGCCTAAGTGCCTGAATTGCTCTTAAAAATGGGACTTAGACACTTTTAAAAAAATTATCCAAGGTTTCAAACCAAGAAAATGTCAGCCAAAAGTGATCGAAGAAAGCCTTCTAACCTAATTCAATGACTATCCTATTTAAACTATCTTCACTTGTATGGCTGTCAAGGGAGCTACTGAATAGAGACTTCTGATCCCTTTCACTCTTACTAAAATTATCATTTGTACAGGTATACAAAGACCTTCACATTCTTTCAACTCCCAATAAGACAATCTCCCTTTTGCCTGGTGACTCCAGATCCCCCCCATTCTAAATGAGGCAACCCCTATGACTGACAACACAATCAGCTTTCTATTCCCTCTGCAAACCTTGTTTCTGTGATCACTGAGCCTTGTTTTATAACAATGTTAAGTAAACTGAAAAAGGAATATCTGATGCAACGGGAATGCAAATTTACTTTCAATATTCAGGGTTGACTATAATAAGTAACAAATAAAGTGCGTTTTCATACCTGATACATCTGACACATAAGTAACACAGCCACCCACATGAAATGAAACACACTATTTAGAAACATCCAAAACATCCAAGGTGAACAGGTGGCAATTTGTGTAATGTATGTCCACAATCCATCCTTTGTGTAAGTAGTCTCACAATGGATTCCCCAGTCTGGAAGAAGAAAAAAAATTATAGATTTAAAAATTATATAAAATCCTCAGATCACACATTTTTTCTATATATCAATGTAGTATTTAAATTTGAACTGGTCAGAAAACTTTGACAAAATGCAATTTTTTTTTATGAAATATGGAAATAATTTTCAAAAACCTTTACAATTTGTCCCTCCTTTTCTAACCAGCTATAATTTAAATTCACAGAGATGATAGTAAGTTAATGAAGGGCATGGAATAATAGTAACAAGGACTGTATTGAATTCTTAATGAGATATTTTTCTATAATAACTAGGTATTCTTCTATTCTAGAACACCCAAACTGGGCAGATACTAAAGCATACCTCAATTCCAATACAAAAAAAGTATCAAAGTATAACTCTGATAGTGCAAATACTCATACGAGGAACTAAATGAAATATTGTACTTAAAAACAATTAAGAAAAAATGTACTCACAAGAGATACAGCCATAAATCATCCAACAGATCATAAAAAGCAAAAAGAACAGATATCCCATGAAATAGCGATGGTTCCCTGCCCCTAAAGATGAACACAAACAACATGAATTAATTTTTTCCACCTTGAGAAAAGGTCAGTAATACGCTTGATGGCTGATTTACATGTGAATTAAATTTAAATTATTTTAGGACAACACTGCTAATTACTTTATATGAAAACATTACTCTCTGGAAACATTATATTAGTCTGTAAAATCGATATGACTTCTTAGAAGTTTGAAAATAGGTGTTTTTCTCCCTTACAATTTTGCCCTTTCAATAAGGCCAAACATTGTTTTATTTTTCTGTGCTCCTACCATACTGCAGCTGAAATTCACACACGCTTGTTTAATTTACAATCTGCTTTATTGATATCAACACAGCTTTGGGAACTGGTTAGTTAACAGCTGTTGCAGAGCCAGGAAGAGCCCAAAAATTGTTTTGGTATGTCTCAAAAATACTGAATTATTTTTGTTTCTTGGCAACAAGGGCAGGTATTTTTAATAAGACGTACAGAAAAGAGAAATCTGGACAAAAATCCACATCCTCTTTTGACAATTAAAGGCATAGGACAAGGTGACCTTAAACTGCTTGACAGCCAACTGAAAAGAAAATATTCAACAAAAAGATGGATAGCCAACAATTTAGGTAAACAAGACGTTAAAAAAACTGGTTAAATTAATGAATGAAACTTAAAAAAAATTCTACTTGTAATTGAATTTAAAATGGAGTGAATGACACATAACATAACAGCATTTGCTCAAAATGAAAAAGACAGTTACCTTTTCCGTAACTGGTGTTCTTCGAGATGTGTTGCTCATGTCTATTCCACAGTACGTGTGCGTGCTCGCCACGTGCACCGGTGCCAGAAGTTTTTCCCCTAGCAGTACCCGTAAGGGGAGAGCGCCCCCTGCGACTCCTTGAGTGGTGCCTGCCTGGCGCGGTATAAGGGGAGCTGCGCGCTCCCCCCACCCTCAGTTCCTTCTTGCCAGACAACTCCGGCAGCGGGGAAGGAGGGCGGGATGCGGAATAGACATGAGCAACACATCTCAAAGAACACCAGTTACAGAAAAGTTAACTGTCTTTTCTTCTTCGAGTGATTGCTCATGTGTATTCCACAGTAGGTGATTCCAAGCTGTATCTGCTGGAGGTGGGTAGGAGTTCACAAGTTCTTGGGACAGAGTACCACCCTGCCGAACCCGGCGTCATCCCTGGTTTGGGAGACTATCACACAGTGCGAGGTGAACGTGTGAAGCAAAGACCACATGGCTGCCCTACAAATGTCCTGAATAGGGACGTAGGCCACAAAGGCAGCCGACGAGGCCTGCACCCACGTTGAGTATGCCCTAAGAATACGCGGCAGGGGAACACCCACCAGCTCATAACAGGAGCGGATACACAAAGTGATCCAGTTGGACAGTTGCTGAGCGGAAATCGGCTGGCCTCTCGCGCACTCAGCTGAGGCGACAAACAGCTGCGAGGACTTTCTGAACGGCTTGGTTCGCTCGAGGTAGAAAGCCAGAGCCCGCCTCACATCGAGCGTGTGGAGGCGGCGTTCCTCATTAGTCGCGTGAGGTTTGGGGCAAAGGACTGGTAGAAAAACGTTCTGACCCATGTGGTAGGTGGAGACCACCTTCGGGAGGAATGCGGGGTGTGGGCGGAGCTGGACCTTGTCCTTATGAAAGACTGTATACGGTGGCTCAGAAGTCAGGGCCCTGAGCTCCGAGACTCGCCTGGCCGACGTGATAGCAACCGGGAAGGCCACCTTCCATGAGAGGTGAGATCAGGAACACATGGCCAGCGGCTCAAACGGGGGACCCATAAGCCGAGCCAGCACCAGATTCAGGTCCCACTGAAGGACCAGGGGCTTAGAATACGGGTAAAACCGGTCCAACCCCTTAAGGAACCGGCCGGTCATAGCATGGGAGAACACCGTGTGTCCTTGCACCGGGGGATGGAAGGCCAATATGGCTGCCTGATGCACCCTGACTGACGAGGGTGCCAGGCCCTGGGCCCTCAGGAGGAGAAGGTAATCAAGGATAAGCTGGATCGGGGCGGCCGTTGGGGATACACCTTGGTCCGTCGCCCACCTAGCAAAACGAGACTACTTCGCCATGTAAGAGCGGCGAGTGGAGGGCCGTCTACTCTCAAAGAGGATGCGTTGAACCAGAGCTGGGCATGTCCTCTCCTCGCCACCTGAGCAGTCAGGCCGTGAGGTGAAGAGCTGCCAGGTTGGAGTGGAGGAGACGGCCCCGGTCCTGAGAGAGCAGGTCCAGGCGGAGCGGCAATGGCCACGGTGGAGCCACCGCCAGGCCCAAGAAGGTCCCGTACCAGTGCTGCCTGGGCCACGCCAGGACAATGAGGACGACCCTGGCCTTGTCCGTCTTTATTTTCTCTAGGACCCTGCTGATCAGCAGGAATGGGGGGAAGGCGTATAGGAGTTGGCCTGACCAGGGCAGGATGAAAGCATCAAAGATAGTGCCCCTCCCCAGGCCCCCCCGGAGCAGAACCAGGGCCATTGTCGGTTCTGTCGGGTCGCGAACAGGTCCACCTGGGGAGTTCCCCACCTCCGGAAAAGCTGGAAGGCCACTTCCAGGTGTAGGGACCACTCATGCTGAGAGGAAAAGTCCCTGCTCAAGCGAGCCGCCCTCACGTTCTGGGCGCCTGGTAGGTGAAAAGCTTTTAGGTGGATGTCGTGGGCTATACAGAAGTCCCACAGGCTGAGGGCTTCGTGGCAGAGGGCGGAGGATCGGGCCCCGCCTTGCCTGCTGAGATAGAACATCAAGGCCGTGTTGTCCGTGAAAACCCTGACTACCTTGCCCTTCAAGTGCGAGCGGAAGGCCATACACGCCAGCCGCACCGCCCTGAGTTCCTTGACATTTATGTGAAGGGTCAGGTCTTGCGGAGACCACCAGCCTTGGGTCTGAAAACTGCCCACATGGGCTTCCCAGCCCAGGTCCAATGCATCGGACACCAGATCCACTGACGGGGCCCTGTTCCTGAACGGCACCCCTCGGAGCATGTTGCTCGGTGTGGACCACCACCGTACGGAGGCGGTCACAGAGTTCGGCACGGTAAGGACCTTGTCCAACCTGTCCGTGGCTTGGGAGAACTGCGAGGCCAACCAGAGTTGTAGGGGCCTCATCCTGAGCCTGGCGTGGTGGACCACATATGTGCACGCTGACATGTGACCTAGCAGCTGTAGGCAGGACCTGGCTGTCGTCCCCGGGAACCTTACGATCGAGTCAATGAGCCCTTTCACGGTCTCCAACCTGTCTGGGGGGAGAGAGGCCCTGGCCGACATTGCGTCCAGGAGCACCCCGATAAACTCTATGCGTTGGACCGGGACTAACGTGGACTTGGCATTGTTTACCAACAGGCCCAGGGCGGTGCATGTGGACAGGAGGAGTGCCACATGATCCCTCACCTGCGACTGGGAGGTGCCCTTGACCAGTCAGTCATCCAGATAGGGGAATATCTGGATGCCCCAGCGCCTGAGGTAGGCCGCTACTACCAACATGCACTTTGTAAAGACCCTGGGGGCAGTGAACAGACCAAACGGGAGGACCATGAATTGGTAGTGGTTCTGTCCCACCACAAAACGGAGGAAGCACCTGTGCCCCTCAAATATGTGGATTTGGAAGTACGCGTCCTGTAGATCGAGGATCGCGTACCAATCCCCGGGATCCAGGGAGGGGATGATGGAGGCCAGGGAAACCATGCGAAACTTGAGTTTTACCAAGTACTGGTTCAGACCTCGCAGGTCCAGTATGGGTCTGAGCCTTTGGGATAAGGAAATACTGGGAGTAATACCCTTGCCCAGGAACTCCTTGGGCACCGCCTCTATCGCTCCTAGTTCCAGGAGCCTTCCAACCTCCTGCTCGAGCAGAGCCTCATGTGATGGGTCCCCCAAGACGGACGGGGGCAGGGGGTGGTTGGACGGGTAGAAGGTAAACTGGAGGGTGTAACTCAGGAGATGGTGTCGAGGACCCAACAGTCCGAGGTGATCCGTGACCATTCCGGGAGGAACGCACACAATCGATTGGAAAAAGGGAGCATTATTGGGGGTGGATCCCTGCTGAAAACTGCTGGGGTACCCCCGAGCATCCCGTCAAAACTGCCTTTTACCCGCCTGCTTGCCCTTAGAGGACCCAGGCTGTGGGGTAGGCCGGTATTTCCTTTGCGGGCGTTTCTTATAGTCCTGTTGCTTCTTATATGCAGCCTCGTATTTCGGAAGAGTGGCCTATGCGGGAGCCTGCTGTGGCTTGAACTTGGGTTTTGCCGGAGCAGGGACATAGAGGCCCAGGGTCTGGAGGGTCGTACGGGAGTCTTTCATGCTGTGCAGCTTTGTGTCCGTTTCCTCTGCAAACGGAGCCTTCCCGTCAAAAGGGAGATCCTGCATCGATGACTGTGCCTCGCTGGATAACCCAGAGAGCAGAAGCCAGGACGCCCGTCTCATGGACACCGCCGAGGCCAGGGACCGTGCGGCCGTATCCGCTGCATCCAAAGTGGCTTGCAGAGACGCCCTTGCGGTGGCTGCCCCTTCCTCCATGAGTGCCTTAAACTCCTTTCTATCGCGCTCCTGGAGGGAGTCCTTGAACTTGGGGAGATTAAACTTGTAGCGACCCAGGAGAGCCTGATGGTTTGCTACCCTCAGCTGGAAGCTTGACGACTAATAAATTTTTCTCCCAAAAGCACCCAGCCACCGAGAGCCTTTGTTCTTTGGGGTCGGCGCTGGCTGCCCCTGTCACTCCCTGTGGTTGACTGACTCAACCACCAAGGACTTGGGTGCCGGGTGGGTATACAGGTACTCGTGCCCCTTAGTGGGTACGAAGTACTTGCGCTCCACCTTCTTAGAGATGGGAGCCAATGAGGCTGGCGTTTGCCACAGTGTATTTGAAATTTTTGCCACCCCTTCATGGAGCGGCAAGGCCACTCTGCCTGGTGCCGAGGAGGACAGCACATTGAACAGGGAGTATGAGAGCTCTTCCATTTCCTCAGCCTGGAGATGGAGGTTCGCTGTCACTCTTTTTAGTAAGCCTCCGGACGGGGTGAGGAGGCCGGTGCGGTGCTTTGGGTGTCGGCCGGCACTGGAGGATCCACCACCTGGTCGGATTCCAGGCATGGCACCGACAAAGCAGGACCCGTAGACTCCTTTCTCGGCGGTCTAGGGATGGAGGCTGATGGTGCTTCAGACGCCCTAGCCACCGAGCGAGCCCCCACCGGGGGCTGTGCCGGAGGCCACAGTGCCCACTGGGCCAGCCACGACGCACGGTGCCATTGCACTTGCTGAGGCACCGGTGGGGCTGGCCGATCAGGCTGGCTAGTTTGGCCTGTAGATGGGTGACTGTGAGCGGAGGTCGGGCTGGTGTACGATTTGCTGCTGCCTCCGGACTGGGAGCAGCGGCGGTGCCAGGATCTATGTCGACCGCGGGACCGCGGCCTCGAGGCGAGAGAACGGCACCGATGGTAGTAGCTGCTTTGTGAGCGATCTCGATGGGCGGACCCGCGACGGCGAGGAGCCGGCGATCGACGCCTGGAGCTACGGTGCCTTGGCGGAGACTTTGAGCAGGATTCCAAGCAGGAACGACGTTGACGGTCATGCCATGACCGACTGCGGTACTCCCTTTGAGGCGAGGACTGTTGGCGATGTCCGCCACGGTCCTGTCTGAGCTCGCTTCGTGAAGACAAGCAGTGCTGGGAGTCCCGATCAGATGGCACCCATCCAGATAGTCTGGCCGGCGTCGAGGGCGATCCACATGGACTGAGCCCTGAACGGTCACTAGGCGGTGAGTGGTGTCGGGAACGTTCCCTCGATCTAGACCGGTACCGGGCTGGCAGTGACTGCGGTGATCCCAGCGGCGGCTTGCCTCTGGAGCATGGGGCCAACATCGATGGCGCTCCCGGCACCGGCATGGACATGACGTCCTTCGCTGCCTGGAGGGCTTCAGGCGTAGATGGCATCCAGCTATCCGGAGAGGCCTGCTCCGAAGGGGCCAGGCTACTCCACTCCACGTGAGTCAGAGGCCTAGGGCCCGATGGGGACCGAGGACTACCCAACATGGGTCTAGTCTCTGTCCCAAACTTCCCTCGGTGCCGTTGCGAAGAGGGAGTCTTTCCAGTCCTCTTGGCGTGCCCCGTGGAAGGGGAGCGGTGCCGACTAGTCGAGGGTACTGGAGGGTCTCCACGCACCAATGCCACGGTGCCGGGTACCGGATCAGAGCAGCGTGCCGGGGTTGGGGCAGCGCCAACTCCATCAGGATGGCCTGGAGTCTAATGTCCCTTTCTTTTTTAGTCCGGGGCTTGCAGATCTTACACCTTTCGCTGATATGGGTTTCTCCCAAGCAGCGCAGACAGTCTGTGTGCGGGTCACTCTTTGGCATAGAATGCCTACAGGAGCCGCACGACTTAAATCCCGGGGCACGGGGCATGACCCAGTCCGGGCTCACTAACTAACTAAACTTCACTGAAAACTAAACTGACTACAGGTACGACTGAATGAACGGCTCTGGGGACAAGCTGCAGCAAGGCTGGAGCTGAGCAGTTCCGACGCACCTTCACTGGCTGCAAGAAGGAACTGAGGGTGGGGGGAGTGCGCAGCTCCCCTTATACCGCGCCAGGAAGGAGCCACTCCAGGGGTTTCGGGGGGCGCTCTCCCCCTACAGGTACTGCTAGGGAAAAAACTTCCGGCACTGGTGCATGTGGCGAGCATGCACACCTACTGTGGAATACACATGAGCAATCACTCGAAGAAGAACCACTTTTGCCATGCGTTAATATACCTGACAGTTGCATTTCCAATACTGTGATACATTTATTTGTATATATACTATTCGGAACTACTCAACTTTCCCTCAATTTGTAGAATACGTTCACTAGTACAGCACGCCAATGACCCTAGGAGGTGCACTAACCACACAGGCACTACACAGGTGATAATAGGCTAAAAAAGATGTGTCCCTCTGTATCCAAGCAGCAGAGTACTTAATTGGTCATTTATGTCAAATATTTTGCCTATTAAACCAAGAGCTTCCTCCAGAGGCAAAAAATAATCAAGTGCTTTTAACAAGTGAAATGAACAAATAAATAAGACAAAAGCAGAAAACTCAAACATACAATTTAGAACAAGCACACAAGGCACTTCCTTCCTCCAAAATCAAAGAGCTTCCTTCATCTGTAAACATGTTGTAATGTTGCTTTTATAAGCAAAGAATATATGAGGAATGATGTTGGAAGTACCTCAAGTATGTGTTGGGAGGTGAGTGTGAGAGACACAGAGACTGTGTGTGTGTGTGTGTTGTGAGAGAGAGAGAGAGAGAAGGGGCATGTGAACACATGCTGCTGGCTGTGCGTGCTCTGCTAATCAGCTGGGCGGCACTTGAATATCTCCTGTGCAGCCGCCCAAGTGCGCAGCTTACAGGGAACAGATTCAGGGACACATGGGGAGGGGCGTAGGGGTAGAGGGACAAATGGGGACGGGGCAGATGTGCCTGACTGAATGAGAGTCAAAAGAACTGTTCCATACTTCTCTCACCCACACCCAACAACCTTCCAGGTTCACTGCCAGGCTCCTTCCCAGCAATTACTTCCCTCTCCCTCAGGTCCCCATGACTCGACTCCCCCAAGCCTTTGCACTGCTTATGAGGGGTGCGGGAAACACAGTTCTGTATTGTAGTTTAAATGAATTATTACTCAAAGTTCTGTATTAATATGCCTAGTAAGGAATCTATTTGTCAAAAAACCATTTCCTGAATCTTTTTTGTTGTATTATTTCAGACTTGCTTGCTGACAAGTATCTTGAAATAATTTACCAAAATAATTGAAACTGGCATGATTATACTGTGTTATTTTGACAAATAAAATATTCAGAATTTTGCAGAATTTTAAAATATTGTGCACAGAATTTTTAATTTTTTTGTGCAGAAATTCCCCAGGAGTAGAAAATCCATCAAGATGGCTTGCCATCTAGGATCTACTGACACATAGCAAAGAATTAATTGAGCACTTGGCTACAGTTCCCTAATGGAAAATACTTGTTTGTGAGTTTACCTGTTACCCAGACTTTAATTTCCTAGTTCTCCACGCTTCATCTCATATATATTAAAGAGACTAATCACCACTGTAGTCAGTATATGCTCTCTTGTTTTTGTAGGAAATGAAAAAGCTGCTGTATTGATAAGTAACTGAAAATGTGATTAATGATTTACATTAGAGTTCATATTTGACAAAAACATACTTACATACTGTTTATGTGGTGTTATAATTATTGCTGAAATAAAATGTTTAAAAATTAATAGGGATGAAAGCAGTTTACTTAGGACTTTTCTACACAGAGCAGAAATGTGCACAAGAGGGGTTTGCTTTCTAAAGCACACTTATGTGTCGCATGCGAACTGGCCTGTGTAGAGTCTGTTGGTGCAATCTTTTTAGTTCATGTTAGCAGGAACACCATGGGTCAGTTAGTGCATGTTGGTGCACTTTAGAAATCACACCCATCTACTGCACATTTCTGCTCCATATAGATAAGCCCTTAGAAACAAAGCTATAAGTACTTATGTGTGGATTGGTAACAGAGAGGAGAACTGTGAATAATGCAATGAATCAGAAAAAAAGAAAATTCAGGCTGAACATCAAGATGCTTTTGGTAATACTGAAGACCTAGAATAGTCTTTCGCAGGAAGTTGTCAGAAACCATGTTACTGTGGTCATTTAAAACAGGAATTTTTTAAAGTACAGAGGAATATACTGTAGAGAACGATCCTGCATTGAGAAAGGGGTGGACAAACTGACTAATTGTATTTTTCCCCTCTCTGTTTGTTAAGAGTCCATATTTGAGCAATCACTTACCTACGCAGTTACCCACCCATGGGCAGTGGTGGTCAAACTTTGCTATACATCGATTGCACACGCCACAATGTTTGGACCTCACTGGCTTCCGTATCTGTTTGACAGATATTTATGGATATATAATTACAAAAAGCTTTACAGCAAAGTGAAAGGAAAAGTCCGACAGATTTATACTGGTGAAAAAAAAAAAAAGGAATTTTAATGCATGTTAAAATACTTTGCTGCTGTTAATCCCTTAGATCAAGGTCAACAGGAATTTAAAAGCCTAATGGGTAATTCAGATTCCATTAAACAATTAGTGTCTTGAAATTTCATCATACGTCAGCTATGGTATGTATGGTACAAAAATCTATTTAAAATATTTTCCCTTAAATAAAAATGTTGCATCTTAAAAAGTATCAAATATTTATTTCTCTTTCCATCCACCCCAAACCCCTCTAAATCCTCTAGGTATCTAAGTTTTGGGTGCGGATTTGTTTCATTTCAGCTATTTAATATTGACAGAGTATTACATTATGACTGAGATTATTCTTTGGGCATTATTCATAAATGAACCCTAATGTAAACAGAATGCTGTTAATTAAGCCTATTTATCAGAGAACTTCCAATGGGACTTTTGCTCCAATGTTCACTTTGACAATTTTGAAAACCACTCCCAAACTGAATATATTTTTGTAAATCAAATATTAAATGGTTATGATGACAAATCAAGAACAAAATACATGAACAAACCTTGAAATACAAAATATATGTACAAACCTTGAAATTAAAATACATTTAAACTTTAAAACTAAATATTTAAAAAAAACTTCATTTTTACTTATCCCTTTAAATCTGAATTTAGAGGTTCTATGTTTATTATACAAAATGAATGACACCACAAACATGATAGAAGAAGTATTTCTATTATGTGTTTGTCATGTTATTAATTCTTCCATGGGAAATAAAATGCATACTTCAGGTCTCAGTAGGTAAGTGCAGGAAGAAATTATTTTTAAACACCGTGTTTCAAAATGTAAACATAACTTGCAAGTCTAAGCAACTAATCCACAGACAATTAGGAAATGTTAAAACACTTCAGAATTTAAAGAAACTTTCCAGTTAACCTGGAAAATATCTAGACAGTTTTGACACAAAGCAAAAGATACTTCTTTTTCAGGCTCAATATGTCATTTAACCCAAAGTTTGTTCTAACCCATTTTAAAATAAAATAATTCTGTTTTGGAAGGCTTTGTTAAGCTTACTTATCTCTTAAGAGCCTTCCTCAAATAGATTTTATTTTACATAGGTCCTGAAACAACTAATCTGCAATGCATATACCAAAAGGGGTTTTCCTTTGTATGGTAGAAGGGAGTATAATACAATATTTCACGAAGCTCTCACAATAACTAAATATGATTTTGTGATGTTGCCTATACAGATCAACAAAAGACTAAATTACATGTGTATGTAGACACACATACATGTATGTACGTAGGTACATCATGTTACATTACATAAAAAAAAAAATCAATGAAAGTACTTCAGTTTCACAAAACCTCTGAAAGTATTAAAATTTTTAAAAAACCATTACAATTCTCATGATTTCAGTAGAAAAAGGCCTAAACATTTTGTTAAACTAGCAATGGCAATTCTGAGTCAAACTGAAATGTTTACTGCAAATATTCATAATTCTCCCCTTTTCCCCATCCCCAAAAAAATCACAGAATACAA
The DNA here is from genome assembly GCF_002925995.2 of Terrapene triunguis. Classification (NCBI taxonomy): domain Eukaryota; kingdom Metazoa; phylum Chordata; order Testudines; family Emydidae; genus Terrapene; species Terrapene triunguis. The sequence continues at coordinate 64,074,403 of NW_020664419.1, read as the reverse complement.
AAAGGTACATAAACTTCTCCACAGACTTTTCTTTTTTATAATACAAAACTTCTTCAACCAGGATTCTTGGGAGAAACTGAATGCTTGTTCAAAATATAACAGTTTTGCTACATAGCTTGAAGTTGCTGAAAGGATGCGACAACCAATCACATTGGTTTATTTCAATAAACCTTTTATATTTCTATTTGTCAAAACTTTGCAGCTTCTCACAAGATGTGTCCTGTATAAAGGTCAGAAGGGGACACTGTGATCATCTAGTCCGACTTCCGTATAACACAGGCCACAGAACTTTCCCACTCTCATGGCTCTTCTCTCAACCCTCTCCAATTTATCAACATCCTTCTTAACTTGTGGGCACCAAAATGGAACACAGTATTCCAGCAAGGGTCGCACAAGTGCCAAAAACAAAGGTAAAAGAACCTCTCTACTCCTACTCGAGATTTCTCTCTCCTTTAACCACAGCATCATGCTGGAAGCACACATTCAGCACATATCTTTTTCAGAGTAACTGCTTCTCAGGATAGTCTCCCCCCATCCTGCTAAGTATGGCCTACATTCTTTGTTCCTTTGTGTTTACATTTAGCTGTATTAAAATACTGTACGTACACCTCTACCTCGATATAATGCTGTCCTCGGGAGCCAAAAAAATCTTACCACGTTATAGGTGAAACCGCGTTATATCGAACTTGCTTTGATCCGCCGGAGTGCGCAGCCCTGCCCCCCCCGGAGCACTGCTTTAAGCGTTATATCCGAATTCGTGTTATATCGGGTCGTGTTATATCGGGGTAGAGGTGTAGTTTGTTCACACCCAGATTACCAAGCGATCCAGATTGCTCTTCATTATTTACAGCTCCCCCAGTTTTTGTATCATCTGCCTAAATATGGATTCTGATGTACAACATTAAGGCGGCCAACTTTGAAAAGGTTGCCAACTGTAGTAACATAGGCCCACGTTAGGCTTAAGCAGGCTACGGTTTCAAACTGAGTTTGGATTTTTAGCATGAGTGGTAGGACTGAAGCATGTAAAAGGATGAGATCATGAGAAAACACAAGTTATTTGTGTTAATCTTGTAGTGACCCTTAAAAATACCAGTGTTATCTCATTTAAGGTTTGGGATGAGGTAATAGAAATAAAGAAAATATGGTTAATGGGCACCAGGAATTGTAAATAATTGGTTTGTTTAGTTTAGTATAAAGAAATGTGTAGTTTGGTAATCGAAGAGAAATACAGCCAAACGAGATAAGATGCAAACCTTGAAGAAAGAGGCCCAGTCATTAATCTTCTCTTGACCGGGGCAGAGGACAAGGTTCAAACTTAGCTGCTTCATCTGGAGTTAGAAAGGTCTGACAACAAACAATGACATCACCTGTTTCTTATAGTGTATTAAAAAAGCAAGGTTTTCTAGGGGTACTTTGTCAGTGCCTTTCCTTATTCCTCTGGAGTCACGCCATGATGGGAAGGTCCCTACCAGGCCTGATCCTGTTGAGAGTATTTTGGCCAGTACACCTCTACCCCGATATAACGTGACCTGATATAACAAGAATTTGGATATAACGCGGTAAAGCAGCGCTCCGGGGGGGAGAGGGGGGGCGGGGCTGCGCGTTCCGGTGGATCAAAGCAAATTCGATATAACATGGTTTCACCTATATCCCGGTAAGATTTTTTGGCTCCCAAGGATAGCGCTATATTGGGGTAGAGGTGTATTTATAACTGTATTGCTTTTGGGTACATAATACAAGAGTATATGCTTACCCTTGTACATTTATCACTAAGTGGCCATTGAATTAATGAAGGAATGCTTGTGCGAAAACTGAGTCATGGTAAACCTTAATAAACTTATTAAGAAAATAATTTTCAATACCAATAATACAATTTAGCATGTTCTTGGATCTTGATTTGCTTTTTCCATGCCAATGCCACATAACAGACTGCTACAAAGGACATTATGCAGCTGTCCCTTCTGTTGGGACTAGGGAGGCAGCAGGCCTTTGCTTATATAGCAGATAGCTCCTATTCCCAACTGCATGGAACTTTAGGTAACAAGATGGGTTCTGCAGCTCAGATAGAACCATTACTATTAAAATGGGGTTAAGATTATTAGTTAAGTGTTTCCTCTTAATAGCAGCAAAAGGCCAATGCTTGGCCATTTGGATTAATAAAACTGTACTGTATGTGTGCATATTTAAGAAAAATTTACCATTTTTTAAAAAGTTGGCATATTGTTATTAGTATTCCATCTCATGCTTTGCATGAGTATGTACTATTAGTAGACTTTACAGTCTTTTATATTTGTTAATCACATTTTAAAAGGAATGTGCATATCATGTTTTCTTGTGGAACTGGATAGCTGCCCTTGTTCTCTTGAAGCTGATTTCCATTTTAAAATGTTTTGTGGAGGGGTGTGAAAATTAGTATTTTTTCTTTTTAAGATGATAGCCAAATTTAAAAAGTCCAGCTCACTTTTGAAAGAAACTATTTTCATGCTCTAAAGGAGGTTATTTTAGTTATGCCAATGCCAGACAGAATGCTGTAAAGCCCAACACTAGAAAAAAATTGACACATCAATGTAAAATATTATTTAAAAAACAGGATTGAATAGTGCATTTAAAAGTGTATAAAATTAGTTATCCAACTCTCTTTTTAATAAAAAAAATTAACACACATATTTCCCTTAACCCTATGTCCTTTCTAGTTAGCCTAACAATCTGAAAGTCCTAGAAATGTAAAGATCTAGGAATGGTTCACTAGTTTTCCAAAACTGAAGCAATTACATTTAGTCTGGTTTGGTTTAGATATCCTTCAAAGTTAAAATAAGGTGTTCACAAAGATACAAGATTTAGCATGAATTTTGTCCCCTAGTAAACATGAAGTTAAAACAAAGACCCTGATCCTCTAACTAAGAACATGGGGGTATACTGTTGAGCCTGCGTGGAGGCTGACTTCCAGCGGCCTCTGCATGGATGCAGCAATCTATTTACACACTATCAGTTGCAGGATTGAATCAAAGTTAGCAAAACTCAATTCATAGGGTGTTCTCCATCACAATTTTTCCACCATGCCGTTCCTTGATTTTACCTGCTGATATAGAAACTATCATTTGATCTATAGAAATAGCTAATACCTCATTAATGAGAAAAACAACTTTACATTATACAAAGGCATAATTTAAAGTCGTCATCTTTTTTATTGTCAGATAATTATCTAAAGAAAAATGGTTCCTCAGACTGAATGACTGCATAAATGATTGTATGCCATATGGAAACTGCTAATCAAAGCACTCCTTTAATATTGTTGATTAAAAAGTATGCTCTTCCAAATAATTGTCAAAACACAAAAGGGTTTAAAAGTGTACAGTTATTAAGAAAACAATAATGCTTATAAAGTCATCTGCAAGCATGCCTGGAAGTACAAAATACATTTGTCAGTACCGTGAACTGAAGGTCAATGCTATCTCATCAGTGCATTAGCTAAACACAAGAAAAAATTAGATGAAAGTTCTCAACCACAACCCAATAATTGGATATTATTAATCAACTTGCAGAAGCGAAAAAACTATTAAGCTAAATTCTGTGGATAAATGTTTCAGCTCAAGGCAATCAGGATAGTGAAGAAACTATTTAACTACAATATTTATCTACAGCATTAATTTAGTTAGTTTTACTGAAATTTCACAAGTGAGTGAATTTAGGAAGCAAAAGAGCCAACCTATATACAAACTAAACAAACACATTAGATGTGAGTCAATGAGATCAAATATTGGGCTAAATTCTGCTCTCATTTACATCAATCAGTACAATCCCATTTACTTCAGAATGGTTGCAGAGGGAGAGCAGAATTTCACCCCAACAATCTTCAGAATATGTAGCATGCCCAGCAAATAATTTTTAACTTGGTAAAGACACTTAGATTCTAGCATTGTGTTACCATTAACGAATTCTCTGCATAAAGTCAAAATGATCTCCCCACTGACATTACCATAATTCTCATGACAGACCCACTTGAGCTTTTGGAAAACACTATTTTGATGTAAGTTTTTTTAAATAACATCCATCTCTGAAATAACATGGAGAAAAGGGGGGGGGGGGGGGAGAAAGAGAAGTCTCATTTATTTACTATATAAATATCCAGTTTTGCCCACCACACACAACCTCTCTCCCCCAACACTGATATATACATTTCAATTAAGTGGAAACAAAAATAAATAAGTAAAAATAAAAAGCATACTACCAAACAGGTACTGCAGAATATACTGAGGTCCAGACTTCCTGTCTCTGCAAGTTCAACTATTGTCTTCAGAAGAAACAAACAAGAAATAAAATTAGTATTTAAACTTTTAAACACATACCCATCTAATTTCCATTGTTAAATGATTTCTGTAGCTCATATTCAGGCCTGTAAGCTCAGACTATCTCAGGCTTTGCCTACACCAGAATATTTAATTTAAATAAGTTTTAAACCTATTTAAACTGGTGCAAAACTCTATGTAGACACTTATTTCCAATTAGAAGTGGCTTATTTACTTTACCTTAAACCTATTCTTAGTTCATTTAAGCTAAATAGATATAAAGCAGGTTTAGACTGACTTAGCACATCTACACAGAATTTAGCACACAGGTTTAACTAAATTGATTTTAAAATCACAGATTTAAACTCAAACTATTTTGCATTTTGATAAATCCTCAGAGATTACCTTCCAGTCAGGACCCAGCAGTCAAGAAGGAGAAATTTAAGTTCAGTGGTATACAGTCCAAAGTCTCAAAGCTGCAATTACCTACTCCATAGAATGTTCGTCTCTTAACCACAAAAGCAGTAATAAAAGCCAAACCTCCAACCCACTATGCATCATGCTATGCTTATGGATCAAGTGATATACAATGGTGGATTTCAGTTACAACATCCCAATTTCCTTACATTAAATTAGATCCTTTCATTTTGTGTGTCCTTCCAGTATCTATTTTGTTATTGGAATAGTGGTGACTTATTACTCTAGGAAATGAAAAGAGTCTACATTTCCAACAACCTTTAAATTTCAGCAGCTGAAGATTGTGCCACAAGAGGCTTTTATATAAAGTCTGCAGTGTCTGGAAAATATATATTCACAGATTTCAAAGGAATTGTCCTGAAAATGTCTCTTGCCAAAGCTACTTTTCTTGGCCCAGGAAGAATTAACTCCGATTAGCATGAATAGTTAAGGAATAAAATTAAAGACCGATATGCTTGTCTAATTTGTACCTTCAGCCATAGTACATGAAATATATTTTAACCATGGTTCTGGGTTTTAAGTGCCCTGTCACGTTGGTGTCTTTGGATCCATATGATTTTAACTCCTTTCTCACCTCTCCTGATTAGAAAAGGAGCTGAAGGTACTTATGACTATTCTGTCAATGTAACAAGCCAAACAAAGGTGGTATGCCAGAAGGTTTACCTTTACTTCCTGGTTGAGATGATGGCCACCAAGGGGGATACCTCAATCGAAGATCCCCAAATGCCTTTTCAATTCTTCCAAGACACTACATGGAGGAACTGGCAGGGGGTGAATATGGAAATACACTAGACCCCGGGGCTCCTTCTCCAAAGCAGCCAGTAAACGCTACAGTCAAGGGTTCAGGGATAAAACAGGGCCTTATAGTCCTCTCTGCAGAAATCAGAGGAAACAACTGTGGCACTAGGACCAGCAGCCTCTCCTCCCTCCTCCAAACGGGAAGCAGAAGCAGTAGCAGTTTCATTCTCCCTTTACTCTTTCCTCTAACAATCCCTTCCTCTATGCTACACTTCAATTCCAAGTGACTCCTCCAAAAAACTAATATAAATAAAACAAATAGATGAAAAACAAAAGAGACAGAACTAACAGGAGGCATGTCTACCATCACCGTGATCACTTTGGGCTGGCTTTTGATACCCTCTTCCATGTTTGGGACCTCTCCACAAGAAGTTCCACTGAATTCAATGGGAGTAATTGTAGAATAAAGCACTATTCAACATGGTCCTTTGCTTATACACTGCGTGCCTTTTACTCTTTGGGGACTGTTTTCCTGTATGTTTGTTCAGTGACCAGTACAATCCAGGCCAGATCCTCCTGATTGGTGCCTTTGGGCACTACCATAATAAAAGTAAATACATTTTAGTGTAGTAGTAAATACTACTACAACTAATAATAATTTCAATGCAGTTTGGAAAGTGGGGAGTTGCCTGAACTACTTCAAATTAGTCTAGGAAGCAGAAATACATCACTGAAAAGGGCAAGCATGTCAAAAGAAAAAACACCTGGAAACTCTGATGTTGCTGGCATTTCCAGATATACTTACCGTGGTCTGTTGGATTGCCTTGCCTATTTGTTCAACAGGGAGGGGAAGCACAAATTATTTCGTGCCCTGACTTTGGTTCACTTTAAGATAAATTACGAAGCAATGTGGGGAAACTACTACAATGCCCAGAATATTTTATGCCGGTCCTTTTTATGATGGTCCATTCTAGAGTTGAATTAGTTGCAAAGTGTCTGCATCAAAAAATCCATAACATTAGCACAGTGACAAAATCCTGATGGAAGAAGACTGGAAACTGGCTAATTTTTTATTTAGACCCTGATTCGGCAAAGCACTGAAGCATGTGCTTAATTTGAAGTAGGTGAGCAATGACTTCAATGGGACTCCTGTGTTTATGTGGTTTGCTGAACTGAGGCCACAAAGGGGCTTACTTACTACTCTACAAAGTGTTAAAATTCTACTTAATTATGTAGTCCTGCTGAAGGTATGGTACTTAGATTGGACTAGCCCAGCATCCAATTTGGTGGATGCACAGTAACAGAAAAGCAGTTCTGGATGCCTGAATCTGCACATTCACGGATATTAAAAAAACAACTGATCTATCCTGACAAAAATAATCTAACCAATCACAACCTCATCAGAGATTACTACTCTGCACGTGGACAAATATATAATTCCAGGCAGCTTGATGTCATTCCACTTTGATTTGCAGTGAGTTGCATAGCATTCTTGAGAGTGGGATTTCCAAAAGCACCTAAGTGAGTCAGGAGCACAAGTCTCACTGATTTTCAATAGGACTTGTACTCCTAACTCCTTTAGGGGCTTTTGAAAATCTCTCCCATAAACTAATGGAAGAGGTTACTGCTGCTCTCATTTTGGGAATTTGTGATTGCTCGGTTTGATTGCTCAAAAACTTCATTTCAATAACGGGCAAGTTAGAACTGCTAACAGTAATGGGCTTGAGTATCAGAAAATTATCATGGTAAAAGATTATAAATGCATCTGGTCATAAATTATATGCCAAGAGGAATTACTCTCAAATGCCAATGAAAGCTAATCACAGATGTCTATCTCAGAACCGAAGAAGAAGCTTGATTCAAACAGAATTCAATGTTTTGTCAGTAGAAGCTCTAGCTTTATTGGTATAGTATATTTAAATTACAGTAACTTGTACATTTTATTTATTTTTAAAACAGAATAGGCAAAATCTTTAAGCAATGACATTTAAAGTGACAGCTAGTGTAACACCGACAGACTCCAGTCGTCGGTGGGCGGGATTGAATCTGGGACTTCTGGAGCTTAGTGTATGAGCTTTACAGCATGAGCTAAAAGCCAACTGCTTTTTAGCTAAGGCTGTAGAGCAGACTCATTTAACTCTCTGTAAGTTGTCTCGGTGCCACTCGATGGGACAGAACACCACAGCCAGGAGGTGTGGGGATTACATACTTCCCTTAGCTGAGGAAGCGCATCCCGAGCTTCAGAGACTTCCCAGTTGAAATCCCGGAAGAGTCCCCACTTGTAATGCTGACAGACTCCGGTTGTGGTCAGGCAGGATCAAACCGGAGACCTCTGGAACTTAGTGCATGAGCTTCTACAGCATGAGCTAAAAGCCAATTGCCTTTTAACTAAGGCTGTAGAGCAGACTCATTTAACTCTCTCTAAGGCCTGCTCTACACTGGGAGGTGGGGCGGCAAGGGATTGATCTAAGTTACGCAACTTCAGCTACGTGAATAACGTAGCTGAAGTCGACGTACTTAGATCTACTCACTGCGGTGTCTTCACTGCAGTGAGGCAACTGCTGCCACTCTACTCTGCCTGCACCTCTCGCGGTGATGGAGTACAGGAGTCGACGGAAGAGTGCTCGGGGGTCGATTTATTGCATCTAGACTAGACACGATAAATCGACCCACGCTGGATCGATCGCTGCCCGCCGATCCGGCAGATAGTATAGACATACCCTAAGTGGACTCAGTGCCACCCAGAAGGTGTGTGGATTACACTAGTATTAGAGACGAGATGAGTGAGGTAATATATTTTATTCAACCAGCTTCTGTTGTGAGAGATACAAGCTTTTAAGCTTACACAAAACTCTTCTTCAGGTCTGGGAAATGTACTCAGAGGGAATGTCTACAATGCAATTAGACACCCATGGCTGGCCCTTATCAGCTGACTCAGGCTCTTTGAGCTTTAAGCTAAGGGGCTATTTAATTGGGGTGTAGACATCTGTGGATGGGCTGGAGCCTGGCTCGAGGACCCTCCAAGGTGGGAGAATCTAAGAGATTGGGCTGCAGCCCGAACCCAAACGTCTATACCACAATTAAACAGCTACTTAGGCTATGTCTACACTAGAGACCGTACAGCGGTACAGCTGCTCTATGCCGCTCTCCTGAGAGCTCAGAGCTCTCCTGTCAACATAATTAAACCGTCTCCAACGAGTGGCGGTGGCTATTTCGGCGGGAGAAGCTCTCTCGCTGACACAGCGCTGTGCACACTACCACTTATGCTGAAGAAACTTGCAGCTCAGGGGTGTTTTTTCCCCCCACGCCCCTGAGCAAGATCAGTTTTGCCGACATAAGTGGTACTGTAGATATGGTCTTAGCCTGAGACAGCTGGCACAGGTCAGCCGTGGGTGTCTAACTGCAGCGTAGACACGAGTGTCACAACTAAATACAAGGTGGAACAGATTGTTTAGCATAAGCAGTTAAAACATATTTCATGGGATTATTCAAGGTGAAGTGGCCAGTAGGGGGAAAGCTGGGGTGGGTGTTAATGGGTTAGATATCAGGGGTGGGCAAAATATGGCCCGCGGGACAGATCTGGCCCATCTAACATTTCTGTCCAGCCTGCCAGGCTCTTTGGCTGCCCCCTCGTGATCTCCAGTCCTCTAAAAGTCCCGCAGTGCAGTGGGGCGCTCAGGCACACTGCTTGCCTGCAGTGGCCCCATGCCGCTCCTGGAAGTTGCCGGTTGCTGTTGGCACGCCTCTGCGTGCCCCTGGCGGGGGGTGTGTGTGGAAGAATGGGGAGGTGGAGGTGGCTCCGTGTGCTGCCCCCACCCCTAGCACCGTCCTCACAGCCCCCATTGGCTGGAAACTGGCCAAGGGGGGGGGGGGGGGGGGGGGGGGCGATGCTTGCGGGCGTGGCCAGTGCATAGAGACCTGCTGCCCTCCTCCTCTAAGGGGCACACAGAGACGTGCCAGCAGCAGCTGGCCGCAGTCACTTCCGGGAGTGGTATGGGGCCACAACATGCAGGCAGCCTGCCTGAGCCCTGCTGCGACGCTGGCCAGGAGCCGCCTGTGGTAAGCACCTCCCAGCCAGACCCTACACCTCGCACTGCCTCCCACACCCCAAGCCCCTGCCCCAGGTCAGAACCCCCTCCTGCACCTAAACTCCCTCTCAGATCCTGCTCCCCCTCCTGTACCCCAATCCCTTGCCCCCCCCTGGACCCCCCCCCTGCCCCAAACCCCCCCCCCCCCCCCCCCCCCCGCACCCCAGTACTCTGCACCAGCCCGGAGCTCCCTCCTGCACCCAAATTCCCTCCCACACCCCCTCCATTAATATAGTAGAAATGTACGGCTCATGACGACTTATCAAAATTTGTTGAGTGGCCCTCCAGTGAAAATTATTGCCCACCCGTTATAGATTGTTGTAATAAGTCATAAATCCAGTGTCTCTATACGGTCCACGATTTTTAGTGTCTAGCAAAGTTAAGCTCCCAGACTGGTCTTTTGAAGGTGCTGTGCAGGTTTCTTTGAGGATAGGGACTGAGAGGTCTGATATAGAGTGATCTCTTTGTGAAAACTGGTCATCCACAGATGATATAATGTTTTTGTCATTTTTCTGTGTGAGTTCATTCAAGAGCATAGTGATTGTCTGTGTTTTACCCACATAGTTGCTATTGGTGCATTTAGTGCATCGTGAGGTACACCACATGTTGTGATTAGCATGTATAAGACGCATGGATCTTGAAAGGTATGTTGTGGGGGTGTTGATCAACCCCCCTGCCCCTAGCTTTTTCCCCACTCCTTTCTTCTGGAGAGGTGTTCACTGGACACTTAACATATATTTCAAGGGACCATTCAAGGTGAACTACTTATGCTAAACAATCTGTTCCACCTTATATTTAGCTGTGACACTGAGTACATTTCCTAGAACTGAAGAGCTGTGTAAGCTTGAAAATTTGTCTCTTTCACCAATAGAAGTTGGTTCAATAAAAGATATTTCCTCACCCAACTTCTCTCTTTAATATCCTGGGACCAACATGGCTACAACAACATTGTATACAGCTAATATTAAGTTAGTCCCATAGTTAAGTACATTAGGCACTCAGGTACTACTGCGATGAGAGAGGTACAAGAACCTATGCAGAATAGAGCAGATTTTTATGCTTCCATAAATGAATCTGGATTACCTAATTTATCATCACTTTCAACCTCATCTCATCACTTTTTGAACCTAATATAAAGATTTACACACGCTACCACCTCATTAAATTTTAAACTACAATTTTATTTTGTTAATTAAAAGATCATGAATGTTAAATTTAGAAAGCAAGACCTGCACACTACTTGCAAATAAAGACAAGGGAATATGTAAGATAAATGCAGAAACAACCTTTTGATACTGCTATGCTTTTGTTTCACAACAATTTACTCTTATTTCTCTGTGCTAAACAGCAAGTGACAACATTTGGAAACACACAGGTAACTCATCCTTGAAAAAGGACATAGCATTTTCTCCCCATCATCCTCAAAATAATCTGTAGTATTTTTACCTTTTTCTTTTGTTCTTCTGTGGCTTTAATGATTCCTGGGTCTGATTTCCAGGATTTTCCAAAATTGTAGAAAAGTGCAACACTATTGGCAAGGAATGGAAGATGTATAAAGAGAAAATTGAGATGTGTTTAAAGTCAAGGAATCTAAAGAAGTTCAAAATGAAAAAGATTACAGAAAGACCAAACCAGGCTGAATTATTAACATCTGTCAACTTGAAATAAGATGACCACAAATCATTTTGTTCTAAAAAGTTGCCAAAATCAACGATACTTAAAATAAGCACAAAATATTGTGTCGTAAGGACTTCTATTGTACTCTATATTCTGTAGAAATTCTCTTAAGGCAGTTTGATTGCCTAACTCTTTATAACTATTTACACTGTGTTAAAATATGAATTATCATAATTCAGTTATTCCTATCTGTTCTTTGTTGTTTTTAATTTAAATTCCATATAGTATTATCTCCTTAAAGTATTTCCTGATTTCACAGTAAATATCCAGAAGTTCTATTTATAAGATGCTCATTTGACTGCTTATGTCTCCACTGTCTAAAATTCCAGTTAAATCACCAAAAGGAATGCTTTTAACCATATAAGGGATTGTCCAACAGAGAATGATGTTACACGGCAGTAATCCCTCAACCTATGCTCATTTCCAAGATGCTCAACTCAGAGTTTATACACTAATTTGAAATCTCTCTCAGTGTAAAGCAAATAATTGAAAAAGCAAAACTGTTGAGCTTTTTGGGTGCTGTTTGAAACATGATCCTCTTATAAGCGAATACTCATATTTCGGACCAATGAAAGCCATTTTAAAATATATAATCTAATACCTGTAAAATAAGAATTCTTAGCATTCCTGAAAGTGTTTATAAATTCAAGAGCAATATAAATACAAGGAATAACCACTAGTTTAAAAATGTTTCCTATGCTAGGATATACACAGCTTTACAGTGGTTTAAATCATAGAATAAATAGATTTCCTCGTAATAGGCAATAATGAGCATGAAGTACAGCACTTCTGAGGGACCCAAAAATCTGGCATGTTAGTGTACCAATCCTACTAACATGTACATGAGTAAAGTCATTGACTTCAGTAGTCATTGGGACTACCCATATGAGTAAAGTTTGTTATTTATGTACATTTTTGCAGCATTAAACCCTGAATATGGATTGATAACTATAGTGTTTTACATGGCTGTATGTACTAAAATTGGCACCTGAACATTTTATGCATTGATAATCTATAAAATTTTATGTAAGGAATTTTATGGAAAACTGAGTTTCATTTGTTGTTGTTGTTGTTTTTAATGGCATGGAAAATGAGATTTTGGAACTGCACAGTGTATAGTGGATTATGAATGCTGAGCCGGACATTGATTTTTTAGAAGATAATCAGCAAACAAGCAGCATTATCTAAAACATTCTACATCAATATATAGACAAAAATATTCAAAATAAAAACATGAAAAAATGATATGGGGTCCAATTCTCACTTATCCTATGGTGCCTTTACACCATGCTGGCAATGTACAGGGGCCTTAGAGCGTAAATGTAATTAAGGCCTCTTTACACTGCTGGACACGCTAAACTGCCATGTCTAACAGTCTAACACTGCAATAGCAGGCATAAGTGTGCTAGTTTGAATCTAGCATCACAGCTAAAAAACAGCTGTCAAGAGGTGGTGGCATGGGCTGTACAGGTCTGCCAGAACCCTGGACACGTACTTATGTTGCCTGCAACCGAGGCCAGGCTCTGTCTCTTCACTGCTATTTTTAGCCATACTAGTTAGATTAAAGATAGGGTGGGTATGCCTATCTGAGCTGCAACCACAGCTTTGATTGCAGTGCAGATGTACCCTGAGAATCAAGCCCACAGTATTTAAACAATTGTTTGCCGAAATGAAGCATGTTTAATTAATTCTGTATGTCTTGTACCCTATCATACCCTAAACAAACTTCCTTGCTCTGATTCCGTTCTCTGAAGGAAGAAACTAGTTGTAGATTTGAACTGTAACTGAAAATGTTTGATAAGCTAATTTTAATTTTTAATAATGTGCTCCATACGGTAGCTTCTTAGCATTTTAGCTCACTATAAAGACTAATTAAGCTTGAATATAACAAGCTCTTTTCAGTAAATTATAACTCGCATACCCCCATATACACCATAACTTACTATATGCCCTGCTGCATTTGATCTCTACTGATTAAAAGTTGAGTTTAATCTTTTTTTAAAAACTCAGTTTCTTGCTAAATGCATTTTTTGAAATTCGCTCCTGCCAAAAATAAGTTCACTTTATTTATATAGCTTTAAGGGTTTACATTGTCTCTAAAATACTTACTATTTTCACTATTTGTGTCACAACAATAAAAAAAGCAGAAAAATATGTAAAACATCTTCTATTTAAAATCCCTTAAACAGACATCTGCTATGAACAATAAGGTGCAATTGAAAAAAAATTACATGATTCATTCCAAATTACTAAACGTCATGTCTAGACTGCTAAAAAGAAATAGGCAGGATGACAATTTATTTTCTGTCCAGTAAAATGGTTTTATAACCTTCAGTTTGTGGCCTTACTTTTAATCCACTGTATTAAATCTACTGTATAAAATTTGGACAATATGTTCCTATGACCAAAAAACTGCTCATGCACCCGGGCCCTACGGGCAGTAACCCAGAGATTTTTTTCTGCATGTTCCTCTCACCCTTCACTCACACAGATTATATGGACAGAACTTAAGGATACGTCTACACTACAAAATTATGTCAACCTAAGTTACGGCAACTTACAGCCACCACAGTAATTAAATCGCGTGGGCATGTCCTCACTACGCTCCTTGGGTCGTGGTGTGTGTCCTCACGAGGAGCACTTGCACCAATTTAACTGTCAGTGTTTGACATTCTGGGACGGCTTCTGAAAGGCAGAAACAGTCGATGTAAACAATGCAGTATCTACACTGACACTGCATCGACCTAACTACATCAACATTGACTCTATGCCTCTTGTGGAAGTGGAGTTATTAGGTCAGTGTAGTGGGCGAGTTACATCGGTGGGAGCAACATTTTAATGTAGATGCTTACAGAATTAGGTCGACGTAAGTTGCCTTACATCAACCTAACTCTGTAGCGTAGAACAGGCCTAAGAGTCCTCAGATAAAATGTCAAAGTTCAGCCCCTCCCTTGCTATCTTTTATTAGGAGGACTCCAGAAGATAAGTGCAGCATTGATAGGGAAACCATCCTTGGGAAGACAGAAAATAGGCCATGTGCATACTGAAACTGAAAGGAAGGCTGAATGGGGAAGTAGCATTATGGATGAATGATAAGAGGGTGGGAGTAGGTCAAATCTCAGCAGAGAATTTCGGGAAAATGAAAACAAGGAGCAAAGAAGTGAGGTGAACGAACAAGAATCTGAGTGGGGGAAGGTTGTGCTGACAGAGGCAATTCAGAAGCCTCATGGGAAAAAGGGCAGGCACACCCTGGACAGCAGAGTAACTTACTTCAAGGATGACCTATGTCAACTTACAGAGCTTTTAGGGACACCAACAGTGTATGTGGAAAAACACATGAAGCTTTGAAACATTTACAGTACAGGTGACATTCTACCTGGAGGCAAAGCACTGATGGCTGGAGCGGGATGAAATTTTTTGGATGAACAGTTTATTTATCAGAAAATGCAGTTTCAGGTCTACAAACTATTTGTGAATTCAAGTAAAATTCATGGACTAATTTTGATGGAACCAAAAGAGTCAAAATGCTTTGTTAATGTCAAAATGAAACTTTTTGTTTGGACTTTTAGACAGACATTTTCACAACAGCAAGCAAAGGATTCACAAAGATGGTGTCTTTCCCCCCCATAAGCGTTAGCCCAGTGGTTAACATGCTCTTCTGGGAGGCGGGGAGACTCAGGTTCAAGTTCACATACTAACTGATGCGGAAAAGGAATTTAAACTTGGGATTCCCACATCACTGGAGAGTGCCCTAGTCACTGTGCTAAGGGATATTGTGAGATGGGGCTTTTTCACTCTCCCCTCTGGAAGCTGTTTTACTTTTTTTTTTTATTATTATTATTATTATTATTAGAGGAGCTTATATGGGAGGCCCCACCCACCCCTTCCCCGCTGCCACTTTTATTTGCTTGCTTTCGTCAAAATGCTTAGAAGTCTAAATGAAAATTTTCAGGTTAAAACTAAACATTTCCTTTTAGACGTTACCAGAATGTTTTGTGTTGAAATTTTTCATTTCGGCAACATAATCACAATGTTTTAAACTTTTTTTTTTTTTTTAATTTCTACACACTGAAAAATTTAAACAACTGTTTTTGGATCAAGCTGAAACTATTTATTTTATTTATTTTTCAAAACTCCCAGTGAACTCAAAACTCCATTATCTGCCCAACCCCAGTTGTGGACTCACTTCTTTTCAGTCCTAACATTTTCCTCACTCAGACCCAAGTAGAGAGAAGTACACAGCTGTATAGGTGGCTGCAAAGCTGAAGCATAACGTTGGCAGCAATTCCCCCTCTGCAGATTTCCCACCCGGCAACTTTCTATGAAGTAAAGGGTTCCAGAAATATTTAGGTCTTAATCCTAAAGCAAAATACTAAAATGAACTTAACCACGACACTTCCCGGTTTTCATTGTGTGAGACAGAGTGCAAAAGTCCATGATCCATTTATTACCTTACTACAAAGTAACACCTTTCACTGTAATTATCAGAGCAGTTTGAGCAATTATGATTGTCCCATTAAAGTGACAGAATACATAGAAGGTGACGTGAATATTTGGTTAGCTAAGTTTGATCCAAAACTACAACCTATTTAGTGGCTTCAATTACATACAAATTGCTGTTAATTTACAACTACATATCAAGCAAAATATTGGTTGGAACCAGAGCTATAAATTGAAAGGGGAGGGGGAGAGAGAGAGAGTGTGTGTGCGCGTAAGTGTATGTATATACACACAGACATATCAGGACACTCCCCCAGAGCATTCTGAACAAATCCAATTACTCAATAGGTCTCAAAGCTACACCTCCATAACTAGTAGCTTTTTTGTCTTTCTGAATGCAAGTCTTCCTTTGTTCTTTTCTTGGATTTGTCTCTATAATTTTGACTGTATGTACGTGTGATGCCTTCATTTTGTAAAGTTTTATTTAAAAAAATTATGATCGTCTTCTCTGTTCAGCTATCAGCACTAACTCGCCAGTAGAAATTTGGGGAGGGATTTTCAAAAGCATCTAAGGGAGCTAGGGGCTTAACTCCCTTTGAAAGTGAATGAAAGTTGGTGCCTAACTCCCTTAGCTGCTTTTCAAAATCCCATATTCGGTCATTATAACATGAGAGGATATCAAAGGTGCAGAAAGGCATAAAACTGACATAGTCAGTTTTTAATTGGACTAGTGATTGCCATTGATTTGTTTTTTTGATTTACCAGTAAAAATTGGACTAGAAAGGCAGGTCTGCTGTATAAACAAAAGGGTTTTTCAAGCAGCATTTCTTGAAATCGACTTCATATTGTTCCTAATTATTTCAGAATGGTGAAGCCAGACCAACTGTTGGAGTAGGGTGCACACATGAAGTGTAAGATCAATATATGGTGGAAAATGAAACGTATCTGTTGTTCAGAAGCCAGATAGCATCACGTTCAATTTTTGGCAAATAAGTGCCCAAATGCAGAACCCTTAGACACTGATGATGAACTAAATCATCTCAGATTTGTTTCCCTCTCCTTACAGGTTTTCTTTTGGTTTTCCTTTAGTTGTTTACTTGTTAGATCTTCACTTGGGAATTACATGCTGACTAATAACGTTCACTGGCAAATAAAAGTAGTAAATACAAGAAACTAGATACTATTAAATTGATTTTTAAAAAGTTAAAGTTGCAGATCATTAACAGTCATTTTGACATTTAAAGGTAAGTGCCAATAAGCCTTTGCAACAACCTCTTTGTATTCAAAAGTGACACAGTGAAAACAAAGGTACTATTAGTGTTTTTTCATTAGGAATGACAGTGTTTTGTGACAAGCTAGTTGAGAGACTGAGTTCTGTAAGCTGTCATACTTTAATTGATAATTTTAAGTTAGAAGTCATTGTAATAAGATGCCAAATTCATTCTAGTTCTTCTGGCAAATTGCCCTGTAGCTTTATTGAAAAAAAGAAATTACATGCCTGCTTTATTTTTGTAGCATAAGACAGAGAACTGTGGTCAGAGTAAGAATCTTTATATTTTTACAGCTTTACATGATTACTTAAAGCAGAACACAGTACTCCTTTATTCTCTGTAGTGTGGGTAAAGTGATATCTGATGAAATTCCTCGTTGTGGCAGTTTTCATGAAATGAATCTGGCAAGTTATTTTACTCAAAAACACTTCCAAAAGGATTCATTACACATCAAGTTGCTTTATGGGGACTTCCAATGCAATAATATTAAGTAAAAATAATACTTTGCATTTCCATATTGCCTTCTATCTAAGGATCTCAAGATCTGTTTAGTTTTCATTATCTGTTATATTTTAAATTAATTGCTGAAAGTGTTATAAAGTAATATTTAATATTCCAGATATGATTTATAATCAGCACTCTTATTTATATAGATAACAATTCAGTATATACAATTCAATGTCCAGTTAAGGTAATATAACTTTCTACTTCAGAAGCCAAGTGAGTCAAGTAAGAGGACAGAAACTGAATATCATGACAAATATTAAAAAACTTTAAGATTAACAGCTGATTGTCTGCAATTTCAAGGTAGTCACATGAAAAGTGAAGCAATTTATCTAAGCCTAAAGTGTGTGAACTTGTGGTTTTCTGTTGCATCTTAAAAAGTTAAAACTGATTGGTTTGTTACAATCGCTGTCTGATGTGGCTCTAAGTGGTGGGAGTGATCACACCATGCAAACAAAATCTGTGTTTATTTTTGTGGAAATGAACTAAAACAATTAAAAAATAATTTACCTGAAAGTACATTATTATAGTAATATGTGATACAACGGGTCCCTGGTATACGTTGGGCTTGTGTTCTTGAGAAGGGCGACGGACACCAAAACGACATATACCGCGGACCCACTGGTAGAGCAGTGGTATAGGCAGGAGGGGACACTTGGGTGAGCGGTGGAGGGGTAGGAGTGATCTAGCCAGGGGCTCCTGGAAAAATGCGTCCCTGCACCACCACCCGCTCCGCCCCCCCGCCCAGTGCTCGGGGCTTGCCCTACTCAGCCAGGTGCTCCTACCGGGAGGGGAGCAGGGTCAGGGTGCGGGGGCTTGCGCGCTCCAGCCAGGGAGCAGGGGTAGGGGGCTTGGAAGCCCCTGTAACCTGACAACTCCCTGGCAGGAGAGTCGAGTGAGCGGAGCGGGTCAATCCCCCAACCCCGCTCCACGACTGGAGCGCCAGAACTAGGCAAACCCCGGTACCCCGACCCCGCTCCCCAGCTGGAGCGCCGGGCGGGCGGTGTGGGGCAAGCACTGGGGCGGGAGCAGAGCCGGGACTGGGGAGGGGTGGGCCTGTATGTTAAGTGGGTGGGCTGCGGCCCACCTGTGGCTACACATAGCTGTTGCTCATCAATAGGGGAACGTGTTCCGATTCATGTCGTTCCCGATCCGCATATCCGTCGCTTGCAACTTATAGTACTGCAAACGACGGATATGCGGATTGGGACAGATGTGTATCGGAACACGTTCCTCTATTGATGAGCGATGGATATGCAAAACAACGGATAAGGGGGAGATGTATATCCCCCCGTAGTAAGAGAAAATGGCTCCATGTGTCCCACTGTGTCTTTTTTGTGTTTACAAGTGGAATTTCACCCCATATCTGTTGTAAAAATACAGGACATACAGTAGCGTATGAATAATAAAGCTGTTTGTGCAATCTCTTCTCAAATACAGCTGAGCAAGAGGTTTGCAAATAATCCCTAACAAATGTCAGAATGCTCTTTTATAGTAATAGTTTTCCAGGATATCTGCATTTCATATACTAAAGCGTTCACAGTATCATTTTTCTGTTTAGCCATAGCATGCAACTGATTTTAAATATTTCTAGCCTCTCTTTTATACAATGCAAGATTTATAACTTAAAGCAGCTTACAGAATGTGAGCCAAGTTAATTCCAGGCCAAAAGAATTTTGTAGTTAAATTTCTCCACTGATATCAAAAGGCATTCCCGTTTGTATATTTTAACCTGACAAAGAAAGGGACCTGAAATTTCTTTTAAAATTGATTGATTTTGAAGGGGAAAGGGGAACAAAGATACTGTGTGCAGCACATTATTTCATAAAGGTGATTTTTTAGTAACAGTGCTGAATGCAAGGTAGTTCATCATGCTTTTCAGATACAAATCAAAGAGCCTTCTATAGCTTTATAGAATGTGCATTGTGCTTAAAATTTTTACTGTGTAGCCTCCATTCCTTTCCATATTGTATCTGGAAATAATAATCATCAAATTGCATAAAGCAACATTATCCAGCTGATGTGTATTCATTTGCTTTAAAGAGGATTTGATCTACACGTCTGCTTCCATTTTCACAACAAAGCCACATAATACTACAGCCAGTCATTTAGTACAATAATCAGATAAAACAGACTTGAAATTCTCTTTCCCTTGAGTTGCACAAACATTTTCTATTTGGTTCACACTGTTTTATGTTGTATAGATCATCCATTGCAGATTCTCAGTATGTTCTGAGGTAAAATAATTTGCCCAAAACATTCTAATATCCAGCATTCATTCTTCTCTCTACCTTTTATACCAGATGTTTAATTTCTACACTTACAGATGAGGAGGTTACTTATCTGTAATTGGAGGTTCTTCGAGATGCGTGGTCCTTCTCTGTATTCCACTGAGGCTTTACGGATGTGCACCATGCGTTCAGAGCTAGAGATTTTTCTTGTAGCAGTGTCCATTGATCCGCACATGTGTCCTTGGCTCACCTCATGGTTCTGTCTGAGGTGATAAAAGCTGGGGCAGACTGACCGCGTCTCCAGTTCCTTCTCCATTGCAAATCCAACAGATCCGCAGCAGAGGGGAAGGAGGGTGAGAAGTGGAATACAGATAGGGACCACACATGTCGAAGAACCTCCAGCTACAGGTAAGTAACCTCCTCTTCTTCTTTGAGTGATGGCCCCTACCGTATTCCACTGAGGGTGATTAACAAGCAGTATCTAAGTCGGAAGAGGGTGCAAGGATGAGAATGGTTGAGCGGAGGACAGCCGTGCCGAATGAGGCATCCGTCGCAGAGTCCTGCACCAAGGCACAATGTGTGGCAAAGGTATGTACTGAACTCCATGTGGCCATGCTACATATATCCTGAAGCAGCACATCATGGAGGATGGCTGTGGTCGAAGCAGTAGAGGCAGTATTGATCTTGCTCGCTGACTGAGAAGGAATGTGGGCAGGAGGTGCAGATTTTAACGCCTGGGTCCAGTACCCGCACGTGGGTACGGTAGTAGGAGAAGAGGGGGTATTCACGGGGATCCCCAAAAGGGCCAGCAGGATGGATCTGGAGGGTGCTGAGGAGGGCCTCATGGTGCAGGAAACCACTGGCTCTGCAGTGGCTGGAGTGGAGGATACTGCCATGATGTAGAAGGCCTCCGTTGGTACTCGTAGTGGCAGGAAAAGATGGATGGTCCCTGACATTCATTCAAGTCCTCCGAGCACGAAAACTCGGAGGCTGGTTCACTGGTGGAATCGGCAGAATTGTGTACACCGTCAGAGTGGGGGGTGAGCAGTGGCTCAAATGTGGCATGTCTGGTGCCAGAGATAATGTCTTCCTGTGGAGACCTTGGCTCTCCCAGGGCAAACACTTATTGGAGCTCTGGTGCTTTTCCCAACTTCCCCGGGGTAAAGTCCTTGGAACTGGAGCAACAGTCCTACCCAGAGCGGATGATTCTCTGGCTCTCAGGGATGCTGATGTTGACTGTGTGTGCAGGTTCGCACTTGATACCAGTGGATCCATTGATTTATGTGGCTTCTTTTTGTGTTTGTGTGCTTTAGTGCAGTCCGTCCCCATGACTGGAACTCATGGAAGGAGTCTCTCCCTTCTTAGGCTTAGAGGAAGACTTAAAACCTTACCTCCTGACTAGGCCCTGGCACAGGGATCACAATGGTGGTACTGCCAGTGCCTGCCTCGGATTTTGGAATTAGAGGTGCACTCCTGGCAGCCTCAGGCCAATGTATGGGGGGGGGGGGAGGGAGAGGGAGGTTGTTTGGCCAGGGTCCGAATGAGGTCTCATAGCGACTTCCATGAGGTGCTTCCATAGCAGAGAGCCTGGCATTCTCAGGTATGACTTGGGAAGGAGTGGCAGATACTGCACCTGGATGAAATATGGGCTTCTCCCAAGCAGTAGAGGCAGTATTGATCTTCCTTGTTAAAACTCTCCAAAAAAGGAGCACCAATCCTGCTCCTAAAACTACTAAAGATTACGATAAAAACAATAAAAACGGTAAAAATGTAAAACTAATTATGAACAATTGTATATTTTTAAAGTGCATCACATGTAAGAGGACACTAATAGTTCCAACCCAGATGATGCGGCGGTGAGAAGGAACTGGAGATGCAGTCTATCCGCCTTGCCCTTTATCACCTCGGATGAAACCATGAGGCGAGCCAAGGGCACATGCACAGACCAACGGACACTAGTGCTTAAAAAATCTCCAGCTCTGGATGCGTGATGCAGATGTGTAAACTCTCAGTGGAATACAATAGGGGCCTTTACTCAAGGAAGAATTTAATGTTATAGATCTTTGACTGATTATGTTAGACAATATTTTAACACTTTTTAAACAAGACTCTCAGAGATTTTAGGCACAGTGGCACTCAAACTTGTATGTTTACATCCTAAGAGACATGAAAGGCTCAAAAAGAAAAACAAAATTTGCAATACGGCTTTTTAACCTCAATGTTTGGCTTAAATAATATCTAGCAGTAACGGATCATAATTTAAGCATGAAAAAGCAGTGGCAATCAAAGGTATATCAGTGACTGCAGTGATATTGGATTTTCCAGCCAGTATCTTTCATAAGCATTACATTCACTTAAAAATACTTAAAACTAGAAGCATTAAGTAAAAATTAAACAGGTGTTAATAAAATGTGTTTGTTGATTCTTTGTTCAAATGATAAAATATTATTAAAATGTGCGATCCCAGAGAAAGTAGAACAGAAATTTAACTCTATTAATATGGTAAACTGAATTTTTGAGAAAATCTGACTCAATTTCTACTTTCTTTCTGAACATGGTAAGTTTATGTCTAGGCAGATCTAGTTATACATTCTGTCCAGTGGCTAATATTTATAAAGATGTGATGTTGGCAAATCCCAGCAATTATAATTATTTTCACAGAATGTATTCTCTTTAGTTTCATAAGCTGTATGTAATATTTTATTTAACACATTTTTGAAGTCCATATAAAATGGAACTTGCAAACTACTTAGGAATAGCTAGTTATGGCTGAACTGCCAGTAAAAATGACACCAGAAGTGATAAATATGAGTGAATTGGGAAAATGAAGTTATCTATTTATCCTAGGAAAAGCATATATGCTACTTAAGTTTAAAGACTATAGGTCACGGTGAGTTCACGTAATTATAATCTTTTTGGCAACATATGGCCTTGACATGTCTATACAACCACTTGCATTTCTCTGCTAAAGAAATGAGGGGGGGGGGGAACAGAAAAAGTTTGGATAGACATTTTCAAGGAAAAGGTTTGAGGAAAACATTGTTACTGGCACAAAGCAACAATGTAATTTTAAAGCAGTACAAAAATAACCATTAAGATTTTCGATTACTATGGCATAGTAAAGTTCTATTTTAACAAAACCAATTAAGCATTAAGAATTTTAAATGGTTGTAGCTATTTTAAAATTACAATTCATTCTTTACTTTTGAGGTCATACTTAGAATTCAGCACTGATGTTAAACACATACAAACCACTAAAATGAAAAAGTTATATTACTGAAAACAAGAAAAAGGATATCATTCCAAAACCAGAAAAACCATGTCACATACATCCAGAATTTAGTTGCCAGGTATATTCCAAGAGGCAGTGCACTATGCATAGAGTGATCAAAGAATGATCTGTAAAACAACAGAAGTGATGTCATCACACAGTATGTTCTTTCATAAGTCATTTAAATTCAGTATCAGCACACATGAAAAACCTCCTTTTATGTAACACATTAAATAACAATTATATCTCCATATACTGTTAGTAAAAGATTTTGCTTCTGGAAGTCTTCAGAGCCTGTAGAAGTCCCATTTTTCAAGTTGCCCTTATGCAGAAGGATGTATGAGAGGCAGTTAATGTCACTCCTCAGATGGTCAAAGTGGCAACAATGGTGTAATATAAGACACAAGGGAATCAGGGCTGATATGAATCTTTAATCAAACATAACATTAATGTTTTATTCTATCCCTAGGTCAATACATAAACTCTTACAAAACCAATTTTAAACCTAGTCTAAAATAAGATGTTAACAGTTGGACTCAATCTGCAGAATAAGTCTTGACTCAAATGACTGGTCCCCATTTTCCTCTATGTTTATAGACATCATATCATTTCCTGTTCATAGATTCCAAGACCAAAAGAGACCACTGTGATAATTTAGTCTGACCTTCTACATAACAGAGGTCATAGAACTTCTCCAAAATAATTTTGGGGCATATCTTTTAGAAAAACATCCAATCTTGATTTTAAAATTGCCAATGATGGAGAATCCACGACAACCCTTAAACTGTTCCAATGGTTAATTATCCTCACTGTTAAAAAATTATGCCTTATTTCCAGTCTGAAGTTCCAGCTATTGGATTGTGCTATATCTTTCTCTGCTAGATGCAAGAGCTCATTATCAAATATTTTTCCCCATGTAGGTATTGACAGACTATGACCCAGTCACCTCTTAATCTTCTCACTGTTAAGCTAAATAGATACAGCTCTTGGAGTCTATTACTATAAGGAACGTTTTCTAATCCTTTAATCATTCTCGTGGCTCCTCTCTCAACCCTCTCCAATTTATCAACATCCTCCTTGAATTGTGGGTACCAGAACTGGACACAATCCAGCAGGGGTCCCACCAATGACAAATACAGCTCCTACTTGGGATTCCCGTTTATGCATCCAAGGATTGCATTAGCCCTTTTGGCCAGAGAATCACACTGTGAGCTCATGTTCAACTGATTATCCACCACAACCCCTTAATCTTTTTCAGAGTCACTGCTTTCAAGGAGAGAGTCCCCTATCATGTAAGTATGGCCTGCATTCTTTGTTTCTAGAGAGAGATATTTACATTTAGACATATTAAAATACATGTTGTTTGCTTATGCCCATCTTACCAATGACCTGTTCTCATTATTTACCTGTCAAGGCTGATCCCCACTTTGAACCTTAGGGTACAAATGTAGGGGCCTGCATAAAAACTTCTAAGCTTATCTACCAGCTTAGCTTTGGTCCGCTGCCACCATCACAAGAATTCCCTCCCTGGGAAGCCTTGAGAAACCTTTCACCAATTCCCTGGTGAACACAGATCCAAACCCCCTTGGATCTTAAAACAAGGAGAAATTAACCATCCCCCCTCCTTCCTCTCACCCTCCTTTCACCAACTCCTGGTGAATACAGATCCAAACCCCCTTGGATCTTAAAACAAGGAGAAATCAATCTGGTTCTTAAAAAAGAAGGCTTTTAATTAAAGAAAAAGGTAAAAATCATCTCTGTAAAATCAGTATGGAAAATAACTTTACAGGGTAATCAAACTTAAAGAGCTCAGAGGACCCCCCTCTGTCTTAGGTTCAAAGTACAGCAAACAAAGATACACACTCTGGTAAAAAGGTACATTTACAAGTTGAGAAAACAAAGTAAATCTAAGACGCCTTGTCTGTCTTTTTACTTACTAGTTTGAAATAGGAGAGACTTGTTTAGAAAGATGGGGAGAACCTGGATTGATGTCTGGTCCCTCTCAGTCCCAAGAGCGAACCACCCCTTAAAACAAAGAGCACACACAAAAGCCTTCCCCCCCCCCAAGATTTGAAAGTATCTTGCCCCCTTATTGGTCCTTCGGGTCAGGTGTCAGCCAGGTTACCCGAGCCTCTTAACCCTTTACAGGTAAAAGGATTTGGAGTCTCTGTACACAGAGAGCTGTTACCCTTCCCTTTATAGTTATGACATTACCACTCCCACAATTTTTGTGTCATCTGCAAACTTTAACAGTGATGATGTTTTCTTCTAGGTCATTGATAAAAATGTTAAATAACATATGGCCAAAAACTGATCCCCGTGGGACCCCACTAGAAAACATACCCACTCAATGATGATTTCCCATTTACAATTATATTTTGAGACCTATCAGTTAGCCACCTGAATTTTATAAATTACATGTGTAATCAGTGATTAGGCTCTTCACTTTTTACCACAGAAACATCAATTAAAAAAAATAAAGAGGCATTCAGTCTTCTGTATAATCAACAAAAATCTTTGACTTGATTATTTTGAAGTTGCTCACACAAATGTCATGTTGCCTTAATCAGTGACTCAAAATATTTTTAGTAGGATAACATGCTTAGATTATAATACAATACTTCATATGCCACTAACACACCATTTTAGAACTGTTGATGAAATGGAGAAGTCTTAACAAATGTTTACTCTAAAGCCACATGCTGACAGCAGCTAGAAATCACTGCTAAAGAGCTCACTCAGCAATATTCACATTACTGTTATTTTAATAGAGTTTGAAGTGAATTCCTAGCCAAGAGCATGGATAGCAGTTGTGAATTACATTTACACAAGAGATTCCAATGTCAGAGGTATTCAAGAAACCCATATAACACAATATATATATATTTAAAACTATCTAAAAAAGGAAACATATATGCCTTGTTTTCCTCAGTCTATAGTTATAACAAAAATGTCCGTTTTCTTCTATCTCTTGCTTTTCTTTCATTACAGCTTCAGGCAGAGATTCTTAACGGAAATATTATCAGAAGGAAAACAGTTAAGTCAGTTTTCCATTTCATTTAATTCACTTATTTCTATGACAGGAAGCTAGTTCTTCAATTAAGCCAAAAAGAAATTTAAACACTGCATATAAGCCAGCTAATAATTCTCAAGAGCTGTCCTGAATTCCAGCTAAGAATATCTATGAAAACATTTACCATTGGAAAACAATCTCAACTATACATATTGTGACAGGGTCAGGCCAGATGGCTACAAGAGAGTGGTTGAAGGTAGTTATATTAGTTCCAGGTTAAGCAGGTCCCTTTTCCCTGGGTAAGATAACAGGGACTATTCCAGAACACTCAGGAATTTTCTAGAACTAATTAAGGCAGGCAGGCTAATTAGGACACCTGTAGCCAATTGGGAAGCTGCTAGAATTAATTACGGCTAATCAGGTTTAAAAAGGCTCTCACTCCAGTTAGTGAGGTGTGTGTAAGGAGCTGGGAGTGAAAGGACATGCTGCTGGAGGACTGAGGAGTACCAGCGTTAACAGACATCAGGAGGAAGGTCCTGTGGTGAGGACAAAGAAGGTGTTGGGAGGAGGTCATGGGGAAGTAGCCCAGGGAATTGTAGCTGTCGCGCAGCTGTTCCAGAAGGCATCTAGACAGCTGCAGTCCACAGGGCCCTGGGCTGGAACCCGGGATAGAGGGCGAGCCTGGGTTCCCCACAAACCTCCCAACTCCTGATCCAACACAGGAGGTTCCACCGGAGGGGAAGGTCTCTGGGCTGTTCCTTGACCCACATGGTGGATCAGCAGAAACTGCTGGGATTGTTCTTACTCTTTTTCCCCATACTGGCCAGCGATGAGGTTATCTAAGTGAACAACGAAAGTGGCCAAACTGAGGGTTACTGTGAATCTCTGAGGCAAGCAAAATCCGCCAATAAGCGCAGGACCCACCAAGGTAGAGGAGGAACTTTATCACAATATAAAATGATGGAGTCTAAATTAGCTGTTACCACTCAAGAAAGAGATCTTGGAGTCATTGTGGATGGTTCTCTGAAAACATCCTCTGAATGTGCAGTAGCAATCAAAAAAGCGAACAGAATGTTGGAAATCATTAAGAAAGGGATAGATAGTAAGACAGAAAATATCATATTGCCTCTATATAAATCCATGGAATGCCCACATTTTGAATACTGCATGCAGATGTGGTTGCTCCATCTCAAAAAAGATATATTGGAATTGGAAAAGGTTCAGAAAAGGGCAACAAAAATGATTAGGGGCATGGAACAGCTTCCATATGAGGAGAGATTAATAAAGCTGAGACTTTTCAGCTTGGAAAAGAGATGACTAAAGGGGGATATGATAGAGGTCTATAAAATCATGGCTGGTGTGGAGAAAGTAAATAAGGAAGTGTTATTTATTCCCCCTCATAACACAAGAACTAGGGGTCACCAAATGAAATGAATAAGCAGTAGGTTTAAAACAAATAAAGTATTTCTTCACACAACGCACAGTCAACCTTTGGAACTCTTTGCCAGAGGACATTGTGAAGGCCAAGACTATAAACAGGGTTCAAAAAAGAACTAGATAAATTCATTGAGGATAGGTCCATCAATGGCTATTAGCCAGCATGGGCAGGGATGGTATCCCTAGCCTCTTTTGCCAGAAGATGGGAATAGGTGACAGGGGATGGATCACTTGATAATTACCCGTTCTGTTCAGTCCCTCTGTGGCACCTGGCATTGGCCACTATCGGATGACAGGATACTGGGCTAGATGGACCTTTGGTCTGACCCACTATGACCATTTTTATGTTCTTATGAAATTTTTTTAGCCTACCTGTCACAGAATCGGTCAGTCACTGGGAAGTGGGCCATTCTAGGACACACCTCAAGGTTCCTCTCCACAATCCTGAACAACTTAAACAACCTTCCTGATGACGTCATTAGGCCTATATATATATGAACCAGAGTTCTTCCATGTTTAAACTCTGTCCTTCCATGTTTAACTCTAGTCGGCCTCAAGAGCCAAGGACAGGAATTGGAATGTGTAAATAGCCAGTTACCTATTACGACCTTGCTCATAACCAGGTCCTAAGCAATAATGATGAGGTTTGCATGTTTCTAGCTGGAGGAGGGGTAGTAAACTAAGGATAAACAGAACCAAATGATTGTTTAGAGGAATGTTACTAACAAGCTAGATTTATAGCCCTAGAATGATTTAACGGCTTAAATGTATAAGCATGCCTTCAGTAGAGCGGGGAGGGGGAGTAGAGGTGGGAGGGTAGAGGGGGAGAGAAGGGGGGGCTTAGTTGTAAAGTATAAGAAGAGAGAAGCTATTTTTTTACTGGTGTGCTCGATTTGACACTTGCCTGTCTCCTTGCACCACTTTGAGATCTCAAATAAACTTTGATTGTTTCTCCACCCCGGTGTGTTTATTGGCGCGAAGCACGCCGGGCAACGAACCCCCCGACTGTTGCTGTCCTCGGGCCTCTGTGCCTGCAACATTCCCACATCCTGCCTTCCATCAGACCCACATAAAATAGTCACCTTCCTCCAATGTTCCCTCTAACTTTTTCCATCCACGTGCAGAATGAATTTTGTTATGTGCACCATATCGAGGTAATGTGCGGATGTGTGCCACCAGTAGAAACAAAAAACCTAGATATATATTTTAAAAAAGTTACCATAGGGATAATTACTCCAGCCAGGAGAGGTTAGGCATT
Organism: Terrapene triunguis; assembly: GCF_002925995.2. Taxonomy (NCBI): domain Eukaryota; kingdom Metazoa; phylum Chordata; order Testudines; family Emydidae; genus Terrapene; species Terrapene triunguis. The sequence goes on along the minus strand of NW_020664419.1, from coordinate 64,045,712 downwards.
TTAGAACTCACTACTCAAACAATTAAATTTAAGTGTAAGAGAAATAAAAATTATGAAATGCACAGATCAGTCAATTAATTAAAAGAACACACTTTGAAAGAAGTATCAAGAAGTAACAACAATAACAATACAAGTTTGTGTTGGGAGGTGAGTGAGAGTCAGAGACATACTGTGTGTGTGTGTGTGTGTGTGTGTGTGTGTGTGTGTGTATATGTGTGTGTGTGTGTGTGTGTGTGTGTGTGTGTGTGAGACAGAGAGACAGTGTGTGTATGTGTGACAGACATACTGTGTGTGAGAGACCGACAGACATGCATTGCCCCTTTAAGTAGATTGGCACTTACCAGGCTGAAGCCTGCTTGTTCAGACAAAGCAGCAGCCACCAGCAAGCTCCCTCTGTCCCACTCCTGAGCCCTGTCGTGTCCTGTTCCCCAGCTCTGTGGAGATGGGGTACGGGGCGGGGGGACACCCTGACATCAGCACCCCCCTCCTACTCCCCGACTCTGGACAGCAAGCAGGAGGTTCCTGGGAGCAGCTGGCCAGGGGCTCTAATGCAGAGGGCAGGAGCAGCACTGCAGTGAGGGGAAAGGCACCTGAAGTGCGTGGCACTTGATAGACTGCTGAACGGCCACGCAGCTTAGAGGGAACTTAGCCATCATCCACATCACACACTTACACCAAGGGGATTCCCTGGTGGGGATACTCATCTTTAGAAAAATCTTGCTTTATGATTAAAAGGGAAAAGGAAGATTAGTTTCCCTCCTCCCCCCAAAAAATTTACTTCTGGGGTGCTTTATAATCAGTTTGTAAACTGCTAGGTTTCCCTCTTGAAATTAGCATGCTTCAATCAGAGTTCTGATACAGAAATAAAACAGACACTAGGACTGAGGAACCCTATAAGTCTCAAAGGCAACTTTGGAGAGAATGAGAAGCTTACTGATGTGGCAACTGTGAAAAGTAAAAACTACTTTTTCATAAGTAATTATTACATGAATGCTAAATATATCTAGCACAGTACGTGTCCTACAAACTACCTACAGGATAGACTGAAAGGGCTTCCAAACATCTTTCTTAGGAAAACCAGCTACACATGTGTTTGCTAAACTTTCCTGAATACTTACTTACAGATTGATCTGGGAGTTTGTTTTTAAGTTAAGAATTTAGAATGCTATGTAAGCTTATCTAGACACCACCACAGGATTCAGATAAATATTGTAGCAGTAATATTATATTGTAGCCATCCAATAAAATATTCTTTCCTTAAAAAATAAACAAGGAAGCTAAATACAAACAGGTTAATTTAATAACATTACAATTATAATGAATCAATAGAAAGTAAGGACTTCAAATGTAAAGGTATTTTGTACCCAAAATTTACATTGAGAGTTTTCTGTTCTAATTTGGTAACCTGTTTGCTCTATGGTATTGAGACAAAATTGGTGTATCAAACCTGTATTAAACCTGAAAACTAACAAAATAATTTAAGTCTAAAGAAAAAACCCCTTATAATTATTTGGATTAATTAATTCTAGTTGTAATTTCCCATCATTTTAAGTGCCTGTGAAACATATAGTATGGCAGCATTAATATTACAGAACACATTAACTTCTCTTCTTACAGTATATAAGAACCACTGATAATTATATAAAAAGGCAAAGAAACATGTAACAATAATAACTTGGTATACACCTGGTTTGAACTTTAACCCAATCACCAATTCTCACATCCTTTCAACCTAACTCATTTACATATCCACCAGCCTACTCCCACAAGCTCACTCACCTGTTTACCAAGACACCCAGTAAGAACAATCCCAGGTTCTGTTCCACTATCTTGCTGTCCGACCATCACCACTTTATCACCAAAACATTTCTGTCAGCTGCTAATACCCACCCTTCAATGGCTAACAGAATATTCTTTATTACCACTCCTGTACCCAGAATGGGAGAAAGAAACTTGTACTACATCCTTGACTTACACAATTATGTTTCTCTTACAGTCAACTGTTATCCATGCATTAACTTGCTTTTCTTCTCAGTTTGTCTCAGATTCTCACTAGAAAGACAAGGTGGGTGAGGCAATATCTTTTATTAAGAGACAAACTTTCTCTTTACCAACAGAAGTTGGCCCTATAAAAGATATTACCTCACTCACCCTTGTTTCGCTAATATCCTGGGACCAATATGGCTACAATAACACTGCAAACAACAACAGATCATATCCTTACTGTTATTTAAATTTGTTTTTAAAAAGAGAGGTTACTTACCAGTAACTGCTGTTCTTTGAGAGTGTCGCCTCTGTGTATTCACACTTGTGGGATTGGCACCTCTAGTCCAAGATAGGGGAGTCTACCAATGTCACTGGGTCTTTACTGACCCTGAAGCAGAACTGGAAATAATGGGTGTTGTCCTTGGTAATAATGAGACCTAATTGGGACTTACTCCCTTTGTATAACAAATACTGCCAGACTTATACCCAAGACATTTGTGCTGCTGAACAAAAATTCTGTTCAAATAATCTACCTGGACATAGTTTTTCTCTGGCAAATAAGTTTTGGTCTTGAACAAGGGAGAGAGTCTTGCAGGTTAGGCAACCAGCTTTCAACTCCAGAACCATGATGTGCAGACAACTCCTAGAGAGTCCACAAACCTTGAAAAGACTGAAAAACAAGAAGAACATGCCAGTCCACTATGTGGAAATAACACACTAAAGGTAAAGGAGGTGAGACGAGAATCCCCCTAATAAGCTTGTGCTACTTTCACCTTTTGCATTTTCTATGAACCGAGACATAAATGGGTCAGGTGTAAGTAGAAGAAGAAGCAGTACCTTTGCTATCAGTCTTATGGAGTTACAGACATAGCCTGGATGGCAGTATCACCCAGTTACATTGTTACGGAACACGTCTGTGGATCAAAGTCTAGATACTAGTGGAATCAGGAGCTCATTGCCACTTACACTATATACCAAACCACTTCAGGCAAGTGGCTTATCAGAGTCAATCTGCTGAAACCTCAACACCAAACTCAGTCAATCTAAATGGATCCAAAGACCAGGTAGATCTTAGGGGAGGGCAAGCAGTGGTTGCCGTGGGTGCCAACTTTTGGGGGTGCCTCATCACTACGCCTGTTCCTTCCCCCCCCCCCCCACCGCCAGCTGCTCAGGGGGCACCAAAAACATTTACTGTCCTGAGGGGAAAAATATCTAGGACCAGCCCTGCTGAGGACCTAATGTCATTTATACTAGTACTGGATCACTTCACTGAGAAGTTCACCAGAGTCCAGGATGCTGGATTCTAGGCACTGGACTCGGTCAATATGGAGGATCCAGAGATCTGAATATGCACTGAACCACTCCTAGTTCTCTAGTCTATGATGCCAAAATTTTGGTGCCAGCGCCAACACTTCAGCACCAAATTAGGTAGACCAGTCCAGATCTGTGGACTCTGGTACTCTGAAGGTGCCAGAATGTTGGTACCGAATTATGCCAATCCAGCCAGAGCCATATCTAAGAGACTGAGACCAAGGCACTGAATTAGATCAATCTGGAGGAATCCGGGGATCTCGGTGCCAGGTTGATGGTTTAAGAATCTTGGAAATGACTCTGTCAGCCAATTAAGACTGAGGACTTGGAAAATATGTAAGCCAGACACAGAGACACTTAGGCTAGCACATTGTCAGACTTAGCTGACCAGGCCTGAGGAATCTCCTTTAGCAGTAGGAATGTGTGAGGCAGCCCTCGTGGTCCACATAGTTCTAGATGACACCTATGCAAGACGAATACCATTTCTTCTTTGTTCTTTTAAATGAAGAAACCCATAGTGACAATTTAACTAAAACAAAAACAGCCCTGAAAGAGAAGAAAAGCTCTGAGAAAAGAAGCGAGGATGCTGCATGTGACCCAAACTCACGACCTCTTTGGCAGTTAAGAAGGAACTGAGGGACAGTTTTATACCTTTGAAATCCTCCACATGGGGAGAAAGAGGAAGAAGAAAGTGGCCACAGAGGACACTGGGTCACCCAGTGCCAGGGAGCACCAAGCTCACATGTGGGAATATGCAGAGGCTACTCAAAGAATATAATGTATAGTACTGAGAAGTAGATTAAGAGTCAAACAATCCATATGCTTTGCAAGTCCTCTGGAGAGCTATGGAGGATACTGATATTTACAGTAATTATTCAAAACATAGTACATAATTCTTTTAGTGACAGATTTAAGACAACTGATTTAAAATAACTAATAAAAATAACCTCTTCTGGCCACAGCAATAATTCCTGATGTTGTATCCCACTTTGTATCAGTTTCTGAATGACTTTCTAACTGTCTCAGAATTTTAATTCTGAACAGTAATTAATTTTTATTAACCTATTTACAATTCTACCTTACTCCTCCTAGCCCTCTCTAATAACGTTCCTCTTGACTGTTCCATTCAGTTTACACCAATGGTTTAAAAGACATTCAGCACCCTCCCTCTGGAGACTGAATGTTTCTCTGCTCCTAGCCTTATTAGCTCAGCGCCTTTCATCTAAAATTAATTCAAAGGCTATATTTCTGAGATGACAGAGCATTAGAAAGCCAAATCACACAGACCTTTTTCTGAAATGTAACAGTGATAAAACAGAAGTTCTTGCAAAGAATGCTATATATCCAAAAGATGTATATAGATCTGTCAAAGAAATCTAGTACAACTTTTATTAAGTAAATGAACAAGACATATATTAAAACATTTGTCTGGGTGTACTAGATTGAAAATGCTGCCTTATAAAATACTTACTTTGAAAGAAACTGTACCATAGCCCATACACCACCATACATTAGCCCTTTAATGAGCCACGAATCAACATCTAGGTCTGCTATAAACCCAATCAGCCAAATAACTAGGAATGGAGTACCTAGCATCACCTTCTGACGAAATTCCTGCACAGAAACAAATATTTCAGTAAGCAATTTACAGTTCTTGTAGGAAATGGTTACACAATCTAACCAAAACAGTCATAACTCATTTAAGGCTAAGAGCCTTAGTATGGTATGGGAGAAAAAAAGCTACTTTTCTAAATTTATTTTTCTTCTCCTTAGCATGCTCATACTATGGAAGCCATTTCTTTCCTAAATGGAAACTAGAAATTTCCTACTAAAAGATGCCTTGATTTATCTTCTAGCATCAGTGATTAGTCAAACAATTTTCATGTGTAAAATGCTGTTATATTCAATTAGACTACTTAAAGACAGAATTCATAATTCATAATTTTTGAATAAATCAAGTAACACGGTTGACCTCTGTAGATAGTTGCCAATTTGAACAACTCAAGTAAGTATGTTTTACACACTAAGAAAAACAAATATAAAAGCCATAATGCAATTAGGTTGGAAGTTATAGATGAATTAAGAAAGTAATTTATTTAAAACATGGAAGATTGTAAAATCATTTGCAGCATTGCATACTGAAATCTAGTTAAGAGTAGATTGATAAATAAGGGGTAAAAGCAGCTATAGTAAAGTGGAGTGGAAAATGGCTAAAAAGAGTACCATGTGGTTCCACATTTGTCTCTCAATGACCTTCATATCAAAAATGCTAAGTTTAGAACTAAAAAGATTTTATACTTACCATAGTTGCAAACTCACTCTGGGATATAAAGTCAAGTTATGTTCTTTCCCACTAGCAAATTATCTCCAGTAACCTTTACCCAACTAAAATATATTTTACGTGTAGCACCGGAGCTACTGAGATGTACAGCTCTATACCAGGGGTTGGCAACCTTCTAGAAGTGGTGTGCCGAGTCTTCATTTGTTCACTCTAATATAAGGTTTTGCATGCCAGTAATACATTTTAATGTTTTTGGAAGGTCTCTTTCTATAAGTCTATAATATATAACTAAATTATTGTTGTATGTAAAGTAAATAAGGTTTTTAAAATGTTTAAGAAGCTTCATTTAAAATTAAATTAAAATGCAGAGCCCCCCGGCCCGGAGACCCCGGGCAGTTTGAGTGCCGCCGATTGCCAATCCCTGCGCTATACATCTTTGAGGTAAATATTCTCCAGTTGGAATTTAGTGAACAATTCTGCTGATCATGCTCGAGTGGGAACAAAATCCAGCTCACTATCATAACCCTAGGGCAGGGGTGGGCAAACTTTTTGGGCCGAGGGCCACATCTGGGTGGGGAAATTGTATGCAGGGCCGGGGCAGGGGGTTGGGGTGCGGGAGGGAGTGCGGGGTGTGGTGTGCAGGAAGGGGCTCAGGGCAAGGGATTGAGACAGAGGAGAGGTGCAGAGTGCAGGAGGGGGCTCAGGGCAGGGGTGCGGACTGCGGGAGGGGGCTCAGGGCAGGGGGTTGGGGTGCACAGGGGTGCAGGGTGCAGCAGGAGGCTCAGGGCAGGGGGTTGGGGTGCAGGAGGGGTGCGGAGTGTACGAGGGGGCTCAGGGCAGGGAGTTGGAGTGCAGGAGGGGTGCGCACATGGTGCAGGCAGGGGGCTTAGGGCAGGGAGTCAGGGGGCGGAGTGCAGGAGGGGTTCGGGCTCCAGGGTGGCAGCCGCACGCACCAGGGCCAGGGCAGGCTCCCTGCATGCCTGCCCTGTCCCCGGCCCCGCGCCGCTTCAGGAAGCGCTGCGGCCCCTGGGGGAAAGGGGCCGGAGGGCTCCGCGTGCGCTGCCCTTGCCGTGCCTCCAGGTACCTCCCCCAAAGTTCCCATTGGCCATGGTTCCCCATTCCCAGCCAATGGGAGCTGCGGGGGGCGGTGCCTGGAGGCAAGGGCCCGGGGGACACAGGGAAGTTGGGCCAGCTGCTGCTGAGAGCAGCGCGGGGTCCGCGGCGCCACGGGGTGGCAATCCCTGGGCCGGACCCAAAGCCCTGAGGGGCCGGATCCGGCCCGTGGGCCGTAGTTTGCCCACCCCGACCTGTAATGTATTCCATCCATTCTCCCTCTGAAAGATTTTAAGTCAGTAAACACCACTCAGCTCAGGTCATGTGTAATGCTCCAATATTCTTCCTGTGCACAGACTTAAAAAATGAGCCTAGGTTCTAAATTGTCATTCCCCGGGTAACAAAAGATTAAAATGTCATTAGCCCACCAGGCCAACACACTATAAACAATTTTTAAAAGCAGTTCATTTTTGTAGAAAATGTATGTTTTTGTTAAATTGAGCTGCTTATTTTTAAAGCTGACAGATGAATTGTTTATCCATCAAACTAATACCACTGCCAAGGTTAAATATTCCAATTAGGATTCTACCTTAAGATCAAATAAAAAGCCTTTGAAAACTAGGGAGCTTCATATGCCACCGTATGCAGTCAGCCTCCATGTTGCTTCACTCTGTCATAGAACACTCACCAGCAGTTATACAGGAGAGCAAAGTTTAGGAAATAGCCTGAAACTTCAATTATCTGAGGGTGATTGAATATCAGATTTGTCAAAGTATCTTGGTTCTCCGCAGGAAGAGTACTGCACTGCTCCTCAGGCACTTTCCCTGCTGCTCAGTCAATGCAATAGCATTGTCGTTGACCATTGGAAAAAACTACAAGGTTGCTATGGCAGTGATATAGAAGATAAATAGAAGAAGACGATACGAGATAATCCCAGAACTGAAACGTGAAAAAGTTCTTGTTAATATCTATCTACACGAGCTCTCCTGCCACGTTGGCCACTGTAGTGTTGAAGCACCTTTTTTGAAAAGGGAGGAATATGCCAAAAATATGGTTTTACATGAAAAATGTGCGGTTTCTTCTCACCTTATCAGCCTTTAGCTTTCTGAGAAATGATGGATTGTCATATCCCTTTGCCTGTCTTGCCTCCTGTAAGTGGTTGATCATCCAAACATTTTTTCTCTGTTTTGCCAAATCAAGTGGTGATTCTCCCTGCCAGGAGTTTGAAAAATGGGAGAATTTTAATTTAAAAATAAAAAGTACTCAGAACAATTTTACTTTTAAAATAGAAAATCACACACATAAAATTATCATCATATTGAAAAGACATTAAATAATATTCTGGTATTATTTCACTCCGATGCTTATTTTGACACCAAATAGGCTGTTCATTCCCTCCAGTCTCTCTCTTTTCACTTCCCTTATAACTACATGAGTGATGAACACAATGCTAAATCCATGCTCATGACATAATTTCTATGCCTCAAATGCGGCAACAACTGTTGCCTTTAGGGATCCTCTGGCATAACAAATCTGTGTTTATATGTCCTGAACACTCAGTCCCCTTATCTTTCTTTCCCCCTCAACTATTGACAGGCAGCAGAAACTAAACCAAAAAAATATGCATTTGTTGCCCACTGGATCATGGAAACTCTCCACTGCATATGATTACTCCTCAGTTACTCCTCTACCTTGAGGAAGACATCATCACCAGAAGTCTCTAGTACTACAATTTGTTTTCTGTGAGAAAAGTTTCTCACAATTTAATATTACTAGGTCAGCCCCAGCCTTTGTGGTCCTAGGAAGAAAATGGAAAAGGACAGAAAGTATATTGATTGCTGGCATCCAGTTTATCCTACCATTATGAGGTCCTTATGCTTGGCTTGTGCCAGGTTCTTCACTTATCTTGAAGGGTCCCAAGGCAGCAATGACATTGTTCTAGTTTCTCTCTCACTGCACACTCAGGAGCGGAGTAGAGAGAGAGAGAGAACTAAATGGATTTCCATCCACAGAGATTGACATCTGTTTTCTACTCCAAGAAAAAGAGCTAAGTGAAAATTCGTGACTAGGGTCTGATGTTATAGCGGAGGCAAGAGACAACCAATTGCAGGTACCTCCAGCTCCAGTTTCGCATTTGACTCCTCCTCTCTTCTACTGGAGTTAACTCCCCTCCTAAACAAAGCATTCATGGAGGCTTGAAAAATAGTTGAATCCTCCATCACTCGGCCATGCCTAAAAAAAAATGAGACAGGTACCAGAAACTGAAGTTACCCAGAAAGGGCACAGTGTACTAGCAGCCGAGGAGGAGCTTTTCAAAGGCACATAGGACAGTCACCTAACTACCATTGAAAATCAATTGGAGTTGGGCACCTAACTTTCATTTGAACCTTTGAAAGTCTCATCCTGAGTCTCCGTTAAGGGATTAAGTAGTACATAATGGAAACCCTGAAGTGGATTTTTGTGGCTCCTCTGGGGAGTTTCCTTCCACTTCCTATGTATGAGGTGTTGAGCCAGCCTAGCCCATCAGAAAACTTACACCAAAAGTTATCCTTATCCTCATTGTTATTCAATCAGAGCATTAAAATATAGGTTAAACTAGCTCAACCCTTTGAGGAAATAGAAAAGTTTGGGGATCAACCATGGTGAATACCCTGTCTAGTCACAGATCTACTGGTTTCTTGGATCAGTAATCTCTGGAAAACCCCGAGACACTAATTTTTTGGTGTCATTTTACGTATCCAAACTATAAAAATTACCTGTGGACAAGTAATCCCCTCTGGGAGTTGTTCTAAGTAAATCCTGCGGTTGCCTCAGGGTCCAGCTGAGCATCCCTTCTACTAGAGGGCCATGTGATACTTAGTGACTGCCTAGATAAAAAGATTGCAGGAGCTTTAAAGAAATCTTTTCTCTATATTTCTAATCAATTGGCCATTTTAGTGTATTCCTTTTATTAATATGGAGGCATGACTGATTTATTAAATACATTTTAATATTTATAACCAACATCAGGGATCTCAATTCTGGTCTATCAATACACTTATCTCTGTGCCAGCAAGTAATAACTATTTAGCTTGATGTGTTTCATCATGTGTGATCTTAATGATCAGAAGAAAATAATAGTCTAAGGGCACATTAACAGGACATTCATAGTCAAGCCTTTAAAAGACATGACTGAAACCTCATTGCAAGAAAACACATCAAGGATCCACTCCAAGATTCACTAGTAGATTCAGTTAATTCCTCTTTCAGTAAATGCTCTCCTTATTTTAGAAATTCACGATTAGATAGCATAATTATTACTTTGGAAATGGAAGACATTACAAGTACTCAAATAAGAATTCCACTGATTTGTTCTAATTGACAAAATAGTTCCCTCATCTATGAGACTACCCCAATCCGTTCAATAAATTACGGGTAAAAATACTGGATAACTGTGAGAGAATCATTATAACATGGGGTTACTGCCTAAGATTCAGTCCTTTCTCTCAGTAATGAAAGTCATTCCATCTCCATTCCAATCCAATCCTCAAAGGAAAGAATATGATCTTACCACCAGGAAGAGTTATTTATCTTACTTTTATTGTTCAAAAGAAGTGTCTAAACGGACAACCCCATATTAATTAAATTAGAAATGGCAAATTGATGAGCTTGATATTTAGAAACATGAAGACACACATCTTGGAGATCTGATGACACTAGACAGTATCCTGGATTGATATCATAGCATCAGAGTCATTCTAGAAGCTTTTCCATTTCAGTATAGAGCACTGATTTTTTTCCCTACTGTCTCTTGATCATTAACCAAAATCCTGGAGGTAGTCTTTCTGTTCAAAATAAAACCAGTGCCTTACTTGGATGACTGGTTCTGACCTGGGTCAACTCCCTCAAAAAAGCTTAAGGGGTAGTGTGATGTCATTTACTAACATTTTTAATGCCTGGAGCTGACTGCAAACTTTTCAAAAAGCTTGAGCTCATTTGTAACATTTCACTCTCTAACTAATCGGGAAATAAGATGGGTTTTCCATCCAGAGGATTCAAGAAATACTTAAGTTATACAACATTTTTAGTCAATTAAAGAAGCTCTCTGAGGAAAGGACTTTACTAGGCAGGGTTATGGATATGTCCAAATCACCATCTGTTCCACATCAACAGTTGAGAACTGACAAAAGGTCTGAAAAAAATCAAAATCTGATTTACAGATAATTAGCTATGATTAAAAAGCCAGGAAAATCTAAAGTCAGAGCATTAGTCAACAGAAAAAGTGGGAACAAGAGGAGACTGACTGTGGACCAATTTTCTTCTATTATGGACAGCATCAACTTAGTTTAAACCTACATTTCTAAAACAAAATTTTATTTTGAAAACTCTGTTGCTATTTTGAAAATGTTCCTGTAACAGAGAGCCAGATTTTTGTGACCAGGCCTCCTCAAACTCAATAAGGGGAACCTACAAATATAAGAGAGAAAGAACAGTTATTTACTTTACAGTAACTGTTGTTCTTTGAGATGGTGTAGTCAGTGTGGATCCTCATGTAGGTATGTATGTGCCTTGCATGCAAGACTGGATTCTATAGAACAGCAGTATCTGTTGGAACCATGCATGAGCCTGTGCCTCCTTTTGCATCCAGGCAAGGGAATCAAGGGAGAAGCGGCTGCAAACCTCTCTCAGTTCCCTTGCAATTCAAAGCCTGTGGTTGCTGAGGACTCAGAGTGGAGCAGGAGGGAGGGTTGTGGAGTCCGAACTGCCATCTCTGAGAACCACAATTACTATGGGGTTAAATAACCATTCTTTCTTCCTGGACTATGAGTCAGCATAGATCCACTGTACAAGACTGACAAGCAGTACCCTTTTTGGTTGGCAGGATGAGAATTATCAGCTGCATCAGTCCATTGCTCTGCCATATTTGGCATCTGCTCTGGCAGTTAAGTCCAATGCATATTGCTTGTTAAAAGTCAATGGGTCCACATTGCTGCTTTGCAGATACTGGAAACTGGCACTTTCCTGAAGCAGGCTTGATCCTCCATGTTCAGTCGGAGAGATATCCCAGCTAAATGGTAACACAGCGAGATACAGTGTTATCCAGTTAGATCTCTATTCTCTATGATGAGATGGCCTGACATTTAGACTGATTGTCTACAGCCAAAAATAAACAGGGAGACAGCCTGGATTGTTTGATTCTGTCAATGTAGTTAATCAAGGTTCTGGAAATTTCCATTGAAGTTTAACTTCTTCTCTCTTAGTGAAAAGAGGGGTTTGGGGAAGAAGACAGGTAGGATGACTGACTGATCCAGATGGAATTTTGAGACTACACTAGGGATGAACCAGGGTGAGGTTCCCATTGTCCCTATGAAACGTCATGTTGGGAGAATCAGCCGTAAGTGCTTGGAGCTCGCTCACTCTTCTGGATGAAGTGACTGCAACTAGGAAGACAAACTTCAGAGTGAGATGAACTAAGGGACATTCTGAAAGGGGCTTGAAGGAAGGACCCATGAGTCTCAAGTCTCAGTGTTAACGTTCCAGCCAGAAGCAGGTTCTCTGACTGGAGGGTAAGTATGTAACAGGCCTTTGAGAAACTTTAATACCTCTGGGTGAGAGAAAACTGAACACAACCATCCAGGAGAATGGAAAGTTGAGACTGCTGCAAGGTGGGCCTTAATAGAGCTGAACGAAAGGCTAGAGGCATTATAAATGCAGCAAGTAGTCAAAGATCTGAAGCCTGCAAAGGGACCAGGGCTGGGCCATCCAAATTGAGAACCTTTTCCATTTTGATGATAAATCCTTCTGGTGGATGTCTTCTTTCTGCTCTGTATCAGAATTTCCTGGACATGTTCAAAGTAGTCCGTGTCCGTGGTACATAACTGATCAACGTCTAGGCCATCAGGTGCAGAGTCTTCAGGACTGGATGGTGAAACTGACCATGGTGCTGTGAGATCAGATCCAGGCAGTCTCGGAGCTGGATCGGTGACTGAATGTCCATCTGCAGCAGATCTGTCAGCCAAAACTACCTCAGCCAGTACAGAGCTACAAGAAAGATTGTGGCTCTTTCTTTTGCTTTTGGAAGACACTCTAGGGATCAGAAAAATAGGTGGAAAGGCATAGAGGAGACCTGGATTCCACTGCAGAAAGAAGGCATCAGGCAATGAAAATGAGCTCATGTCCCCTCTGGAGCAGAAATTCTGCATGACACAAAGATCTATTATGGGAACCTCTAATGATGGGATATATGCTTTGTGATGGATCTCCACAGGGACCACCCGTGATTAGCAATAGACTATCTGTTCCGGAAGTCTGTCAGGTCGCTGCTCATTCCCAGGTGGTGTAGAGCCATTAGGTATGCCTACACTGCAATGAAAAACCCATGGCTGGCCTGTGCCAGCTGAGTCGGGTTCAGGCTGCAGAACTGTTTCATTGTAATTTAGACTTCCAGGCTCAGGCTGGAGCCCAGGCTCTAGGACAACTGCAAGGTGGGAGGGTCCCAGAGCTTAGGCTGCTGCAGAAACCAAGACGCCTACACTGCAATGAAACAGCCCCACTGCCCAAGCCCTGCAAGCTCAAGTTGGCTGCCATGGACCAGCCACAGGTGTCTATTTGCAGTGTAGACATACCCATTGAGGTAACCCATTTCAGTGGTACCATGTCCAGAACTTGATGGCCCCTAGAAAGAGAGGAGACAAGCATGCGCCTCCTTGCTTTTTGACATAGTGCATTGCAGACATGCTGTGTATCAGAATCTGCACTGTGGAGTTATGAAGAACGTGGAGGGAGACCATGTAGACTAGCTTGATGGCTCTAAGCTCCAGCATAATGTATGTTGTTAAGTGCTGAAGGTTGGAATGTCATTGCCATGGTAACACCATCCAGAGGCTGCTTTGAGCTGTTACAGCTGCTCAGTGTTTCTGTTCGTGGAACTTCAATGTTATTAATACAAGCATAGAATGCGGCTTGCTAATTCAGCAAACCCTGATGTTATTCAGAAATAACTCCAGGCACGGTTCAGTGACAAAGGCACTTGGCAAGGTTTGTTGCCCTTAAGGCACAGTCCCAGCGCCCTGGCTCCATGGTTACAGGTACGCTAAAATGTGAGTGACCTGTGGTAAGGAGCAGTTCAGTCAGCAGCAGGAGTCTCTACTGTCCCCAAGGCCACACAAAGGGTTAAGGCAAGGTACCCCAACATTTATAGACTAAGACAAACAACTTACGTACCGCCTTGCATGTTTCATAACATCCGCTTATTACCTCCCCTGGTACCTTGCTTCCAGATGTCTCAGGCAAAACATCCCTATTCATCATTTCTGTCAAACCCTCTTACCTGGTGTTAGGTCACGAGGTACCTGAGCTAATCTTTTGGAGTGTGTTTACACACATATCCAGTATTTGTTGCTCCTTAGGAATACTTGTGTTTTAGCAACACTAACAATACCTTTGCCAAGGTCATGTATCGGACAGTAAACTTGTAAGGATCTGCTTTAATACATGGCCTGACTTTGGTTCATGGCCTAACTTTGCTGTCTATGGTTCAGTCCTCAGATCTTTCACCAGGCCCAGTGCTCTAGGCTCTCTTTCTCCTACAATGTGGAGACCTATGTCTTCTGAGGAACAGGTCCCCTGAATTTGTAGATGGTACAGATGGGTTTCCCAACCATGCCTGATACACGGATGTTAAAGTTCTTGTTGGGGAGGTGGAAGAGAATGGAATCCTCTCACCATGAACATTCTTGGTTTTCTTCCACCACACCTCAGTTCTGTGATGACATGAGAAGGAACCAAAATATTCTTGTTCAGCTGGTGTCTCAACAGGGAATAGAAAGACCTGAGCCAGAGCTGGGGTGGCCGCAGGTGAAGCCTGGCAAGTGGCATTATGTACATGCACACCGACATATGGCCTAGCAACCACAGACACACCCATACTGTCGCAGTCAGGTTCATTTTTTATTCTGAGTAACAGCAACTGCACCCACAGAAATCTGTCGTCAGGAAGTTATGCTCTCGCCGACCTAGAATTGACCAAGGTTCCTATGAAGTCTTGTGTCTGATGGGATAAGAAACTATTTTTCATAATTGTCTCAGCTATGCCTCCTGGTGAACCCCTATATGCCAGGCTAACTGCCATCTCCTTCTAGGATCTGCCCTTGATCAATCACTTCTTGATATAAGAATAGATTTGAATGCCCTTCTTTCTGAGATGCGCTGCTACTATTACCAAAGATTGCTATGAAAGACAAAAGTCTCCATCTCTTTAGAGACAGCAACATGGCAAAATTTCAGCAGGTACCCACTTCCAAGTGCTCAGGTTTGGGAATCTAACTGGGATGTTACTCCTGGACCTTGATGATAAATTCTTCCCCTCCTGTCTCTGATATTTACTAGTAGGTTTAGTTTTTCAGCTAGTGGCTATCTAGTAAAGTTTTCGAGCCCCACCTCTCCCCCTCTAACTCTCATGCACAATGCAATAAGAAATTAACTTAAAACAGCACCTGAGCCACTATTAGTGGTTACAGAATTGCCAAGGATTTGGTATGCATATTTATGATATCTAATCAGCAGAGATCTCCTATAATTCTACTCCTGAAAACCATGCCCCTTTTATAAGAACTACCAAAGCTTACAGAGAGATAGCATAAGGACTAAGTTAGTCCATTAGACCAGCCTAGTAAAGTTAGAGCGACTCTCAAAGTCTAACTCTAAAAATAATTGAGTCTGATCATTTGTCACATGGAGGCATATTAAGAGTATTATTCCCAACATGTACTGCATTACATACAAATTTTATTATTCTTACAAGGGGACACTAGGTAAGAAGTTGCTACCAGCACTCTTTGGGTTCAAAATTTCCTACTATCTGTCTTTACACTAGACATGTAGTTGTGATCCTTTACTGATTCACCTTTACAGAACAGACTACATTTAAAACTCCCTTAAATCTCTTGTGCTTATCTGGAGTTTTAACTTTCCCCTGAGAAAGTTCTGTCATACTAGATTAGACATTCAAGAAGATCTCAGTTTTTCTTACCATTGAAAGCATTTTTCTTAAATTGTTTTCCCAGCCTGAAGGGGGATAAACTGCTGGCCCTTCCTCGCAAATTTCCTTTTATAGTGCTCTCGCAAGAAAAAGTTGTTCAAGGGCCTGCCCTTACATTCACTCAGAGTTTGCTAAGCTTTTCATTTAAATCACGACATGCCCATGCCTCTTTCCCTCCCTCCCGCCCTCCCAAAGAACACATAGCTTTATACCTGGAGTGAGTGTTAAAGTTGAATATTTAGGCTTTGAGACTGTTTGTACTTTGCAGGAGTCACAAAATGGAGCTATCATTTCCAAAACTCATATTGCCTGATTAGTTCTATAATGTACTAGTAAGGACTATTTATGACAAAAAAAAGTTCCTTGTCTGATTTATATTAAAATTCGTTATGGTAAAGTTATGGATTTGTCCTAGATAGAAAGAGGAGACACTTCTGTACATGAGATATGTACATGGCCATAGTATGGCTCTCTCACTCCATTATTTTATTAAGTAATACAGAATAGGAGCTTTTGCCGCAAGACTTGGACAGCTGCTGTCTGTTCAGAATCTACCCACACTGTCTACAGAGACCACAGAACTTCACATTAGTGAACCAAGTGTGCAATAAGAGTCATGACCATTTGTTTTATGAATCACCCACAATTATCTTATTCTTTCTAATAAATAAGATCTATCTGGCTATTTCATTACACAATAGTTTAGCCAGCTTTTTAGGTCAGTGGTTACACATTTTCTTCTATCCATCTGTAGTTCCTTTCTATATTTGACTTTGAAAATCATGGACTAGGGAGTAAGCACCTGTGCCAGAGAAAGAATGCCTGTGGAGAACATACCATGATCCAGCAGGTTAAAAGCCTATTTTCTGTCTGACTGCTGCTGCCTCCCAATAACTGAGGAGAGGATACAATATACTGTTCCAGAATAAAGGATATCCCTTTATGATAAGCAATATTTTTGGTGAAGTGATTTATTTTATATATATATATATATATAACTACATATACACTGCATATATGGTCATTTTATAATTAATAGTTGAAGAGATGCCACAGAAAGTAGCCGCATGTGTGGGCTTGTAAGAGTTGAGGCTGAAAATATAACACATCCATGGTTAACTATACAGGTAACTAGTAGAGTATTACAGCATAGTCATGCAAGCAAATGTGTGAGGCTAGCTCAGAGATGGGCAAACTACGGCCCGCGGGCCACATCCAGCCTGCTGGACCGTCCTGTCCGGTCCCTGAGCTCCTGGCCCGGGAGGCTAGCCCCCAGCTCCTCCCCCGTTGTTCTCCCTCCCCCACAGTCTCAGCTCACTGCGCTGCCGGCGCAATGCTCTGGGCGCAGCTGCAGAGCCGGGGCCTGACCTGGTGCTCTGTGCTGCACGGCTGCCTGTCCTGGTGCAGCTGTGCCACCAGTCACCGGTGCTCCAGGCAGTCCGGTAAGGGGGCAAGGAGCGGGGGGGGGGGG
>NW_020664419.1:64023547-64028491 GCF_002925995.2 Terrapene triunguis | reverse complement strand
TAGGGGGCAGGGGAGTTCAGGGGGTGGAGGTGTGGATAGGGGTCGGGGCGGTCAGAGGGCGGGGAACAGGGGGGTTGAATGGGAGCAGGGGTCCTGGGGGGCAGTCAGGAAGGAGTGGGGAGGTTGGATGGGGCAGGAGGTCTGGGGGAAGGCAGGGGACAGAGAGCAGGGGGGTGGATGGGGCAGGGGTCCCCGGGGGGCCGTCAGGGAATGGGGGGGTTGGATGGGGCAGAGATCCCCGGGGGGGCCATCGGGAGGCAAGAAGCGGGGTGGGGGTCAGATAGGGGGCGGGGGCCGGGCCACACCTGGCTGTTTGGGGAGGCACAGCCTCCCCTAATCGGCCCTCCATACAATTTCAGAAACCCGATGCGGCCCTTAGGCCAAAAAGTTTGCCCGCCCCTGGGCTAGCTGCTTTGGTTCAAAGCACAAAAAAGCAACGTAGACTTTATGAATTTTCATTCAAGATCACCAAGATTTGTGACTGTCTAGAATGCAATAACACAGCTTCAATTGCTTTAAACTTATATTGCACTTGCTTGTGGGTCTGACCCACACGGGCCAAGAAAATGGATATCCTTAACAATACTGTGTGAATTCAAATAAAATATGTACATTACTTGAAGTTCATAAGTTGATTACCTCTGCGGCTGACAACATAAGACAAATGCCTTGATCACCTTGAGTGAACCCATATAACAAATTAACTGACCTATACCACATGCAGTATGTTATAATTGCAAATATCGGGCTGGGTTCTCCAGTCTGTCCATCCTTATTATGCCATCCAGAATTCAAGCTAAAAATGGCCAATGGAGAATCCCCCTTATGGAGATGAACACACGTCTGGCATGCACAAGCAGTAGAGCCTGCTTTTATGCCAACGGCCACTACTCTAGCATAACAGGGTGTGCTGGTAAATGGCTGAGGTGTTGCAGCTCCATTATTCCAATCATCTACTGATCCCTTAGGGTACACTGCAATAACAAAACGGTGGTACAGTCTCAGAGCCCAGGTTAGCTGACTCTGGCTTGCACAGCTCAGGTTCGGGGACTAAAAATAGCAGTGTAGATGTTCAGGCTCAGGCTGGAGCCTGAGCTCTGAGACCCACCCCCCTCAAGGGGGTCTTGGAACCCAGACTCCAGTCTGAGCCCAAACATCTACATCAGAGTTTTATAGCCCCGCAGCCTGAGCCAGCTGACCCAGGCCAGCCATGGCTGTGCCATGGGTCTTTTATTTCAGTGCAGACATAGGGACTTTGTGCCAGTGGCATAAGTTGGAGCAGCTACTTGGCTGTTCTAATGCTAAACCACAGAACTGTAAGTGGTTCCCTGATGACGCCACCCCATCCCTACCATCAAGCAAAACTTAGTCACATGGAAGAAGTGAGACAATTATTTTCCTTTAACCAATATTCTGTAGTTATGGAACATTCTGACTGCCTTGTGAGATGGTGGCAAATTGGAGCTTCTGTCCTCTTTCCAGAAAACAGCAAACATCCCACACTTCAAATCACCCCAAAACTTTTAGCAAGCTTAAATTTTCAGTCGCAGTCTTCCAATTTTATACTCAGAAGCATATGCTCCCACAAAAACTGAGGTGCACATTTTTGAGTGGACAAAACAATTGCTTATGTGTTTTTGCAGATACACATCCTCACAAATGTATTTTTGCAGTTGCAGAATTAGAGAGTATGGGCCACTCTTGCTGAAAAGTGGGTCCCAAATTTAAACAATATAGTTGCATAGTTTGCTCAGTATCATCATGACCCCACATCACCTCCTAGCAATTATCTAACTTCTAGTAATAATCAAGAGTCATAGATTTTAAGTTATTTCTGTATTACTGTACATCACTTATAATAAAAGATTAAAATGTTTACCTTGATATTTTGGGCATCAACATTAGCTCCAGCTTCTAGTAGAAGACTAATGACTGTAGTATTTCCTGCTAGCACAGCCCAATGTAGTGCTGTATTTTTGTGATATTTGTCCCCAAGATTAATGGAAACATTAAAAGTAAGCAGCAATCGAGTTGGATCCACACTAGAAAAATAAAAGCTTGGTTAGATCTATAAAGAATTAAAAATCACAATGGACTTTGTTTGTCCATGAGTTTGATCTACTTAAGTATCTGAGTGTACCAACTCAGAACACCCCTTTTTTATAGTGTTAAGTACTAATGGCCAATTCTGCTCCCACTGAAATAAATTATAAAACTACTTTTGAATCCAAT
Source organism: Terrapene triunguis (assembly GCF_002925995.2). Lineage (NCBI taxonomy): Eukaryota > Metazoa > Chordata > Testudines > Emydidae > Terrapene > Terrapene triunguis. The sequence continues at coordinate 64,026,259 of NW_020664419.1, read as the reverse complement.
GGAATCTGCACAGGGCTATAAATTAATCAATAAGTGTAACAAAGTTTCTTCTAGATGGTAGTAGAGCACATATTTTCATATAAATTCTTATTTTCCCATGTATCACAGAAAAGTGACAGTATCATTACAAACATGTAATACCATGCAAATGTCTACGTATTTGATGCATAGCAGTGAGGGTACGAAACTTTTCTCGTTCCTCATCATCACACAACTCCTATAGAAGAAGGAGAAGCAGAGGAGGGAGAAGGAAGAAAACACAGTAATAATGTCAAACCAATGTCCTCTCTTCTTCACTAATTGTCATAAATCAGGCAAATTATAGTAGGTTTGATGGCATTGTGGGAATAATTTAGCTAGCTAAAAAGACAGTGACTTGTTTGTCTTTGTGTTTTATATTGTCTGACTAAGGCAGAGTGCTTTGAACAGGTCTATATTATAATGAGTTTATTACCTATGTGTTCTGTAAGCTGCCCACATTAAAGGTGTCATTCCATTTTGATCCATCATATCTACATCCTGATAAAAAGAAAAGCATTAGTGAGGTAAGTAAAAAAATGCTAAAATTTCAGTATACTATAGGAAAACAAGATTTGCCTTCCTGGATCAGATATTGGTCATTTAAGTCTGGTATCCAATATTCAGTGTATACACCGAGGGCTTGTCTACACAGCCCCACAACTAGGACCACAGGGGTATGAACTGCAGAGTGCACTGAAGTGCTGTGCTGTAACTGCCCCATAAACTCTGCTGGTGCAAAGCAAAAGATACACCTCTACCCCTATATAACGCGACCCGATATAACACGAATTTGGATATAACGCAGTAAAGCAGTGCTCCGGAGGGGCGGGGCTGCGCGTTCTGATGGATCAAAGCAAGTTCGATATAATGCGGTTTCACCTATAACACAGTAAGATTTTTTGGCTCCAGAGGACAGCATTATATCGAGGTAGAGGTGTACCTAGTTTGCATTAACATAGCACTGGTCTGGAAAGGCCTTCATTAATACAAACCAGGTACTTTTTAGTTCACGCCAACAGTGACCACACGGGTGAATAACAGAACAACTCTTTGGCGGGTGCTGCAATTCACAGCCCATAGTCCATATTGCAGTGCAGTACAGACATAGCCAAACTGATGCTTCACAAGAAAACAAAATATAATCAAGTTGTGCCATGTGAAACCTGGGAGCAAGAGACCTTTTTTCATCTCTGTGCCTGGCATAAATAAGATAATGCCCTAATATTTAAGATTTGACGAACACTTGCAGGAAGCATAATCAAGCACTTCTGCATTTTAGTACATCATTTGTATTTACAACTCCAGGTTTTGTATCCACAAAAATCAGTATTGAATTAACCTTCTCTCCTCCAGGATATTTGTATTAACTAGTGTTGAGGAATACTGGCACAAGTAACATATTTAACTGTAAAATTAGTGAGCAAGTCCATAAAAAAGTGATATTGCAGTAAAGTGCACTTGAGAATGGTTTTAACTGGCAGAAAGAATCCTTACAAGGAAATTTTTAAATATGACAATTCTAAACATTACCATGTTATAACATATTTTAGCTAGATGAAATGAATGAGGCAACAGAATGTAGTTAGTGACAATGTTAGGTTCTCAGAATGATAAATGCTGGCAAAGTGTAAAGTATTTGCGTTTAATTATTTTGGACAACCATTAAATGGGTAGTAAAAACATGCTTTCATTTTTGTATATTAGCAGCTTTTTATTTTCTGAATACTTAAAATACCTTATTTTTCTCCTCATTCTGCTTTTAATAACTTTATTGGTAAGAAAAGGATGTTATATCCAACAACAAAACAATTACTTTTTTAAACAAAATATATATTATGTGTACATATGCCCACACATAACACCCCTGGAATACATATCATAGATCACTGGTTATATTCTCTCTCTCATGTAAATCTGAACAAGTTATTTGCTTAGAAGAATGACTGACTGACTTTCTGCAATGTCTGGAGCCTGGCTGACACTTATAAAACAAAAAACAAAACAAAACAAAACAAAACAACAAAAAGTTTAAGTATCATGGCCAACTAGTTACTTGATCCCCAGCCCAATTCCTGTAATATTTTTGGTTTGGTAACATCACCAAATAAATTATATTATTGGTTTTGAGCCACTAGGGCTGTTTGACATTATTGTAACTAATTTTCCTTCAATTCTTGAACGTGGGCTGCCTTAAATTCATTACAACTGCACCATAAGAAACGTGTTATTCAAACAACCTAATTTCCCTTTTTGTATCTGTGATAGGTGGTGTCCAACTTGTCCAGTATGAATGGTAGCTCCTAAGTAAATGTTGGCAATTTTAATACTTAGTATTCTATAGTTATGTTTATTATCAGCTATGCTTTCTAGGTTAACTGCAAAGAGGGTATATCTCAATTTGCATGGCATCAAAGCATTCTAAAAGGGTCTGAAGGCCATCAACTGGATTAATATATGCCAGTCAGCTAGAAACAGTCAAAAATTTCTGGCTAAAAATGCCCTTTTGCAAAACTGACGTTTTCCATATGAAAATTTTGTTTTTCCAACAGGAAAATTGTAATGTTGGCGCCTTGACTGTTTGTCCAAAAAGCTCTTGTCAATTTCACTTTCTGCTAGCGAAACTGATAAAAGCTTTCCCATAGTACTAGTGAAGCACAGAGCCCTGCTTGCCTGTTGCCTGCCTCCCCCCCC
>NW_020664419.1:63989383-64013547 GCF_002925995.2 Terrapene triunguis | reverse complement strand
TTTGTCTTGCATCTGAAGAAGTGAGGTTCTTACCCACGAAAGCTTATGCTCCCAATACTTCTGTTAGTCTTAAAGGTGCCACAGGACCCTCTGTTGCTTTTTACAAACTTTTTAATCTGTTTGACTACACAGAAACGGTTTAATAAAAATTGTAGGGCTGTCAATTAATCGCAGTTAACTCACACGATTAACTCAAAAAAATTAATTGTGATTAATCTCACTTATAACAATAGAATACCAATTGACATTTATTAAATATATTTTTGGATGTTTTTCTACATTTTCAATATTGATTTAAATTACAACACAGAATACAAAGTGCACAGTGCTCACTTTGTATTATGATTTTTAATTACAAATATATGCACTGTAAAAATGATAAACAAAAGAAATAGTATTTTTCAATTCACCTCATACAAGTACTGAAGTGCAATCTCTTTATTGTGAAAGTGTAACTTACACATGCAGATTTTTTTTGGTTACATAACTGCACTCAAAAACAAAACAGTGTAGCCTACAAGTCCACTCAGTACTACTTCTTATTGTGCCAATCGCTAAGACGAACAAGATTGTTTACATTGATGGGAGATACTGCTGATGATGATGATTTACAATGTCAAGTGAGAACAGGCGTTTGCATGGCACATTTGTAGACGGCGTTGCAAGGTATTTACATGCCAGATATGCTAAACATGCTCCTTCATGCTTTGGCCACCATTCCAGAGGACATGCTTCCATGCTGATGATGCTTGTTAAAAAAATACTGTGTCAATTAAATTTGTGACTGTACTTCGGGGGGGGGGGGGGGGGGGGGCGGAAGAATTGTATGTCTCCTGCTCTGTTTTACCCGCATTCTGCCATATATTTCATGTTATAGCAGTCTCGGATGATGACCCAGCACATGTTCGTTTTAAGAACACTTTCACAGCAGATTTGACAAAATGCAAAGAAGGTACCAATGTGAGATTTCTAAAAATAGCTACAGCACTCGACCCAAGGTTTAAGAATCTGAAGTGCCGTCCAAAATCTGAGAGGGACGAGGTGTGGAGCATGCTTTAAGAAGTCTTAAAAGAGCAACACTCTGATGTGGAAACTACAGAACCAAACAACCAAAAGAGAAAATCAACCTTCTGCTGGTGGCATCTGACTCAGATGATGAAAATGAATATGCGTCAGTTCGCACTGCTTTGGATCGTTATCAAGCAGAACCTGTTATCAACATGGAAGTATGTCCTCTGGAATGGTGGTTGAAGCATGAAGGGACATACGAATCTTTAGTGCATCTAGCACGTAAATATCTTGCAACGCCAGCTACAACAGTGCCATGCGAATGCCTGTTCTCACTTTCAGGTGACATTGTAAACAAGAAACAGGAAACATTATCGCCTGCAAATTGTAACCAACCTTGTTTGTTTGAGTGATTGACTGACCAAGCTGTAGGACTGAGTGGACTTGTAGACTCTAAAGTTTTACATTGTTTTGTTTCTGAATGCAGGTTTTTTTTTATATAATTCTACATTTGTAAATTCAGCTTTCATGATAAAGAGATTGCACTACAGTACCTGTATGAGGTGAACTGAAAAATACATTTTTTTTGTTTTTTTACAGTACAAATACTTGTAATCAAAATAAAGATAAAGTGAGCACTGTACATTTTGTATTCTGTGTTGTAATTGAAATTAATATATTTGAAAATGTAGTAAACATTCAAAAATATTTAAAATAAATGGTATTCTATTGTTGTTTAACAGCGTGATTAATCGCGATTCATTTTTTTAATCACTTGACAGCCCTAAAAAATTGATTACTGAAAGCAATAACTTTGAAAAAATATTTTAAAAGTTAAAAAGAATATACCAAGACCATTTTCTGCTAGTGTTGTCACTATACAGCAGAATCTAAGCAGAAAGCAATATGCGATTGAAGATGGTAATCTATGCTACAGCACCATCTGCTGTTTCATCTCAGCTACTTTATAAAGGAACCAAATATAATAACTCCCAATTATCCAAATAGCCTGGGGGACACGGATTTTATCTGGGTAAACTAGAGTGAATAATCAAGAGGGCAGAAGCCATTCAGCTATGGGATAGCCTCCCCAGCAGCCGGAGTCTCCTCCTCCTCCTTGCGGTCCTGGCCAGGGGTCTCTGCTCTGCCCTGCTCCACTCACTCACTCCCCTGACAGCAGTGCTGCAGAGGGCTCCCTGAACTTCTGAAGGGCTGATGACACCCAGTCTCTGGAGGGGCAAAGTGTGGGGATAGCACAGACACTGTGGCTAGGACTCTGCTCTGCCCTGCCAGGATTGCAGCCTTCCCTACACCTTGTGCCTTTAGGGATTGGGTGTCATTGGCACTGCAGCAGCGCAGGGAGCCCTCTGCAGCTCTGATGTTATGGACCTACTCAGTCACTCTCATGATAGCAGGATGCAGAGGGTTCCCTGTGCTGCAGCAAGAGCCATTCAGCAGCAGGGTGGCCTCCTTCATGGCCAGGAGCTCTGCCTCTTCTTCACAGTCTTGTTCAGGGGGGTCTCTGTTCTATCATACAAACCTTCACATTATCTGAATCCCTTCTGTGTGTCCCAGCATGCGATACATGGTGGACAAGAAAGGGATTCAGAAAACACAGAAGTTTGGATAATAGAGTTTTGGATAAATGGGAGTATACTGTATATGTTTACAAGGTCAAAGCAGCCAGAACACAAGAATAAAGTGGAAAAAAAGGTTGATGGAGCTCAGTTATGCCTGGATAATTATTGCCTGCTACATAGCATTTACCTGGAATATATTGTTTTTAATTACACAATATGCTGATACTTAATAGCTATAGGATTATTTGCACAAAGACACCAATTCCATGGCGATAGATCTGCTAGATTCACTAGACTTTGTTGTACTGCTTAAAAGACTGCTTACCATAAAAATCAGTTACAAAAAATTATGAAGTCTGTTACCACTTACGCATTTATGTAAAATATAAGTTGAAATAATTTTAATAACATCCCAGCATTACATACTATAACCCATTCTTTGTAGTAATGTTATTTTTCATCAGATTGATTTGAGCAGCATAACAAAAATACACAATTGGAAGTACCTAGTAAAAAAATAAGAGGATTTTTTTTTTTTTTTTTTTAAGAGTTATGGAGACCATACCTGAACTCTCCTCTAGCAAGAACAAAACAGTGCTGAGTCATGTGTACAACTTAGCCTATAATTAAGGCTAAGATTTTTTCATGGATATTTTTAGTGAAAGTTACGAACAGGTCACGGGCAATAAAGAAACATTCATGGAAGTCCGTGACCTGTCTGTGACTTTTACTAAAAATATCCCTGATAAAATGCGGAGCCCAGCTCCGGGGTCCCCACACCGCCAGCAGAGGTTTGGCAGCTGTGGAGACTGCTCCGAGCTCTGGGGGCCCCCACCGCCTGTGGGGGCTGTGAGCTCCAGGCTCCCCCAGCTTGGAGCTCCAGGGTCCTCCCGCCATGTCTGAATTCACAGAGGTCACTGGAAGTCACGGATTCCATGACTTCCATGAAAAAAAATGGTAGCCTTACCTATAATTTATTTTGAAAATACTAATGGTGACTTTGGTTTAATGATACCTTCCAGACACACAAAATAACGGATGGAGGGATACAAGATGAGTTAATCTGAGAAGCAGATTATTTTTTATAGATGTATTGATACATCCCACAGCAAGGATGGGAAGATTGTTTTATTAATTGTTTTGTTGGGTTGTATGCACAAAGGTGTACTGGGAGCTAAAACAAAAACGTTCAGTCTCATGATATCATCATGCTCTTCTGCCTTGTTTGCTGTTTACATGAGGTTTCAATGTTTTGGAGATTTGTGAATAATTAAAATATACTTAATTAAAACAATATTCAATGAAAGTAAGGAAAATAATATATACATTCACTAGTATTTACACATATTATACTGGCATTAGACACACATGAACAAAAGCCAAAGTGCTCACACAACTGTTAACAGATGGTATATGCTTCAATTAAAAGGCAGTAGTCTAAAAGTACAACACAGTAAGAAGACATAACCGTTTCCAAAATGACAGAACATTACATTACCCAAATTGTAAGCATAGTTTTTAGCTATTTTCTTACTACTGAAATATTCTCTTTAGGAGTCTATTTATTAAAATGTGTTATTTTATTTGAATTTACCTGTCCCTTTGCTATCAGGTAAGCAACAATAGACGTATGCCCGAACTGGGCAGCCAAGTGAATACAGCTGCATCCTTCCCCATCAATTAGTGACGGATCTGCACCATACTTCATCAGTTGTACAACCATGGATAAGTGACCCTGTCTAAACATAACAGAGAACACAAACACACCTGGTTAATTATATATATAAAATTTGGTAACATATTTGGATAGGAAAAATGTTAAATTCAGACATTTTTTAATTAAACAATTATATCATTATATCACTCTGAACTGAAGATTAGGACAACTTTTCCTTTGAAAATGATGATCACTATGCATCTGATTCTGCAAACATGTGAACAACTAAGTATGAGACTAATTAATTTTAAATTTTGTTTTTAAAAAAAGTCTATAAACAGATTAGTTGATTTTTTTTATTTTATTTTTGCAGGGAGGGAATGCAATGTATCCTTCTATTACGGGGAAAACAAGTGCTGCTTTGGGGCCGACACTTTCCCTGCACTGCATTAAAAGCATCCATAAAATCTTTTTAGCATAATAGCCATCAGGATTCTCACCATTTTTGTGATAAGGTGCCAAATATGCACAGTTGTCAGTTATGCACAGCTGCGACACCACAAAATAGGCCCTTCCAGTCAATCAGAATATGGCTTTGGTCAACTGGTGTTCAAAGTGACAGTCAAATATTCTCTGAACCTGACTGAATTTAGAGCAGTAATAATCTGTTTAAGAGTTCATCTTACAATACATATATAGTCAAATATGATGTTTAACCCCAAAGGAATACATTCGTTTTAATATTTAAAACTAAGCGTAACAAATTAGCCTAATGAGTGGATTTTTCACTGTGAAGTATCAACATAATTTAATATTTTAAATGTTCCAAAGCCCAATATTCCAGGCGTCCTCTTTGCAGTACATAATTATGAATATTAGTACATATATACTTCCTTTCCCATTCATTTCTACTCAACTGTATCTGAAGGAGTAACTATTAGAAGATAGTTGTCTGTCCAGTACCGTACACAGGAGTTTATCCACCCCTTTTATTACTAAACCCCACCAGATAATCAAGAGCAAGATTCCCAAAGCAACGGTAAAGAGAGCTGCAAAGCGACCACTGACTCCAATTTTTATACAATATATATCCTCTCTTATCATAATGATCAGTCTCTTCTACATCTGAAACTAGCAAACTGGTCAATAGATGAACTGAATGTCCATGTCCTTAGAGATGAAACCTATAAATGTACTCAGTTACTACCACCAACCCAGTTTTTCAAGTTCATTCGTGCATGGAGGCACAACACATACTCATAATAGAAGCATATCATGGAATTTCATTCAAATAATAAACAACAAATTACTGTCTAATTAAACTGGGAGTAAAGAAAATCCAAGAATTTTCCCCCACCTCGTTGCCCAGTGAAGTGGGGTGGAATTTAAATCTCCTCCCAGCTGATCAACAATAGCACCCTTTGATATGTAGAATCTAAAAACAGAATGAAAAACATACATTTTAATCTAGATTGTTTTGATTACAATCATAAACATGAAAGATAAGTGACAAATATATAATTAAAAAGAGACATAAGATGCAGGTTTAAAAAAAATATTCCCAGCCTTCCTATAACAGATCTCCTCCTTGAAATTGCCGGTCTTGAATTTTTGACACACACAGCTTTTTGCTGGTCTAGTCTTATTTTAACATTACTTTTATTAACAGCAAGATTGCTAATTTAGTTATCACTATATGTGTTAATGTAAAAAGATTTACATTATTGTAAATAGAGGGAAGGTTCTTTACAATTTTTTTTTTAAACTAAGTTATAATTAAAGTAAGTTTGATGGAGTAAAGAGATCTTTGTGTTTGACTATGGAAAACAGACAGGAATACTTGCAGAATTTTAGCGAAGGTAAAACACAGTTTTAGACAATTCAATTTGTAGCATGTGCTATCACTGGAATGTCCCTACTGAAATCATTGTTCCAAGAATGAATGTTTCTGTTATGCTTTTAACCAAGTGTAAAGATTTTACATGCTTCTCAATTACAGTTATTAGACAGGGACAAAAAACATTAGATACTTTAAAAATGACTGGATAGAAATTAATTTTTCTGAAAAACATTTTTAAGCAGACCAACCATCTGTAGGACAAATTGAATTATCCACATTTAATCTGTAGCAATTCATATTTATAACATATGTGCAGTTTTTGTGAGCTAATTCTTTTCCCTACTGAAGTATGCTTTCCCTGAGAGATTAAATTGGTAAAATGAAGATGACAATGTAAGTCATAGCTAACTAACAAAAAAGGCAAACATATTTTTAAAAACAAGTCTTGTCAGAAATTTTAACAATACAGTTTCTTCAGTGCAGGTCAATGGACACCTCTGTAACAGTTAAAGCTGAATCTTACATGCAAAATTTGGTCTCCGATCCAGATTTCAGGCATCTTAAAATTTGGAGGTGTTCAGATCCAAGTTTTTAGTTCAGCCCAGTATAAAGCAAGAAACCATCTGTAAAATTCAGATCTGGACTCCAAAACAAACCTCCCAACCTGGTGGATGCTCAGCTCTGTCATTTTGGTTCATTACCCTCTCAATTTTCAAAAGTTATTTTGCTAGTAAATCATGTATGAAGAAATCATATGATAGGGCTCAAAACACCTAGTTACAAGAACATCTACAATAGAAGAAACATGGAGAAATATTGGGTCTCTTTTTTAAATTCTAGATGCCAACAAAGAGAAGTTATATATCACTAACTGTTTGCCTCTTTCACAGTGAGGCAGGCCTGCATGCAGCCAGTTAGGAGTGACATAACTACAGGGTTTACATTTGCTTTTAAATTTAATAAAGAAAGAGGGGAGCAAGTGCATAGTCAGGAGGGAGGTTTTTTATATATAACTTAGCAGGTGAATTTAGTGCTTACGAAAGTCAGTTAATAACTACACTAGTCAGAACTAGCCATCATGGAGGCATGGTACTGTGCAGAACTTCCTCATTAACTTCAATTCTCACCTACATCACTCCTATACTTTCAGCAAATCCCTGACAAGGGAATGACCACTACTTTTGGACGGCAGAATAGTTCTGTTTCAGTACTCATTCAGCCGTTGGACTCTATTAAGAACAGTGCCAATTGAGAGGGCAGTATTTGTAATACGAGCACATGTCATCCAAGAACTCAATCCTGATCAACCCCTTGGATTTACTGAATGAATAAGAGAATACAAGTAAGATTACTTTTTAACAATGGCTTTCAGATGCTACTGTACCTTTTAAATAAAGTAATATAGATACCAGACCAAAAAAAAAATACATATATTTTGGTAGTTTAAGTTGTTTAAGACTTCTTTGACATTCCAGCCACTGTAGTTGTCAGACAAGCCAGAAGGAGAAGGAAAATAAGAAGGGGTATAAAGAAAGGGAAGAAGAGCAGGAAAAAGACAAAAAATCTCTCTCACAAGAGAGTCCTGATTGCTAGAAGAATCCAGGTGCCTTACATTTTATCAATTCTGTACATAGACGCTCCCTCAAAATGATGGGGAGAGGTAGAATGCCTGCCTGCCTTTTATCTAAAAGAAGATGGACATAGGAGATTAGTTGCCTTTGCCATGGGAGCTGCAATAACACTTGTTTTTCTGTCTTTCAAACCAATGACTAATGTACTTCCATGTCTGTATTTCTCCTTCAGTGGTTCTGCATAACAGAAGGCAAAATGAACTGCAACAGGAAAAAAGAGCCCTTAAAAAGCAAATCATGATGACAACCGTTGCTTGGTGAAGGATCTGGTGGCCAAAGAACCTATAACAACAGATGGGACCAAGAGACTACCTGGAGAACCTCTTTATGCTTCATTTTTGTCTTTTCATATTTGGTTGTGTGTGTGGTTGCACATGCACATTAACAGAGTAGAACTACTTTGAAACCTACACACTGAGTCAGCAACTTCATGTCAAGTGCTCTTGGGATCTTGCCAACCCCCATGTTATACTGATTACCTATCTAGTGTATTCATTTAGCTCATTTTTTTAATGTAATGTAAAAGGAATCATGTACCACTCACACACCTATGACTTTGCAGAGTAACAAACACTAATGATTATTCCTTCAGAGTTTAGAATGTAAAAGTTTTGAGAAGTAATGTGGTTTAAAACATATCCTTGTAGATCTTATACTTAGGATTTTACTTTTCTTCATTCTTCTGGGTTTATAACAAACCCCACCACTCTAAGACTCCAAGGGTTTAAATCAAGATTTAATTTCTATTATCTGAAAGGGGTTATAACATTAGTTACTTGTGTGTCTGTTGCTCTAAAAACCTAAAGGATTTTTTCTTTGGTCATCAGTTCTTGTATTGTATAAGACAAAAAAAACTGAAATAAGGGAATACTAGAGTTCTTTTTTGTATTGGATCAAAGGCACTTATAACCTTAGTTGTCTAGAAAATTCACTGCCTTTTTCCATAAGATTCCCTTTCCTCAGGGAGGGAAAATTGATAAGTCACAAAAAGAACAAGATATTTCAAGGTCACTGGTTGCATGAAACCTGTTCTGCTAGATCATCCAGCAAAAACTAGAAGTGCCAAAGTGAGAATTTTGCAGTAGCATACTTGCATTGCAAATACTGCAGCTGAACAGCTGCTCTGAAAAGCGTTGGCTACTGGGCATTTAACAGGTCTTATTCTTGGGTATTATGGCATCACAGAGATTCTGCAAAATATCTAGATTGGGGTTTCTGGCTTTTATTTTTTTACTAGGGCTGTCAAGCGATTAAAAAATTAATCGAGATTAATCGTGCTGTTAAACAGTAATAGAATACCATTTATTTAAATATTTTTGGATGTTTTCTACATTTTCAAATATATTGATTTCAGTTACAACACAGAATATTTTAGATTAATTTTTGATTACAAATATTTGCACTGTAAAAAAACAAAAGAAATAGTATTTTTCAATTCCCCCATTACAAGTACTGTACTGCAATCTCTTTATCATGAAAGTTGAATTTACAAATGTAGAGTTATGTACAAAAAACTGCATTCAAAAATAAAACAATGTAAAACTTTAGAGCCTACAAGTCCACTCAGTCCTACTTCATGTTCAGCCAATCGTTCAGACAAACAAGTTTGTTTACATTTGCAGGAGATAATACTGCCTGCTTCTTGTTTACAATGTCACCTGAAAGTGAGAACAGGTGTTAGCATGGCACCAGCATCGCAAGATATTTATGTGCCAGATGTGCTAAAGATTCATATGTCCCTTCAGGCTTCAACCGCAATTCCAAAGGACATGCGTCCATGATGATGATGGGCTCTGCTCTATAATGATCCAAAACAGTGCGGACCAATGCATGTTCATTTTCATCATCATGACTCAGATGCCACCAGCAGAAGATTGATTTTCTTTTTTGGTGGTTCAGGTTCTGTAGTTTCCGCTTCGGAGCATGCTCCACACCTCATCCCTCTCAGATTTTGGAAGGCACTTCCGATTCTTAAACCTTGGGTCAAGTGATGTAGCTATCTTTAGAAATCTCACATTGGTACCGTGTTTGCATTTTTTCCAATCTGCAGTGAAAGTGTTCTTAAAATGAACAACATCTGCTGGGTGATCATCCGAGACTGCTATAACATGAAATATATGGCAGAATGTGGATAAAACAGAGCAGGAGGCATACAATTCTCTCCGCCCCCCAAAGAAGTTCAGTCACAAATTTAATTAACGCATTTTTTTTTTTAAATGAGCATCATCAGCATGGAAGCACGTCCTCTGGAATGGTGGCCGAAGCATGAAGGGGCATACAAATGTTTAGCATATCTGGCACGTAAATACTTTGCAATGCTGGCTACAAAAGTGCCATGTGAACGTCTGTTCTCACTTTCAGATGACATTGTAAATAAGGAGGAGGTAGCATCATCTCCTGTAAATGTAAACAAACTTGTTTGTCTTAGTGGTTGGCTGAACAAGAAGTAGGACTGAGTGGACTTGTAAGCGCTAAAGTTTTACATTATTTTGTTTTTGAGTACAGTTATGTAAAAAAATCTACATTTTTAAGTTGCACTTTCACAACAAAGAGACTGCACTACAGTACTTGTATGAGGTGAACTGAAAAATAATATTCCTTTTGTTCACCATTTTTACAGTGCAAATATTTATAATAAAAATAATATAAAGTGAGCACTGTACACTTTGTATTCTGTGTTGTAATTGAAGTCAACATATTTGAAACTGTAGAAAAACATTCAAAAATATTGAATAAATTTTAATTGAAATTCTATTGTTTAACAGTATGATTAATCACGATTCATTTTTTTGAGTTAATCGCACGAGTTAACTGCGATTAATTGATAGCCCTATTTTTTACCCTTAAAATTGAGAATGAGTGGCCTTAAAAAGGAACTATGAAGTCTATTTAGCATTATAGACAAACATAAAAATTGCTTAAAGACATCACTGATGTTTAGCTATATATTAATACATACTTCACCAGATCTATTCTGTTGTTGATTGCAGCCCAGTGGAGAAGTGTAACGTTTTCTTTGTCTGGCTGCCGTACGTCATAACCTGCTTCCACCAACTCTCTACATCGTTCATATATTCCATACCTTGAAGAAGAAAAAAAATTCCAACTTATTATCGTATGCAAAAAAAAAACATGTAGGAAACAATCAGGTACTTAGATACCACAGAGATGAGCACAATATAAGAACCTATGCAAAAGACTGTAGCAATTACAAAGATTGTTCTCACCTGCTGGAGATAAGAACCAAAAAGTGAGTAAGAAACAGCAAACTTCTTATGCAGAGGGATTACCATGACAAAGTTTTCTTTTTTCCACCTGCTGCTAATAGGAGAAGCATGAAGACAGGAAACTCGTGCACAAATAGGACAAGACAATCAGTCAACTGCATAAGGAGTTCTTGAAAGACTATATTCCATCTGTGAAAGAAACCAAGATTTTGCTCCTCTGCCATAGAATTTCATTTGTGAACTAATTAACCAATCTAGGTCAACCTGAGACTACTGTTTTCCACCAAGAAGTGCTCTCTTCCCAGTTCCCTGGAAAAATCCAGACAATATAATCTCAATTTATGGAAGACTCACAATCAGAAGCACTGAAAACAGTGACCCCCTGTGCAACCACATGCAAAACCAACTGTTCTTCATGGACAGTCAACACTACCTGGGACCAAAGTTGACCAACATCAACACTTCCTTTCAGGAAGAAAACTTACTAATGTTAAGAAGCATGTAGCTGCTTGGGCAGAATTCAAAAAAGTACTACTAGCCACTCATAACCCAGCTAGCTACTACCCTGTCTCCATTCTCCTTTTCATGGGCAAAATTACAGGGAAAATTATGACAATACCTATACTCTATTAATGTGACCCGTTCTCTCAGTTCCTTCACCACTCAGAGTTTCAAGAGGAGTTTCTGAGATGCAAGTATGGGGTCGTGGGATCCACATGCACAAAACATCTCAAAGAACACCACATACTATAAGGTAAGTAACTGTTTCTTTTTCTTCAAGTTCCTGTGCACGTGGCTCCCTCTTATGGTGATTAACTAGCAGTTTGGTGAGTTAAGCAGTGAGCGATAGGAGCACATCTGAACATGGACAGCAGAACTGGTCTTCCAAGCTCAGCATCCACTCCAGATGCTGTTACTAGAGAGTAATGGTTGGTAAACATGCATACTGAGGACCATGTCACTGCTCTACAAATTTCAATGACAGGAACTCTGCCGAGGTAGATTGGGTCCTGGCAGAAAAAGCAGTTACTCGACTTGGTAGCTGTAACTTATTGATGACATATGAAATCTTGATACAGTTCACATCTATTTGGTTAATAGCTAAGATGAGTTTGATCTACATTTTGATGCTGTAAAGCAGTGGTTTTCAAACTGTGGGTTGCGAACTAGTACTGGGCTGCAGAATGTAAAGCTGCATTGCGGCAGCTCTGATCAGCACCACCGACCGAGCAGTTAAAAGTCCCGTCGGTGGTGCTCCCTACCTGTTCCCACACCATGCTGCACCCCGGAAGCAGCCAGAAGCAAGTCCGGCTCCTAGGCGGGGTGGGCTCCGTGCATTGCCTCCACCCTGAGCACCGGCTCCACACTCCCATTGGCCGGTTCAAGGCCAATGGAAGCTGGGGAGACGGGGGGGAGGTGCCTGCGGGGGAGAGCTGTGCGGAGCTGCTTGAGCGCCTCCGCCTAGGAGCCGGACCTGCTGCTGGCTGCTTCCGGGGTGCCGCGCATTCTGTGGTGCTAGGACAGGCGGAAAGCCTGCCTTTGCACCCCGGCTGCACCGCTGACTGGGAGCCGCCAGAGTTAAGCCCATGCCCCAACCGTGCACCCCTATCCCAGCCATGAGCCCCCCCCAACCTGGAGCCCCCTCCTGCACCACAAACCCCTCATTCCCAGCCCCACCCCAGAGCCCTGACCCCCTCCCACACCCCAACTCCGTGCCCCAGCCCTGAGCCCCCTCAAACCCAGAGCCCCCTCTTGCACTCCAAACCCCTCATTCCCAGTCCCACCCCAGAGCCCTGACCCCCTCCCACACCCCAACCCCCTTCCCCAGCCCTGAGCCCCCTCCCACACCCTGAACCTCTCATTTCTGGCCCCATGCCGCAGCCCTCACCCCTGCACCCCAACCCTCTGCCCCAGCCCTGAGCCCCTCCCACACCCCAAACCCCTCATCCGCAGCTCCGT
Organism: Terrapene triunguis; assembly: GCF_002925995.2. Classification (NCBI taxonomy): domain Eukaryota; kingdom Metazoa; phylum Chordata; order Testudines; family Emydidae; genus Terrapene; species Terrapene triunguis. The sequence goes on along the minus strand of NW_020664419.1, from coordinate 64,000,645 downwards.
TGCGTCATGGGCATCAACAATTTTCTTCAACCAGGTCACCAGAAAAAAGTTTGAAAACCAGTGCTGTAAAGAGTTTAAGAGATTTTCTGAATGATCTCATTCTAAGATAGTACAATAGGGATCTAAAGAAATATTTTGACAGCTGTATAAGAAAACACAAAGAATCTTGAATAAGAGGATGAAAGGCTGAGATCTCAACTAGGTGAACTTTGATGAAGTTAAGCAAAAGTCCTGACTTTAAGCAATAGAAGATATACCATTAATCCTGGACTAGATGCTCAAAGGGGATCAGATTATTTTGACTATATCCTTAGGGGAAAATGTTTTTATTTAGCTGTGTATGTTTTCCTAGTCAAAGGTTTTCTAACCTAGTAGCCTCAAACAAACTCTTATCCATGTCTGATGGTGTGACTGAAGCAACAAGATCAGATGGGAAAGATTCTGAAATCTCTCCATAGGCAAGCCCTCAATGTGACACTTCTCAGGGCACCCAGTGTTGTGTTAAGTCTTTTGTTACTACCTGCCTCCAGTGCGAGGGAGTCTTGCCTGTGCTAGCTGAGTGTTAGCTCCATAAGGCAACCAGCCTGTCAGATACTCAAGCATTCCTCTTTGGGCTACACAAGCCCTTTCTTTGCCTTTCAGGTTGACAACAGATGCTCCTGAGACCCTTCTAAGTATCCTCCTGTGGAATCCAGCCCCTGATCACAGGATACCCACAGAAATTCCAGATCCTCTGGTCCCAAAGGAACATAGCTTACCAGTTTTACCGTAGAACACCACTCCTGTATTACACACAACAATTGAATTCAATTACAAAAAGAAATTCATTTAAGAAAGAATAGAGATTAGAATAAAAACCAATGTAAGAGATGGGAACAAATGGTTACATATCAAACAAAATCATAACACATTCTAAACTTAACTAATAAGTTACCCATCTATCTAAAGAAGTTTATCTCACACAAAGTTCTTTCCAGCGTTTTCAGCCAAGCCTGGCTGAGATCCCTTTTTCATGAAGCAAACCCACTGTCAGTTTAACTTCCTAAATGAAGGATGTCAGGGTGTCTTTCTGCTCCCCCAAATATACCAGAACAGACCTTTGGTGTTGACCTCAAAATAATGCCACCTACAAACTGTTTTCCTCTTCCAAGTGATTCCTTTCTGAAGTCTCCCACATCTCTTCATTAGCATTTTACTTAAAATGCTAACAGACTGCTATTGTATGACATACAATACACAATGGTCCACCATGGAGAGAAGCATCTCCCACCCACATCTGGAGGAGTTTGTCTCATGACATGCTAACTTTGAGTGACCTGCTTTTAACTACAGACCTAGAGAACATTTTTTTTAGTATATATACATACAACTCCTCACATATTTTCTGATCACACATCTCACAACGATAAGGACCACCAGTGTGGCACTACCCCTTTGGTGAACCAATGGGGTCGTCGTACCCCTATATATCCCTGTGCCCTTGCCAGCATCAAGGTCCTTGGGTCATACTCGGTGTTTTGGAGTATAGGATAGCACCTATAAACTTTATGATTTGGGATGGAATCAACTGAGATTTCTTTAGGTTGATTTTTAGTCTTAAATCTGAAAAAAGGCACAGAATCAATCTTATTGAGTTGGAGACCTGCTGGACTGATTTGCCTCAGATTAATCAATTGTCAAGATATGGCCCACAAATACCCTGATGATGTAAATGAGCGATTACTACTTATAGGCACTTTGTAAAAACTCAAGGTGCAGTCAAGTGACCAAACAAGAAAACCTTGAACTGATAATGGTCCTTCAGTACAGCAAAGCAGAGAACCTTTCAGTATGACAGGTGTATCGCCACATGAAAATAAGCATCTTGCAAGTTGAGGGTACTAAACAAGTCCACAAGATCTAAGGAGGGTATGATAGATGCCAGAGTCACCATGCAAAGCTTTGGATTGGACATATAACTGTTGAGGAGCCTGAGATCTAGTAAAGGTTGCCACCCTCCCTTTTTCTTTGGTATCATAAAGAAAGCAGACTAAAATCCTTTTCCTCCAAAGGCAAGTGGTACCAGCTCTATGGCACCCAGCTCCAATAGAGATTATATCTCCTGGTGCATGAAACTTATGTGACATTGATCCCTAAAGAGAGATGGGGAGGGTATCAGGTGTATGGTATAGAATTGTAGGGCATAACCTTATTTAATGACCTGCAAGATCTAACAGTCTGATGTTATTGTGGCCCAGGTATCCCTGAAAAAAGAAAGGTGGGAACCAAAAGGGGGAGGGGAGATACAGATCCACACACTGGTTCAGTATTTTCCTTATTACTGTGGTGGGTCAGCATCTGACTGGGGTCTCAGATTTTTCAATTAAAAAGAGCCTCAGTCCATGTTCTCTGGACCTCTGTGTGCGCTTCTTAAAAGCGCTTCAGATGGCGCACACTGAGATTCCCTTGAACAAAAAAGGCAATGGTTGTGTTCATCCATGAGCAGAATGACTTTCCTGCAGGAAGGCAAGAACTTGAAGCCTGATGAGCGGGGCCCCAGCATCAAATCTGAAATTGACAAGCACAGGATTTGAAGCCTGCAAACAGGGCTCAGTCTGAAACTGACAAGGTAACTGACTAGCCTCACTGACCACTATAAACTAGCTGTCTTAAAAAAAAAAAAAAAAAAATAGTAGCTAATGACAAGGTAACTAATAACTAAATTAAAAGATTAATAACTTGCAACAGTAATTAACTAACTAAAAAAAGGACACAAAGTCTTCCCACTTACTGTTGAAAGGCAGTTAGAAGGAACCAAGGGTGAACAGGTTGCACTGCCCCCTTTACGCCTGGGCATATCAGCATGAAAAGTGCATACACAACACCTACTGGACACTGCTATTTGAATTTCCAAACCTCTGTGCCAGGCGAACTGACACACTAAATGGGAGCCACAGGCACAGGAAGAAGAAACTATGGTTATGAAGCCTTGGTGGCTTCTTGAGAGATCTTTATTTTTACTGAGCAGTGATTATCCTGCTACCAGCCATTGCTACAACCACCTTCCCAAGAAGGTCAGGGTATATAATTAAAACAGCAAGAAATGAAGGTTATTCACCTATAACTGGAGTTCAAGGTGTACTCTTCATATTCCCACTCATGGATGTGTTGATGGTACAGCTCTCACATTGGAATCTTTTGATAGAAGATCCTGTTGCAGTGTTCCTGCAACCACTCTTGCCCTCTCCCCTCACTGTTCATTAATGTTCTGAGTGTGAGTAACCTTTGTTTCTTGTCCGAACGTCCTCTGCACATCTCCCACTCATGGGATAGTTTGACAAGCAGTACACCTCTTTGGAGAAGGTGGAACATGGAGTCTTAATTAAAGAAAGATTGAAGTACTGCTCTGCCAAACTGAGCATCCAATTTGAACACTCAGGGCTTCTCTATATGGAAACTAAGCACGCAGGAAACTAGGGTGTAAATCTACAACACCCTAGATTGCCATCTACTAACTGGCCAGGTGGACCCTGCTACTGCACATGAAACTTCCTTAGTGTGTTTTGATGTTTTGTTGTTCTACAGTACATTACAGAACTTTTAGCATATGGTAGCAGGGTCCATATGGTCAGTTAGTGTGCTGTATATTTACACCCTGATTTTCCATGCACTAAGCTTCATGTGTAGACAAACCCTAAGTTCAAATAGCAGCGTTATATAAATGTATGTCTGGAGCTCCATGTTACAGAAATCGGGAGAGTGGTAAGTGTAATGCATTGAGGTCGCCTTGACCCTAGTAGAATGGGACCAAAATCCTTCTGGGATAGGAATAGATGTCAATATATAAGCCTCTTGTTTACATAACCATTTTGATAATGTTTGAAAAGAGATTTTTGACCTTTTTTATAATCAGCATAAAATATGAAAAGATGGAGACTTTCTGAATTGTTTAGTCCCATTCAAACAACAAAATAAAGCCCTTTTTGCATTTAAAATATCTAACCTATTTTCACAGGCATTTCTATGCAGTCCTATGGGAGGGGAGAGGGAGGGAGCAATACCGGCAGATTAGTTGACTGATTCATGGGAAACTTACTCAATATTTTAGGTAGGAACCTGGGACGGGGACATAGGACAACCTTATCTTTATGGAATACAGTAAATGGCAGGCCAGCCATAAGGGTTTTCAGTGCAGCCCCTCTAAAACAGGAAGTGTAATTCTGTTTTTCTATGGCGAACCAAGGACATCAAAGATGCAGCGAGAGACATCTCCTCTACTATTACCAAGGGAATTTTCAGAGTAGTCAACTATTTCATGAAATACTGCATCCTCTAACAAAGACACAATTCCCACATTTTTATCCAGAGACTTCTGGTCCTCCAGTTCAGAATCTGTTTCTTGATGTTCTTCGAGCACCCCAGGTTCATCCTCTTCTGAGAGCATGTCTGATGCAATAATTGGGAATTGCAGACAGATCCATGACCTTTGGATCCAATTAATGAAATCTTCCCAAAGCTCTCAAAAGAGAAAAATTCCTTCTGTAATGGGTATGCTGTCATTCTTGGTAACGCCTGGGAGAGGGCCAATAGGGCCATCCAACTCATGGGGGGTGCCAATCCAGCCAACCATCCATTCCTATTCAATCTCACATTATCTGCTACGGCATGCATCTTTTCCACGTTTGTTCAGCAATATATCGTCCCCTAAGAAATGGACAATGTGGCAATTGAGTGGGTTAATCTCTGATTCCAAGTCTGACTGCAGATCCAATTTCTGATCCAAGCACAATGGAAAAGGAGAGATTAGAAGTAGTAGCATTTTACTGGAAGAACGCAGGGGAGCATTAGGTGGCAGGAAGGGTGGTGAGAGACAATAGCTCCTCTATCCTGGGCTTCTCTGGAGCAGAAGTAGTAGTACGTGGATCCGAAGAAGCTCCTCTATCTCTTATGTCTTTATCAGTCCCCTCTAGATCCAAGATAAGACAGGGCTAAGGATTTGTACAGTGGATTTGATCTACCACTGTTATGGGAGATTGTTGAGCAGCCTTGAATTGAGTCTGATCTGTGGGACCACAGTATTAACTGCCTGCTGCACTAGATGTTCAGGATCCTTCTTTCTCAATTTAGGATCCAATGATCTGGGATTAAAAGACACTGGATCCACCAATTTCCCCAAGTATCTTTTGGATCATTCTTACACACTGAGTCTTTCCCCTGAACTCGAGTTCCTGGATTTGAGGGAGGTTGCTCCTACAAAATGGCTCTGCTTACAGAGGCCGTCACCAATGGAGTCTCTCTGCTTTTCAATTTCAGGCACAAAGATTTGAGATCCTTTTTAGATACCACAGGGTTCTTGGAGCTTAGAACCAAAGAAAGTTCGCCCTTCTTGAAGCCAGGACTCTTGACTTTCAGACCCAGCATCTGATCCCACAGCAGAACTGAAGCTCCACTTAACAACTAACTAGAAAACTTTTTAAGAAACAAAAACGCAATACTAAAACTCTAAATAACTAACTATTTACACTATAATCTAATCTATATGATAAAAGCATCACAAGGCACTGTTCAAGATAAGGATCTTGGCCACTGGCCCCGAGTGGTTCCCGATCCACCAGCTGCAGTGGTTGGAAGAACTACAGTAGCCACAGCACCATGCCCCCTTTTATAGCCTCACCCTTTGTGACATTACCCAGGGTAAAATCTGGACCGATAACAACTGTGTCCTCTCAGTTCTCCAACCTGGGATGCCTTTTACACTGCTTTGCTGTTAGAGCAACCACTCCTGGCCGGCTCACACACAGCCTCCAGCATGTCAATTACTCCCAGTTATACCCCAAGAGTGCTACAGCCACCCACCCTTGATTTACACTGCAGAACAACACCAGCAAATCCCCGGTCTCAGACTTCCTCCCAGAAGTGTGTCTTGTATTGCTCAGCTCTCTCCTGGACAATACAAGCTCATAATAAGTCCATCATTTTATTCATTAAAAATTATATGCATAAATTTTGTTACCCCAAATGGAGCTTCCCAAATACTTCAATCCAAACACACTGGTCTAAATAAAACAATAATACAAGTTTATTCACTTAAAATATATCTTTTGTAGTTATTACAAGTAATGAAGCATAAAAGTCAGAATTGGTTACAAGAAAATAAAAGTAAATTTAAACTAATGCCTAACATAACAAGCTAGTGTGAATTCAAAACAAATATCTCTCTCTGCACTTTTTAGCAGTCTTACTGGCTGAATCTTTCAATCAGGATCCCTCCCCCAGTCCAAAGCTATTTCCTTTATTCTTCAGGTGTTGTGGATGCCATGGGTAGAGAGACAGGAGGAACCAATTGGGGAGTCTCCTCTCTGCTCTTTATAGCGGTCTCTTCTTTGAGAATCATCTCCAACTGAGGTACAGGAGACGGAAAGTCTGTGTGGATGGGAACCCCCAGCTGTTTCTTTGTCAAGATATTAACCACATCGTCTTTCCTGCCAAAGAATAGCTGACAGTTCATTTGATTTTGCTGACACCTGACTGAGGCACTGGCTAGCGTTTTGTCTCTGGGGAACTGGTTTGTGGCTGCTCCCCCAGACTTGGAACACGTCTAGCAATGCCATACAGACGAATATTACAACTTTACATGCAATGTTGCCACATATTTTACCAGGACAATAACGATCAGGCTTCAAGTTCTTGCCTTCCTGCAGGAAAGTCATTCTACTCATGGATGGACACAACCATTGCCTTTTTTGTTCAAGGGAATCTCAGAGCGTGCCATCTGAGGCGCCTTTAAGAAGCGGGCTGGGGCCGGGCTGCTCTGCTTCTGCCGCTGCCGGTGAGTTCGGGGAGGTTGGGGAAAGGACGCCCCCTGTACTCACCTGCGATGGGAAGCGGAGTACCGCGGCCCCAGCCCGCTCCACTTTCCTTGCCCAGGCCCCAGCTGTGTTGCTGGGGGTGGGGGGGGGGAGGTCCCGCACTCACTGCCGGCGGCAGAAGCGGAGCAGCCCGGCCCCAGCCCGCTCCACTCCGCCAGCTCCCAGCCACAGGTAAGTACGGGGGGCGTCCTTTCCCCAACCTCCCCGTACTCACCGGCAGCGGGAAGCGGAGCGCCACAGCTGGGAGCTGACGCACTGATCCACCGGAGCGCTGTCCAAAGCCCCCACATTGCAAATTTCCTGTGTTTACTAGAACAGGGGTGATATGGAGGTAAGGAACAGGGCGGGGGGAGGGATTTGTAGCAGAGGCGCCTCTCAGTCCCATAATTTCCCTCCAATGTGTGCAAGGATCTGGGGGCCCTTGCCTCACTGGTTATCTGAGTCCCTCTCTCAGCCAGCCATGTGGGAGATGGGGATCCTTTCGGGGGGGGGGGGGGGGGGGGGGGGGGGGGGGGCTGAGCCCCTTTCCTTCCCTGCCAGTACATGCACTGGGATTGGATGCCCCTGTCCCTCTGGGAGGGATCTGAGCTCCTCTCCCTGTCTGCCGGTGTGCACAGGGATCAGGGGAGTCCTGCCAATATAAAGGGTCTGAGCCCCTTTCTCTCTGCCCCTGTGCATCTGAGGGACTGTGTACCTCTGGTGGGGTCTGATCTCCTCTCACTGACCTCCCATGTAAGCGGGCACTGGGGGAAGCCCCCTGCCCTACTGACACAACCATATCTTATTCCTGCACAATAACCAATAGTAGCCAAAGTTTATTAAAAAGAAGTTTCCCCCAGAAAATATAAAAAAACTTTCCCTCTTTACATTAAGAAAAATAGGCAAACTCAACCTCTGCATCTACCTCCAAAAAGTCAGCGTTCACATAGAATTAAATATTGGCTGGCTACAGTTCACTAAAGAAATTACACAGGCTACATCCACCCTACAGCAGCACAGGTGTGCTGCTATAGAGCATGTGGTAGAGATGCTCGAAGCTGACGGGAGAACTCTCTCTCCTGTCAGCTTAATAACTCCTGCCTCCGCGAGAGGCAGTAGCTATGTTGGCCAGAGAAGCTCTCCCACTGACATAGTGCTGTCTAACTGGCGTTTAGGTCGGTACAACTTATGTCGCTCAGGGGTGTGAGCAACCTAAATTATATCGAAGCAACCTATAGTGTAGACAAGGTCTCAGGCACACGCAAGTGTAAAAGAATAACGTTTCAATTAAATTACCCTGTCAACTTAAGTACAAGTGAGATTATCTTCACTGGGTTGCAGAAAAGATGTTGCATTGTTGTCACATAGAGATAAACAAAAATAACCACAGCAGTTCAGCAAGCCAAACAAAAATAAGAATCGCTGCTCCAAAGGCTCAGTGTACTGTCATATTTTCTCTCATATCACTCACAAACACAACTCTATATTGTACTGCATGCACTTGGATATTATGATTATGAAAGTCATATAAGCACCCAAACTGCAGGAGAAACAACCAGCCTCCCTCTCCACTTGCTGCGTTGTGTATTAATATAAAATAAGAAATTGCTTCATATGAGAGATAATCTGAGAGTTTTATGTAATTTAGCACCTCATATAAAAATACTTACCCCCGTGATTCATTAGTACAGTCACAATGATTAATTGCTACTATACTACTTGGCAACCAATTTACAGTTTTATGGCTATGTTGAAATTGTAGATTTAAAGGTGATCAGGGGAATCCTACTTATGCATTCTGTGCTCCAATGGTCTAAACACCTAAAATCACATAAGAATTTTGTAACTGTGTATGATCCACCCCATCTAGTAATTTATTTGTATTTTAAAACATAAGGAACACCATAAACAAAAAGAAAAACTAATTTCAAAAAGCATTTAATCTCTTCATCATCCACCCGAGCAATAATCTAAATCTCAACACTCTGCATAAATACTTCTGTATATTTTCAAACAGTGGGCATACATTCCCTCAAAAGCATTTTTTTAATTCAATTTTCGAATCGTGTAATATAATCCATCAGCCCAGGATTGCGGTTTCTGAGGATACAAAAAATAAATTATTCATTCAAAGTTTACGCAACTAAAACAAAGAGATTTTCATTTTACTGTCATTCCACTAATGGAGATATTGACAAATTTAAAACTGCAAAAAAATACACTTACTGTGTAGCTTTGACAATGTCCCATGTGCCGTAATCATCAATGTGGCTTTTCCGTCCAAGAGAATCACTGTATCCATGGTTATAATGGCTTTGGGGCTTGATTTCCTACAAAATGGAAAGCTGCTATTAGGGCATAAGATTTAGATTTACTGCTAGAATTCTTAAAATATTTGTAACTGAACAGCATTTATTTTGAAATACTTCCATATGAATACAAAAATACTATACCCAGTTGAACACAGAATAAAATCTTTTCTATTAATATTATCACTTGGTCTCCTTAGCAACACAGTCAATAGAATTTCACCCAGAAATTTCTGCATCAAGCCCAATAACCTTGCCTTGAACCAGAGCATATCTTTTAAGAGATAAATATCAGGAGAACTGGAGTGAAAACACAAAACAAATAAGTTCCTGATCCCACTTCCATGAAAATGTACCCATGTGTCCCACCACAGGATCAGAATACCTGCAGCAAAGTTTGCTGCTCTGCCTTGGTGGAAATGAGTCCCACCTGAGGTCACAGCCACCTGTTTTACTCAACTACACCTCTACCCCGATATAATGCGACCTGATATAACACGAATTTGGATAGAACGCGGTAAAGCAGCGCTCCGGGGGAGGGGGGCGGAGGGGGCTGCGCATTCCGGCGGATCAAAGCAAGTTCGATATAATGCGGTTTCACCTATAATGCGGTAAGATTTTTTGGCTCCCAAGGACAGCGTTATATCGGGGTAGAGGTGTATCTGGGATTCCCATGAGGCAAGACTCAGAAATCAAACATCGCAGAACATGAGTCAATTCACCCTGCAGGCAGAAATTTTCCAGTTTTGGTCTCTTTCTGGAGGTGAAGGATTTGGAAAGTCTGAGCAAAAACTTTTGATCTCAACATGATGGAAAACTTATTTTTTCCACATAAAAAATTATTGAAAGGGTTTTTTGGGGTTTTTTGTTTTTTTTAAACAGCTCTAGCACTGGAACGACTGGAGTTACGAAAATGAAATTTTACTTCGGGATTTTCAAAAGTAAAGAGAAATACTTTTGAGTGAATTATTTAGTTACAAGCCTCTGGAAAAAAATGCACTTTGCACATATATGGTACAAGTCATACTACTTTTACCATATATGTTCATGAATATTCAGAGAGGATGAATATACAGAACTCCTTAACTTCATCGATTATTCCAAAACTGCCAGGGCAATTCCCAAAAATTTTATGGTAATGCCAGACAGTGTTCCAATCTAGCAGGTTACCAATGAAGTTGAAAACAAAAATCAGTATCATCTTGCTCCAGCTCTGAGCTAGGGTTGCCAACTTTCTAATCGCACAAAACCGAACACCCTTGCCCCCCCCCCCACTCCCTCCGTCACTCACTTTCCCACACCCTAACTCACTTTCACTGGGTTAGATATCACTTTCCACAGCACTTTAGTTTTCCATGGTAGCCTTTCCTTCAAATAATGACTAAGCCAACTTTGCCCATTGTATAAAACCTGTCAGGATGATGGGCCTAAACTCACTATAATCATAAATAATCATTTAAACAACATGAATATTATTTTTTTAAGTGGTACATGTTTGCTGAAGTTTTAAAGAAAGTCAAATCATTGGACTTATGGAAGCCTGAAACAGAGTTGAAGTTCTAAATCAGCTTTTAGCAGTCAGTAGCGTCTTCTGCAGGTCTAGAAAGAATATTTTCTTCATTTCAGGTTATTCAATGAGTTCAGTTTAATGACTAGTTCAAAGCTGAGAAACTGCCCGGAAGTTGAAAAAGCAGGAAAGCTTGTTTTCCTCTTCCAGTCTATGAATAAAAACTAGGTGTGAGAGGATGACAGCTACTATAGTGCCAAAATCTTGAAGGTCAGCGTGACCAGAAACAGTTTAATACACTAACTTCAGCTTTAACAAATCAGTTTTAAATGCAAAATATGTTTTGATAAACTCACTTTTTCTTATCTATCCAGCGCATTTAAAGAAGTTTTATTTAATTAGTAAAATTTTAAAATGCTGTTTTTATGCATTTTAATTGAATTCCAATTTCCATCCAAATGCAGCTTGACAATTTCATGAGTAATTCATCACCATCTAGTAAAGGTTAGTAAATGTAACATAAGAAAAAGTTAAAAATCTAAATATATGTTTACCTATATAATAGCTTGAGAGTGTGTGTGTGTGTGTGTGTGTGTGTGTGTGTGTGTGTGTGTGTGTG
>NW_020664419.1:63984084-63989373 GCF_002925995.2 Terrapene triunguis | reverse complement strand
GTGTGTGTGTGTGTGTGTGTGTGTGTGTGTGTGTGTGTGTGTGTGTGTGAGAGAATCATCATGATTACCAAACAGTAGTATAAAATTTAGTGTACTGTAAAGGCTGTATTTTTTACAAATACACGTTTTAATGGTTGCAACTAGAGAGAATCAACCTTTCGCTAGGAAAATAATTTAAAATAAAAAATAACAATACTACTTTACGGTCATATAGCACTTTTCATCAGTAGATCTCAAATCGCTTTACAAGAGGCAAGCATCATTAACCCCACCTTTATAGATGGGGAAACTGAGGTACAGAGAGATGAAGTGACTTGCCCTAAGTCACCAAACAGGTTAGTGGGAAAATCAATAATAGAATCCAGGTCTCCCAAGTCCCATTCTAATGCTCTACTTATTAGATCAAAAAAAAAGTTTCCTGCTTGCTGTTTTAAATGATGATTAAAACTGGTGATTTAATCAATCCACCCTAAATACAGCTAAGTTATGCCATTAAAAAAAAAATAGGTGAACCTCAGATTCACAGGATCTTGGCATAGTAAGGCATTAACTAGGTATGAAAAAAAAAAATTTTTTTTCCCTCTATCAAATGTTTTCCAGGACACAGACATGGCAGTGCAGACTCTGTGTTCTTCCTCAGCTGTTAGACAGAACAGAGTAAGTGTTCATGGCTGTCCATCCAAAATGAATCTCTTCATAGCTAGTCACTCTATTAAGGTCTTACACACAATGGATGTTCTTGATGGATGGAGAAAGATTTGCAGTTAATAGGGACTGACGATTTCACTCATGGCCTGAGGTAGGAGACCACCTTGACGAACCTAACCACTAAATCATGAGCTGCTAAGAGGGCTAGGGTATCTGCCTAAGAAGCCTTTGAACACCTACCCAATAATGCTCATTCTGAGGCCTTCTTGAATCCCCTCCTAAAGGAACTCTGTAGCTATGGGAAAGGATATTTGGCTTTGTCAGTGCACAACTGGGCTGTTGTGAAGCTCAGGGCCTTGGTAGAACAAGCCGTGACATTTTTGGAAAGATTATATGGTGAATTTTTTGTTTCAATCCTTTCAAGAAACAGGGAGAATCCACTGTCCAGGTGTCAGTCTGCCCACAGATAGGTGATCCTCTGAGAAGGGTTCAAGGAGCTCTTCTTGTTCACTACAGGCTTTACTTATCTAATTGCTAGCCCCGGAACAGAGCGTTTCACCTCTCAGGTGTGTGTGAGAATGTCTGTGAAATAATCTAGAGATCCATACCTCATCACAGCACTTGCTTCTTCAACTTTGTCCTGCAGGTCCTCCTCTCCTGATCCACTATATGCTGAAGTATTAAGTAACCCAACTCCAACCACAGCTGACCGCAGAGAGGCTGCAACAGGCAGGAGATGTAATGGTCTGAGGCACTATATACAAAGACTCCAAAATGTGGGACTGATTAAAAAAGTTGCATCTTTCCTCCCAGCAGACTTCTCCATATTACTAAATGTAGGGCAAGTTGCATGAAAATTTGGCCATAATGCTCATCACATCCAGAGACACTTGTCACTATCTCAACCAAAAACTGGAGAGCTGATGCCCAGGAGAGAGAAAGGAGGAAAGAACATGAAAGCCTTCTTTTAAAATTGGATGTCTCCTAAGTGACAGCTAAGAAGGAAGCAGGTCCACACTGCTTGCAGCCTCATCTCTGAACAAGTTTGTGAAAACAGTCTACACAGCAATGCCGAAATAAATCTCTGCACTGACTTCAACGCATTTGTGCCCATTTATGAATTTGGCTCCATTACTGCAGTCATTCTAAAACTGGAGTGGAAAGATTTCTTCAGACCTACTCAAGGTGCAGTACTTGAATCCAATAGCTAATGTTGTGTTTTGTTGAAGATTCCTAAGCCACCTTTGTAAAAAATTGTCTTTTTTGTATCCTTTAATTTAAAATGGTATGTAGTGTTCATATTGCAATATAAACACAAGTACTTTTGAACAAAGTAGGTGCTTTTTGAGACATCTGTTGTCCAAAAGGAAACAAGAACCACAAATGTCTCTTTCCTAACGTGTAACATGTTGCAGCATAACTCAGATAGTTAACTGAGACATTATTTCCTTTTTCTGTAAATATTTAGCCAGCAGCTGAGTTCTATTGGGATGTACGACAGCTATTTCAAAGAAAAAACTGAAAGCTGCAGAAGTGTCTACTTTTAACCTGAATATACTGGATTATCACAACTAAAACCTGCACATGGATAAGAACCACAAATATGAGGACCATAAAATAACTCTGTTGGTCTCAAGGATTCCAGCATACATAAGCTTACTGCAGAGTCAGAAACAAGCATTCAGTAGTCATGGACTGATGACATTAAAATTAATCTGAAATTAAGACAAAGATGGCATAATCATCCCAAGATTCAAATTCAGTCATGGAAATAAAATATTATACTTTTATATAGTGCCTTTTATTCCAAGGGACCTGAAAATGCTTCACAAGGTATATAAATACACCACTGTTTATATTCACCTTCTGCTGGTGAGTTTAGTCCTTATTAGATATCTAGTAAATTTTTCAAGCCCTAGCTTAGATTGTTACTGTAAAATATTCTTTCTACCACTGAGCGTGACTACTCCAGAACTTTCCTCAATCCTAAAAGGGGAAGGAAGTTCATGTCATTGATCTTCATGACTTGAAAGTGTTTTTACCTATTACACATATACAGAATTGGCAGCTAGATTCTCAGATGCCTGAAATTAGGGCTGTCAAGCAATTAATATTAATTGCAATTAATTGTGCAATAAAAATAATCACGATTAATCGCACTGTTAAACAGAATAGCATTTAAATATTTTTAGATGTTTTCTACATTTTAAAATATATTGATTTCAATTAAAACACAGAACACAAAGTGTACAGCACTCACTTTTCATTTATTTTTTATTACAAAAAAGAGAAATCGTATTTTTCAATTCACCTCATACAAGTACTGTAATGCAATCTCTTTATCATGAAAGCTGAACTCACAAAATGTAGAATTATGTACAAAAATAAAACAATGTAAAACTTTAGAGCCTACAAGTCCATTCAATCCTACTTCTTGTTCAACCAGTCACTCAGACAAACAAGTTTGTTACATTTGGAGGAGATAATGCTGCCCGCTTCTTGTTTACAGCGTCACCTGAAAGTGAGAACAGACATTCGCATGGCGCTGTTGTAGTCGGTGTCGCAAGATATTAATGTGCCAGATGCGCTATAGATTCATATGTCCCTTCATCTTCAACCACCTTTCCAGAGGACATGCGTCCATGCTGATGACAGGCTCTGCTCGATAGTGATCCAAAGCAATGCAGAACGACGCAAGTTCACATTCATCTTTGAGTCAGATGCCACAAGCAGGTTGATTTTCTTTTTTGGTGGTTTGGTTTCTGCAGTTTCTGCATCAGACTGTTGCTCTTTTAAGACTTCTGAAAGCATGCTCCACACCTCGTCCCTCTCAGATTTTGGAAGGCACTTCAGATTCTTAAACCTTGGGTCGAGTGCTGTAGCTATCTTTAGAAATCTCACATTGGTACCTTCTTTGCATTTTGTCAAATCTGCAGTAAAAGTGTTCTTAAAACGAACAACGTGCTAGGTCATCATCCGAGACTGCTATAATATGAAATATATGGCAGAATGCGGGTAAAACAGAGCAGGAGACATACTATTCTCCCCCAAGGAGTTCAGTCACAAATTTAATTAACGCATTATTTTTTAACAAGCGTCATCAGCATGGAAGCATGTTCTCTGGAATGGTGGCCAAAGCCTGAAGGGGCATACGAATATTTAGCATATGTGGCACGTAAATACTTTGCAATGCCAGCTACAAAAGTGCCACATGAACGTCTGTTCTCACTTTCAGATGACATTGTAAATAAGAAGCAGGCAGCATTATCTCCCATAAATGTAAACAAACTTGTTTGATTGGCTGAATAAGAAGTAGGACTGAGTGGACTTGTAGGCTCTAAAGTTTTACATTGTTTTGGTTTTGAGTGCAGTTTTGTAACAAAAAAAAAAAAATCTACATTTGTAAGTTGAACTTTCACAATAAAGAGACTGCATTATGGTACTTGTATGAGGTGAATTGAAAAATACGATTTCTTTTGTTTATCATTTTTACAGTGCAAATATTTCTAATAAAAATAATATAAAGTGAGTGCTGTACACTTTGTATTCTGTGTTGTAATTTAAATCAATATATTTGAAAATGCAGAAAAACGTCCAAAATATTTTATAAATTTCAATCGATATTCTATTGTTTAACAGTGTGATTAAGATTGTGATTAATTGCGAATAATTTTTCTAATCGCAATTAATTTGAGGTAATTGCAACAGTTAACTGCGATAAATTAACAGCTCTACCTGAAATGTTAATACTTCTGTCAAAAGGCATGCTGAAAGGACATACTGGTGAAGATTTTCACAAAAAATGTCAAGCCAAAAAAGTGTAATAAGAAAGCACACTCATTCAAGTATACAGTCCTAGCCCTGTCTTCTAGTTACAGTTACGGATATTTCACTTACAGTACAGTACTGCACCTGGTGCCACTAACATTAAGATGCCTCTATCCTTGTAACCATTTTCAGAATTGGATCTGTGCTAGGTCCTGCTTCTAATGTCAAAGTAGTTGGAACACAATACGGAAAGAAATGTGTAAGAGAAGGGAAGTAGAGAAGTACTTGAGGACCCTCTTACTTTAAAGTTTTATTTTATTTGCAGGCAATTTTTAAGCTATTTTTTTGTATAAAATAAAAAGTTAATTGGATTAACAAAATTATGGATGCAATCTAATTACATTATATATCCAAATATGAGTAAATCTTTGCTGAGCAGTAGTGATACTTCAAAAACAGATCTCTCTAGTATAAAGTATACAAAAATATGTACAAAAGAGACTTCTCACTGCCCCCCCCCCTTAAGATTTTAGAGAGAGGAGAGGATTCTGCACAGATTGATAAGATCAAATCAACTGTAACTACATCATCTTCATACGTAACTACTCTCTCTCTCTCTCTCTCTCAAAAAAAAAAGTTTACTAAAATAAAAGGCATTGTAATGGCTTGTTTTAAACCAGGGATGGCCAACCTGTGGCTCTGGAGCCACATGCGGCTCTTCAGAAGTTAATATGCGGCTCCTTGTTCAGGCACTGACTCCGGGCCAGGAGCTACAGGTGCCAAATTTCAATGTGCCGGGGGGTGCTCACTGCTCAACCCCTGTCTCTGCCACAGGCCCTGCCCCTACTCCATCCTTTCCCGCCCCCTCCCCTG
>NW_020664419.1:63955328-63984074 GCF_002925995.2 Terrapene triunguis | reverse complement strand
TGCCACAGGCCCTGCCCCTACTCCATCCTTTCCCGCCCCCTCCCCTGAGCCTGCAGTACCCTTGCTTCTCCCCTCTTCCCCTCCAGAGCCTCCTGCACGCCACGAAACAGCTGATCGGGAGGTGCAGGGAGGGAGGGGGAGGCGCCGATCAGCTGGGCTGCCGGTGGGCACGAGGCGCTGGGAGCCGGGGGGTGGTGGGGGTGAGCTGATGCGGGGCTGCTGACCTATTACTGTGGCTCTTTGGCAATGTACATTGGTAAATTCTGGCTCCTTCTCAGGCTCAGGTTGGCCACCCCTGTTTTAAACTATTAAATCACATAAAAATGCATTGTCACTTAAATTTACTTTTTAGGTTTTTTAAATTTTTTTGGTAATACAGTCATAGAAGCTAGAAAATTTGTTCCCCTGCCAGCACAGCCCTTTTTCATTTCCCAAACATTTTCTAATACTTTGAAAGATGAATTTAATATGGCTTTTTAAATTTAATTTTAAATTACTTCAATCTTAAAAGCACTGGATGTCAAAACACAATACTGTGCACCATCATGATGGATTATAACCTTGACCCTGCAAGCACTCCACACAGACAGAACCCTCAACCTGCCTGGAGCCCCAGGGAAGTTAATAGGAGGCTACCCAAATGAAGCGGCCTGTCAATCTGATTTGGGAATAATAAACCAAATTCATCCCAGGTGTCGCTGAGTTAAATGGAGTTATAGGAGGGTTGAGTTTGGCCCAATAAATTAGTCAGCTGTTTTTATTTTCTGGTGGAATGGAAGATTAAAGCATGTGAAAATACAGATTACTTTCCGCCCAGTTAATTTAAAAGGAAACTATCAAATTACAAATCCTACTCTGAGAATGTTTTACCTACCATTATTAAAGTAACAAAAAGACAACAGTCACAAAGATTAACAAAAAAATAGCTTCTCATTCCCTCCCTCCCCCACTTGGTTTACTTTGTGCATTTGACAGCTCTTTACATAGTCAGTTTCCTTATTTCACTGTCACCATTTTCCAGCTTTATGTGGGCTCTTACTCAATAGCATGGGGAAAAAAAAACATTTTAAAAAACGGGAAAATATGGCTGCAACACCCAAAACTGGCAGGTTCAGGTTTATCACCAGAAGCTACTTTTGACTTATTTTTTTAATTGAATTCATTTCAAACTGATGGTTAGTCAATATTTATGTCAAATTTTGACCCTAAAATTTTGTCACTCTCTCTTCACAGATGGGGTTCAGAACCTTTCCAACCTAAACAGAAGAGATATTCTCAGTATTTTTCCACATCTAGTGAGAAAGATATTCTCTCTGAGAATCACCTTTGAAACATAAACCCATTAAGAAACCAACAATTTCTAACTCTGTGGCTGCAAAGAAAAAACACCAAACATTAATCAACCAATGCAGTATTGCCTTCCTAATTCAAAAGAACTCCAGTCCATCTGTTGCTGCTCAAAGCTTTTTCTAATTTCAACAGTTAAAACTGACCAGATTCTTGTCTTGTTTTCATTTCTAATAGTCAGAAGGGCAGCAGTGAAACTGTCAAGAAGGAGCTCAGTTGAACTCTGCTGCAGACTGGGAAGACTACAATGCAGCAGAAGAGGCAAGGATTGCCGCTACTCAGCAGCACCCTGCTTCCTCTGAATTAGTGACAAAATTCTCACACTGACTTAGCTAGTACAAGATCCAGACTTACGGAGGAGTACTCAAAAATGTGCGGGAAGGGTAGAGAAATGGAGAACCTCACCCAAATTTGTACCAGCCAGGTGGCTCTGAACTTCAGTGGCCAAAGGGGGGAAGAAGAGAGGAGGAAGCTCCTTCCTTCCACACAAGTGGGGGTGAGAGCTTCCAGTTTATCAGACACTTACTAGCCAGACACAGATATGAAACATGGAGCCATGAGCACTGTTCAGGGATAGCACATTGTTAGAAATCCCAGCACACACACTTTCTGAGCAGCTAAGGGGCTGGAGATGGATTCTCCGGGCAGCAGATGCAATGTCAATCATTCACATCCATCTATGGTTAACAGGTTTTATACTCTGACCATTTGTTGCCTGGTAAAATTTGAGAGCTTCATGTGTAGATGCATGGGTGACTGTGGATGGAAAAGATTTTTGGGATAAAGTGGAAAAAAGAAGTATGGTAGAAAGCAAAAACAATATGAGAGACGTGAGCACACAAGGCAGAGAAAGGGATAAGTAAGAGTGTAGAAAGACAAAAGGAAAATATACATCATGATTTAATAATATAGGAAAAAAGAAAAACTGCAGTTGAGATAGAAAAAGAAAGGAGGTATAAGCAAAGAAGGAAGGAGGTAGTAAATAGATGTAACTTAATATTTCAACTTTGATCAGAGCAAACTAGGATTAACAGGTTGAAAGAGCCTATCCAAGTCCCTTATAACAAAATTTCTTCAGCTGAACTGTCTCATGCTTAGTCTAAGCCTCTAAGAGTATGTCTACACTGCAGCTACCCACGGTTGGCCCAGCTCAGCTGACTTGGGCTTGCAGGGTTCCGGCTAAAGGGCTCTTCAACAGCGATGCAGATATTCGGGCTCAGGGACCCTGTGAGGGGGGGAGGGTTCAAGAGCCCAGACCAGCCCAAGCCCAAATGTCTACACCGCAATTAAACAGCCCCTTAGCCTGTGCCTGGCAAGCCCAAGTCAGCTGACATAGGGCAGCTGTGGATGTTTAATTGCAGTGGTGACATATCCAAAGTGATTTTTTTGAGAATGAAGAAAATCCCACACACCACTGGTGAATAGGAGCAGATAAGGATATGTCTACACTTGAAGAGTTTTTGCGCTGTAAGTTTCACCGGTGATAGGGAACCGATGAAAGAAAAGTGCTGGTTTGTGTACTCACTTAATTCCTCAGGTGTCAGAGAGGATTTACACTAGCAGTACTTCCATGGTGGATGAGAGCAGCACTGAAGCTATCCCACAGTGTAGCTCTCTTGATAGGTCTTGTGGGAAGGAGGGGGTGAGCGGAAGGCATTCTGGGACCCTGCTCAGTGCCCCGTGCTGCACTGCTTCATGTCCCAGCAGCTCCATTATTTCCTTGTTTCTTTCCTGGCCTTTTTTTTAAACACCCCCTGCTGTCTGGCTGCTTGCCCTGCCACATCTACAAGCAAAGGGAAAGGGAGTTTCAAACTTCCTGGGACTTGCAGGGGGAGGGGCAGACATCCCTTTACCTGGCATCAGAGCAGCAGAGATGCTGGCCAGAATGGTCACTTTTGGAACTATGGGATATCCGTTGGAAGCCAAAAGGTGTTTACACTGGTAGAACGTGTCTTCACTTTCACAACAGCACAAAAAGAACAGCGGTAAGAGCTGTATGCCTCTCGTGAAGGTGGTTTTCTTTTGCGGTGAAACTTGAGTTTCACCAAAAAAAGAAATAAAAAAGTGTAAACGATTCAAAGGTTTAAAAAAAAAAAAAAAAAAAAAAAGGGATATTTTGTGCTTGAAATGGCAAGTGTAGACATAGCCTAAAATGGAGATTTACTGACATCTGTGGATTTAAGCTTTCAACCTTAACTTTAACTTAACTTTTTGTAAACACATTTTCTTGTTTCTTTTTAGAAACAGAAACAAGTGACTGGCAGTTAAAAAAAAAAAATCAACCTTTCCCACAAAATACACAATTCACAAACAATCCCGCCTGCCCATCTTCCATCCAACGACAAATACAAATTTCCCCAATTTTCTAGTAAGTAGACGAGGAAGGGGGAGAAGTTTGCTAAGCACACATAGAAGAGGATCCATAGGAAAAATATTTTTTTTTTAAAAGAAGTTTTAAGGTTGTGTGAATAAGTGGTCTAAGAACAGAATACTGAAGCAGTAGCAACTCCAAATTATATATAACAAGAGGCAACAAGCAGGTCAACATGCCTGCTTGGACATAAGGAGTGGAGTGAAATACTGTTGCTTACAGCTGTTACATATGGTTGTGGAGGACAAAAACAGATGGCTAGGACTCTTGTTCCCTTAAAATGTTAAGTAATATTGCTGCCAAGGGGTAATGTGATCAAATTTGTACAGCCAGATTCTGGTTTCTGATAGAGTTAATAAACCAATGCTTTTCAAGGGAATCCTAACCAAAACAAAAAACAAAACAAAAAACAATGAAGTACTAAAAGTTTCTGTGAAAATGCAGAATTGCATATAAAGGCATGGTATGCAATAACCAGATGAAGATTAGCTTTAAGAAATTCAGGAAACCAGGAGAGATTGTGGTAATGTTTAGACTATCAGCTCTTCAGGGCAGGGACTATGCCTACACATGTGTTTTATACAACAACTTGATCATGACCAGATTATCTGGGTACAACCATAATAAAATATTAAACCACTTAATGAAATAAATAATAGAACTAGTAATTATAAGAAGTGTAGTTTAGTTTGTTACAATCAATCTTTTTCAAAATTGTTACCTCAGAGGACTAAAGAGTGAAAAACATAAAATTTGGATCACTACCTAATATGGAGTGTGCCCAATTTTACCTTACACTAGGGAGAAATCCTCAAAGCTAAGTGACCCATGAAGTACAGAGAAGCTGGATGCAGTGATTTTACCAAAAGGGGGGGTGGGGGGAAGATCATATGTTTTCTGAGAACAAATGATTGAGCTAAGACTCTACAAACTCTCAATTTACTTGCTTATCATGGACCAATACTACTGGTAAGATGCTCACAGTAAAAATCTCTCTAAAATGGGTACATAAAGCAATTAACTGCATTGTAGAGTGAACTATTGGCGATCTTGCAATTTTCTTCTGAAAAACAAGAGTTCCTCCTCTCAAATTTGGTAGAATTTAGGAAAACTTAGGACACACCTAATGTTGCACCTTGCTTTGATTAGCCATTCCTTTTATCTTATCTTTCATCCTTTCCTGACCCATCCCATTCTCTAGCCCAATGACTGTTCCACAGTCTATAAATACTTGGGGGGTGGGGGAAGAAGAGAGGGGAGAGAGAACAACTCTACAGTCCAGTGGTTAGGATATCCACCTGGGAGACCAGGAGCCATTGCCCCTGCTCTGATGAGCCTATTTACAGAGAGTGAAACAGCTACAGCAGGAGAAATTAAGAGTCTGTCTACGCTACAATAAAACAGCCGTGGCTGGCACAGGTCAGCTGACTGGGCTTACAGAACTCGGGCTGCAGACTATAAAATAGAAATGTAAACGGTAGGGCTCAAGGTGGAGCCCAGGTTCTGGGACCTTCCTCCCTCATGGGTCTCAGAGCCCAGGCTCCAGCTAGAGCCTGAATGTCTACACTGCAGCCTGAGTCAGCTGACCTGAACTAGTTACAGGTGTTTTATTGCCATGTAGACATATCCTTAAGGAGCCTCACATCAGAATATCCCATAGCTCAGTGGTTAGAGCACCTTCCTGAGGTGGTTGGGAGACTTGTGTTCAAAGCCTCTCTCCCTCTCCGGCAGATGGGGGAAATTGAACCTGGGTCTTCAACATCCCAGGCAAGTGCTTTACCCACTCGGTTAAAAGTTATAAGGTGGGCAACACCACCTCCACTAGCTAGATTTCGAATGGGACCCAATCCAGTAGGCAGCCAAACACTGATCTTCCCTGGTTAGCAAACAGCTCTGTAGTTTAGGCTGGAGATACTTGTTCAGACTCCTAAAATGAGGCAGCAGTACACATGCTCAAAGGCAGAAACTTGGGTGCTTCGAGAACTTTCACTCTGAATGAGTTTAGGCACCTACAGGGTTCGGTGTGAGTTTTGTGAATCGTAATGGAGCCTGAAACTGGGATTTAGCTGCCTAAATCCCTTGTGAATCCAGGCCTGAATCATTAGTCATTCTAATTCCATCCCAGACTCAGGATATTGCCCATGGTTAGCCAAGGTCTAATCTATTCCTAGTCATTTCGTATGCCAGTAGACCTTTCTTTTTCCTTTAGAGAAAAAAAGCTCCTGTACAATTAAATGATCATGTCCTAATTGTTTAAAACTATAGTTCAAACTGTGGACTGCAAAGCTCTGAAGAATCACATAATGCCTCTAGAAACACCTGCTGATGTCAGAAAGAAGAGAAGCCAACCCACCTCCATGGGGTTGCTGTTCTCAATAAAAGATCTTAGATGCCTCCGTGAAGAATTAAACCAAGTATGTGCCAGGATAACAGGTACTTAAGAGCTACTGAGGGTCTATCTTGTCTATGAAAAGTGGTTGAGTTTAGGTCAGGTTTAGCTAACACATTAACTAAGCCTGAGCTAAACATAACCTTTTTCATAGAATACCAGGGTTGGAAGGGACCTCAGAAGGTCATCTAGTCCAACCCCCTGCTCAAAGCAGGACCAATCCCCAGACAGATTTTTACCCCAGTTCCCTAAATGGCCCCCTCAAGGATTGAACTCACAATTTTTCCTAGCACAGATAACACATGTAGCAGGATTTTAGCTGGTCATGGGGTAGCCTCGGCTAAAACTCAACCGATAAAACCCTGGTTTAAAGAGATACCATGAACTTGTGTGTGCACGCGCGCATGCACACACACACTTACTTTCACTGGGAATTTTTTTCCTACTGTATCACAATATTTTTACTGCTACAAGAGGAGTAGCAAAAATGACAAAAAAATAAGTCCTCTGTTCTCCAATTATCATTATTCAGTTTGTTTACTTTGTGCATTTGAAAGCACTTGAGTATAACCTACTTCCCCTGTACATCAGTTTCTCTTAACTGTGGGGGGTCTTCCACACAGTAATAAGGGAGAATACTTTTAAAAAAAAAAAAAATAATAAAGCTGGAAAGTGTGATTGTAAAAAATTGAAGGGAAAGTTTTGTACCCAAAACAAGATTTAACTTTTTTTGGAAACTGACAAAAGTTCAAGTGGATAGCGTTTCCTTAAAAAACTCAGAAAAACATATTTGAAAAAGCCTTCTGTTATTTTAATTTCAAGCATTCCAAAATAATCCTTTCACTGAAGGCAAAAATTGAAAGTGGAAGAATTCTTCTTAGCAAAGTCAACCACCAAACTAAATGATTAATCCTGCACATTTCCCAATGCGGATGCACATTTTTACATTACAAAGGGGTGGACAAAGATACTCAACTAGAGACATTAATCCAACCACTATATTTGGTCAGAAAAATCATGGGATTTCATCCACAGATGAGGAGGAGTAAGTCGTGCTTGTTCAAAAGTGAGGGCTTGTCTACACTTACACTGGTGCAGCTGTGCTGCTGTAGTACCTAGTGAAAACACTACCTATGCCGACAGGAGAGCTCTGTCTACACCGGGAGTTAGGTTGGTATACTTTTGTCACTCAGGAGTGTGGATTTTCCACACCCCTGAGCAACATAGTTATATCGACATAGGTTTGTAGTGTGCACCAGGTCTGAGCACTAGTCTACATTAAGGCACTACATTGCTGAGGCGCATCTGGTGAAGATGGGCTATGACCATGGGAGAATGCTCTCCCGTCGGCAAAATTACTCCACCTCAGTGAGAGGCAGATTTTCCAAGAGGAGTTCTTTATATATTCATCTTCAAATGTTTAAACAAAAATAATAACGCCTAATGAGTTTGAATTAAAGTATTTTTGTATGCTATTTACTGCTTTATTAAAATCATTTTAACAATGCACAAATCCTCACTTACCATGAATCTACTTATATAGCAGTATTTAGCAATTGAATCAATCCTTTGCCATGGCTGTAAGTAACGCAATATTTCATATCAACATGTCTCCAAACTTTAGTTTAAGTTATTAAAATAGTGTGCCCTTCTGCAATGTATGGTACTTGACACAAAACAGTGCTAAAAACTGAACTTTGTCAACTAGAGGTAGAAGCTTCTTCAGAAAGATCTTGGTAGTGTGACCGGTGTGTTAATTTTAGTGAACAACAAAATACTATGGTGAAGTTGTGCCAGATTGGACAGGTTCTGAGAACAGTTGTAGAAATTCCCTCAGTACACCTGATTTCTCCCCTCTCTCTCCTGGGATTGAAACTAAATTATACAAATGGCAAACATCATCAGTTCAGCACCAAAAAATACTGTAAATCAACTGATTACTCCATTCTAACCCAGCATTTTCCTTTACAATAGCAACAACTTACAACACTTTTTACAGGTGCCAATACCAATGCAGCTTTTTCAATTAGTTTGACTAGAGTACTGAAACAAATTTTGTTGAAATCCTCCCTTTAAAGACTTCGGTCTTCAACACTTCTCCTTGTATCCGCAAGGTACATTTGTATATTCAACACTCCCTCTGCTCTCCCAAAAAAATAGCTATGCACACACCTTAAAGCTTGCTAAGTGACAACAACATAGTTTCTTATGATTTACACAAAACCCAAACACTTAAAAAGCAAGGATATGAATAGTTAAGGACAAAAATATATATCACTGTTCACCAAAAAAAACATTTCTATTCGAGTATAAAATATTCATACCACAACAACCTTAATCTCTGATCTCTGGATTATAATGGGTTTATTTTTGTATGTATGTGTTATTTGATATCAAAAATCAAAGTATTTTCTTTTAAGCAATGCTTTTAAATGGACAATATTTGCAGTTAAATCAACTGACAGTAATTTTTTTGGTAAAGTTCTTATCATTGCTGTTTCTTGAGAATAATCTTGAACGGGCAGTTATTCAGAAAAGCGCCTATATATACGTAAAGTTAGTTATGAGTTTGCCTTATCAATTTATATTATTAACTTGTACATAGAGAGTTTCTGGTTTCTTTTTCAGGAGGATTGTGTGTTGTGTTTTCATCAGTACTTTCAACATTTATTTTGGATCAGTGTTAAGGTTGTACTGTGATGAAAAATATTTTTTTTAACATAAAAATCAGACGCTTACATCTTTCAAAAGTAACAAGTGCTTTTTGAGCATTCAACTTGACACTTTAAAAAAAGCCTGATTTTCCAAGAGTTGGGGAGGCCCTGCTCAGCTGTCTCGTTTGGCATCCAAAAGACGCACCCATAATTTCTAATCACTTAGCATATAGGAAGTTTTAGGATTAATTATACTCTTCAATTATTCATTTCCCTGCTTTTAAGTGATGCGTTTTGTGTATGTTGTGATAGGTTTGATAAATCGATAATATGCATACCTAACTGGCTTTTCAAATGAAGATTCCTGGGTTTTGGAATTTCCTGATTTGGGAATTTACAAATGGGTATTTCTTTTTTTGTAGGTAAATGAAGATATCCCATTTATTTATGAAAAATAAAGTGACGATTAAAATAAAGGGTGCTTGTCAAGCTAATAACGGCTCCTGAAAGACAGCCTCATTCAATGAAAACCTAGCAAGATACATATTTTCACTGTGTAGCTAAATTTGCCATGTATTCACTGAACAGCCTAACTTGACTTTGAGCAGGTTAGAAAGGTTAAACCAGGGATCGGCAACCTTTGGCACGCGGCTCGCCAGGGTAAGCCCCCTGGCGGGCCGGGCCAGTTTGTTTACCTGCCGCGTCCGCAGGTTTGGCCGATCGCGGCTCCCACTGGCCGCAGTTCGCTGCTCCAGGCCAATGGGGGCTGCAGGAAATAGCGCAGGCAGAAGGATGTGCAAGCCGCGGCTTCTCGCAGCCCCCAGGCCACGAACCTGCATTCTATTGTGCTATGCACTGTATAAACACAGAACAAAAAGATGGTCCCTGCCTAAGTTCCCTCTAAGCTGCGCAGCTACGCAGCAGGCTGTAAAGGGCCGCACGGGCGTGCAGCCACAGGGGCCTGGAGAGGAGAGAGCTAGGGGTGGACGGGGAGGAGTACAGGACTGCCGGCAGGGAGAGGTGCCTCTCCCCTGGTCCCAGAGCTGCGTCTGGCAGGGAGAGGAGCCTTTCCGCCGGAGCTGCTGCCGGCGGGGAGAGGCGCCTCTCCTCTGGCCCCAACCCCGGGGCTGCTGCGATGAGACAGGGCTGGGGGGGAGTCCTCTCTCCTGGGGGCAGCCTGCACCCAAACCCCTCATCCCCTGCCCCACCCCAGAGCTCTGAAGAATCACATAATGCCTCTAGAAACACCTGCTGATGTCAGAAAGAAGAGAAGCCAACCCACCTCTATGGGGTTGCTGTTCTCAATAAAAGATCTTAGATGCCTCCGTGAAGAATTAAACCAAGTATGTGCCAGGATAACAGGTACTTAAGAGCTACTGAGGGTCTATCTTGTCTATGAAAAGTGGTTGAGTTTAGGTCAGGTTTAGCTAACCCTCATCCCCTCCCTCAGCCCCCTCCCATACACCAAACCCCTCATCCCCAGCCCCACCCCAGAGCCCGCACCCCCAGCCAGAGCCCTCACTCTTCTGAACCCCAAGCCCAACCATCTGCCCTAGCCCTGAGCCCCCTATCAAAGTAACGAGTTTAGATTTTCAGCACTCTTCTCCATCTCTGTCCCTTCTGCCAAAATTCATTATTAATCTCCTGTTTTGCAGCTGAGCCTCTTGTCAACACAAAAAAAAAATCAAGTTTTGTCACTTGGACGCAGGGCTTTGGAGCTGTGTTCCGGCTCCGCTCCAGCTCCAGGCAAAAACCTGCAGCTCCGCTGCTCCGGAGCTGCTCCGCACTCCAGCTCCGGGCTCCGCTCCAAAGCCCTGCTTGGACAGGAATTGGTGTCCTTCAACACTTTTCTGTAAAGGTAATGTACATGGGGATATTTGAGTATTTAGGCCCCTATCCTTCAAACACTGAACTCCAGTGTACAACTTTGCTCACAAGTAGTCCCAATTGTCTTCAATAAAATATGCCTGTGCAGACCTTCATCACACAAGCAAAGGGTTCACAGGATCTTGTGAGTGCAACTACAGAATGTCTCTTTTTCAACTCCAGCAACAACATTCATATTAATATCGCTTCTACTTTAAAAATCATCTGTATTAGGGATTCCAGGACCTGAGCCAATGCCCAATGAAATCAGTGGAAAGACTAGAGGATGACTGAAAGAGAGAGAGAGAGAGAGAGAGTCTAAAATGAAATCCTTTGGTTGAAATCTAACTGTACAAAGTAATACTGGACTGTCATTTTCTTCTTTGGATTTAAACAGAAGTCTCCTTCAGGAACATTTTTAAGTTTGGTTTGGGTAGAGGCTAGGAGGAAGAGCATAGTTATTGTTTATACTACTTATTCTATCATTACTTTGTAAACTACTGTATTCAGTTTCAGATACCAAAGAAACAATATCTGATTTTACTGCCTTATCACCACCACTTTGGCATATAAAACAAAAATGTAACCAATGTTGAGAATACCTTTGTTACTATGAACTCTGCAAATATAATTATTCTAAATTAGCAAACAATTTTCAGCAATATATTTTCAGCTCACAGTGATTCTCCTAACAGTTTGTACATGCTTTATTTTTTTGTTCCTTCAAATTTTGTCAGTCTATAAATTAGGGTTCTAACCTTGCAATGCAATCAGCACAGGCAGACCTTTGCAATTCTCTGGAGACTTCATGTTTTCTGCAATTTTAGAATATTTGACCAATATTTTCCCTTACATCTCACTCCAAAGGAGAAAGTATCTGCTACAGAAGGTTAGACAAATACCTTAGGACAATTTTGAAAACTCCATTCATAAAAAGAGATGATGTAGAACTTCAGATACCAAGAGTATTTATTCAAAGTTAGAAAGGAGGTGATCACCTAGCGTGAACAACAACAAGCAACATGCAGCATATTTACTTGCACTCCACCCAAGCTACCACCAAAGAACCTGTTTGCAGAGCACTACTTGTCACTTAGGTATTGCAGTGTCTGATTTTGGAGCTTAGATCTCATTTTTAAATGAGATTTAGGAGCATACTCCTGTTGACTGGAGTGGTTCCTAAGTGTCAAAAGCCTGTATGAAAATGAGAAGGACGCAAAGTCACATTTAGCACTATAGTGTCTCTTTAGATATCAAGAAACCTAAAAGCATCTTTAAAATATTTGTTATGGAAAAGTAATACCATTTGTTTGACAAAACCTGGTACCTGGCACACCTGTTATTTATCTTTTCATAGGCTAAGAAAACAAGTCTTACAATCCTCACCATATTAGATGGGTAAGAGTTCACACACAAAACTTTTGTTTATACTATAAACCATCAGAGGGGATCTGGATCATGTTTATACATGGTTGACACACAAACAAGGGCTCTCTTTCAGTATGAAACATTACCTAAAGTGACCTCTACATGTTATCAAGTAATTTTACAATTTTATTAAAGCGAATGTTAAAAAATTAGATAGTACACAGGTTAAGAAAAGAGCGTCTGTACAAATACTCCAGCACTTGTCCAGTATACTGAGCGGGGTGGGGGGAAGTAAAGACAAACACACACAGCCCAGCAAGTTCTGGACTGAGCCGGACCAGGCCCAATTTCTTACAGCAAACTGTAGCTCAAGAACAGCAGGAAGCGTTTATTCCAGGTCTGAACCGTTTGCCACCAGTAGCTTAGCTGTAACCCTCCTATGCTGTATAAACAAGCCCTGCGGTGTCAGGGATGATGGGGAGGAGGGTGCTGCTCCGCCAGGCAGTGAGCGATGCTGTACGGAGCCATGTGCATTGCGGAGTCTCCCACAGGGCCGTGCAGAGCTGTGCCCGAACAGCGGAGCGCTCACCTGTGGACCGGGCAGGGATGCCACAGCCTGCACCGCTCCCCCCGGCCGGGAGGGACAAGCGCCCCGCTCGCAGGGCCCCTCGCCACCCCAGAGGCAGCTGGGGCGGGTCCCCGCGCTGCATCCCGGCGGGACCCTCCCCCTGTGTCCCGAGGCGGTGACAGGGCGCAGCCCCCCAACCCTTCGCCCCGCGGAGCCCCGGGGTAAGGGAAACGGCGGCCTCTTCCCTCAGCGCAGCCGCCCCCGCGCCCGGCCCGGCCCCCAGGCCAAGGCAGCCGCAGCCGGCGCCCTCCACCCCCGCCCCGGCGGCCGCGCCACCCGCACAGCAGCCGGCTGGGAGCGGAGAGCGGGCGGCAGCCGCGCCACCCACAGCCCGCCCCCCACGCGGCGAGAGCCCGGGGCGCGGCGGGCCTCACCTCGGGGTGCAGGATGGGGACGCAGCCCGCTTCTTTCTCGTACTCATCCAGAGGCGCCGCCATCTTGGTGCGAGCCCGCCGCCCGCTGCATGCTGGGTAGCGCGCTGGGGAGGGGAGGGAGACCCGAGAAGGTGGCCGCGGCGGGGATGCTGCGCTGTGGGAGGGGCCCCAGGCAGGGCTAGTGCCAGGATATTTTGTGCCCGGGGCAAAAGTTCCACCTTGCGCACCCCGGGAGCATCGCTTATTGTAAACTTTCAAAAACGAATACTGCATAATATGGCATTGATCATTGGCACTAATACACGTTATTGGACCCCATATCTGCTCTGGCGACACCATCAGAGAACCCAGCCACATCAGCCACACCATCAAGGGCTCATTCACCTGCACGGCTACCAATATGATATGCGCCATCATGTGCCAGCAATGCCCCTCTGCCATGTACATTGGCCAAACCAGACAGTCCCTACGTAAAAGAATAAAAGGACACAAATCAGACATCAGGAATGGTAACATACAAAAGCCAGTAGGTGAACACTTCAATCTCCCTGGACATTCTAGAACAGATTTAAAAGTCACTATTCTTGAACAAAAAAACTTCAGAAACAGACTTCAAAGAGAAACAGCAGAACTAAAATTCATTTGCAAATTTAACACCATTAATTTGGGCTTGAATAGGGACTGGGAGTGGCTGGCTCATTACAGAAGCAGCTTTGCCTCTCCTGGAATTGACACCTCCTCATCTATTATTGGGAATGGACCACATCCACCCTGATTGAATTGGCCCTGTCAACACTGGTTCTCCACTTGTGAGGTACTCCCTTCTCTTCATGTGTCAGTATATAATGCCTGCATCTGTAACTTTCACTCCATGCATCTGAAGAAGTGAGGTTTTTTACCCTTGAAAGCTTATGCCTAAATAAATCTGTTAGTCTTTAAGGTGCCACCGGACTCCTTGTTGTTTTTATAAAATTAGAATGGCAGATACTCCCTCATACTGGGAGATCAGGTTTGGTGGGGAAGGAAAGCAGACTGGGTTCGGTCAGTGGGGGTTCGGGTTTGGCTGGGGAGTGCAAGGGGAGCAGAATGGGTTCGGTTACTGGGAGGATCGGGTTTGGCTGAGGAGGGGATGGGAAGCAGACCGGGTTTGGGTGTGGAGGGGGTAGAGGGCGCAATCTGGGTTTGGTCGGGGGCGGCGGGCAGGGTCGGATTCAAAGAGCCGCAACGTGAAATGGGCGCGCTCCTCTCCAGTCCCTGGCATGCAGCAGTGGGCCAAGTGCGATTGCAACAGGGCAATGGGAGCGTGTCGTCTGCTTTGCCTTCACGAGTCCGTCCTGCGCCCGGGCTGGGGAGTTGAATGCTGGACTCTCGCTCCAGCAGGGGGGCGTAGGGCAGGCAGAACTGTGAGGCAGAGAGTGCACGGCCCTCATGCCAAAGCAGGGTCAGCAGGGTAGAAAGCTGGGGCGCAGGGAGGTGAGATAAAATGGCTTAGCCGCCCCTCCACACAAGAGAGCCCGCAGAGCTGCCAGCCGTGGCGTCCCTCCCTTCTGTCCCCAGGGAGCAGAGCCTCTGCCTGGAAATCCTGCAGCCCTCTCTCCGAGCATGCCATGTGCAAGCCGGTCCTGGCCTGCACCACACTGACAGCACAGCTCAGTCCCAGGGGGAGTCTTACACTTCCTGCCGCAAGCTGCTCCACTCTCCTTCTGGCTGCTTTGCAATCTACAAGACAGAGGAGCTATTACTGTAATGTACCTACCAACACAGCAATATCTGTACAATTATCAATTCACAATCAAAGGACTTCGCTGGCTTTCTAAATGGCAGGAGAGCAATACATTGGAAGCGTGGTTCTTATCATATATGTCCTCCCTACAGTCTGTGATCTGCAGCCAGCGTCTTGATTGGCAGCGGCGCCCCCAAATCTTGGCGCCCTAAGCGGCCGAGTAGTTTGCCTAGTGGTTGTACCGGCCCTGTGCATAAAACAGTGTTAGAATATAGCATTAAACAAACATGAAACAATTAACAATTACCATTCTGCAAGCAGTGGACGGCTGCCTACAAGATGGGGTGGGGCAGTTCTCACTCAGCAGCAGGCATCCAGCTTTATTGACAGGCATACATACAAGCAGTCCTTTTGAATTAAGCAAAAATCAGACTTACACTCCTTGTCTCAATCTCTCTGATTCGTCTTAAGGTCCTTCTGCTCTGTCACTCTTTCACATTCTCCAGTCCCCGATCTCCTCCCTCTTCCTCCGATCTCTCTAGTCTTCTGCTGCTGCGTCTCAATTATCTTCTCCTTCTCCTTCCCTCTCTTCTTCTCCTACCACTCACGTTTTACCTTGCCAGCTGTCTCCTTATATTCAGTTCCCTGACCTTTTCTGATTGGCTGAATGAGTTGCCACCCATGCAGGGAGCAGGCAGCTTGAAAGGTCAACCAATCAGCTTTACCCTTACGTCATAGCTACTCCTCCTTCTGCCCCATCCCTGCAGGTGTTTTGAGTCATCCTCCTAAACTTTCTTCAACCCTTGTT
This sequence comes from Terrapene triunguis, assembly GCF_002925995.2. Lineage (NCBI taxonomy): Eukaryota > Metazoa > Chordata > Testudines > Emydidae > Terrapene > Terrapene triunguis. The sequence continues at coordinate 63,968,546 of NW_020664419.1, read as the reverse complement.
TCTGATTTGCTATTCATCAATTTAGTTTGTGTTCTCCATCTTGGGAGTTCCTAATAGAAAATAGTGGTGGCAATGTTGGATTTTTAACTACAAACTATCATTAATTATAATTTCTCTAAAACATCTAACTTAAAACGAACTATTTCTTGCACACTAAAGCACTCTGATGCTAACACTACCTTTGAAATGCTAATTGGGAGAGGTGAATTGTTACAATGTTTCTCACTTCCCCATCCCCCACCCCCTTCTCTGGCTGTCAGTCTCTCTCTCCAAGGTGCTGCAAACTACACAGAAGTTAAGCAAGTGAAAAAGAAAAGTAAAAGAAAGCCTCTGGTAACACTCCCCTCCTTGCTGGTATGATAGACTCGTTTATCTATCCACCATTTTCATAATCCAATGAGTTCAATGGGCATGGAGTCTTGTCCAGAGCAGACTCAAGGCTTTCCTTTGCCGGAAACCGAGCCGTTATATCTTCATACTGGCACAATCCCTCATCACTCTCGATTCTCACTTTGGTTACACTCCTTGGTGTGTCAATATATCCTTTTCAGGTAGGGGATCTGCATGTACTTTAGTTGTTTGAATTTTAGCTTGATCCAATATACCAGGACAATAAACGTAATTATCATTAGAACATGGAATGCTAAAACTATCACAATGGGATGTAAAACTACACTAAAGAATCCCGTTGCTGTGGGGGACCAGGCTAAAAATACTTCCCACCATCTATTTTTAGTATCACTTCTTATACGCTCAATTACTTGCTCAATTTTCTTAGTGGAAAGGTGGACAGTGATCATAACTTTCTATGCATTCTCCTGGGCCTTTTTAAATTGTCTTTGTAATTCAGGATGATTTATTAATTGACTAACTAAACTTATGTTCAGTCCTAAATGCGACTGGGTTAATTCTCTCATATTTGACATAGATCTTTAATTTCCTCATTCTCAATTTCGGGTAATGCAAACTGGAAACTGCAACCAATCACCGAGGTAACATTACACAAGCACTTGTTTTCATAAGGGTTATGGGTTAGGTTACATTGTATATGTAATTTACTTCAAATAATGTGCACCAACTTCTAAACATACACATTTTTTCCCAACATATACAACAACTGAACAATGGAAAAGGATCTAATTGGTAATGGCATTTTCCTCTTGCTTCATTTAAACATATGTCATAAGATTGAATCGCATCATTACTGCAGATATCTCCAATCCCTCATTCTTTCATATAAGCCTCAAGTTCCACAGTTTTCCATGTCTGATTCTGCTTTATTGCCCAAAGTTTATGTTCAGTTGGTTGCATTACACTTGCGTTAATATTTAACCCAAGTGATACAATCGGAAATATCCATTCAATATGGGCTTTAGACATCATAATTATAAACATAGTTGCTTGGCTTAATTGAGGATTGTATGTGAAGTTTACTATTCTCCACCAAGAGTACAATCTCCTCTCAGCTTCTGAGACATGTTACCACATAATACTTATTTCAAGAGAGAAAATACCACTCATTCCATGTCTTATAATATTCTTTACCACATCATTTGTCCAAGTTTGCACCTGTATATATGCTAAAGCTAAGGATACATTGTCTTGTAATACCTCCACTGTCTTTAGAATAGTCAAATGATCCTTTTTTTTTGTAATTTTTCCCAGCTGGGAAGCAAATTCATGATTAAATGATGACTAACACTCATATCATTCAGAGATGTTGTTAAAGGTTTTGAGATTGCACCCAAATGTTTCTCCACTGAATTTAATTTATTGGCCAATACCTCGGTATCTATGCTGTTTAACACACCTGTTCCTGCTAATATTGTTCTACCCTTCAAATCTCTTTTCATTCTATTGGTTGGAGTTTTCAGGTGAAGTTGAGTTTCCATCCACTTTTTCCAGGCCTCATGAGTTAGTGTACTTTTTTGCATTCTGGATTTTGATGGGAAATATTCATATGGTATAGATCTATTATTATTTTCTTTAGAGAACAGGTGGGATCTATTATCAACTGTTTCTTGATATCCTCTTTCACAACATAGGGACCAATGCTCATTGACTCTGGTTTTTATATCCATGTAAAAGAGAAAGGATAACTAAAGTGTGGACCATTAATTCTCCAGGTCCCACTTCCTCGTCTTCTAGTTATATTTACAGTACCTTCACACCAATAATGAAATAAAACTTGACCCGAATTTCCTCGTTCGCACTTTCTATCATATGTGCATATCATGGTATCTGTAATTTCATTTGATTTTTATATGTAATTTCAACTCATAATTCATACTGAACATCTATTCTGCTGACCCCTCTTTGAGGGTCTATAATTTGAAATTGAGTTTCTGTCAAATTAACAAAATTATGATACCATTGTATGAGTATTGTTTTTGTACTCTCCTTACTCCATGTAGGGACATACCATGCTATGACAGCACAGGAAGAATTCTTATTTGGATATATGATTAAATTATCTGATCGTGCCATTACATTTGGTCCCTCTATTATGGCACATTGCCATTGTCCTGCTCTTGCTACTTTCCTGTATATTCCTGTATATTTATCTGTATTATCAGTAGCATCACAATTTGATGGCTTTGGTATGATATGATAATCCACATGGGTCATGAAGTGTCCCCGTTCTTGAGAGGCAAACACAATGGAACACTTAGGAGCATCATAATAGGTTGTAACAAACTTCCATCTCCTATCTCCCACACTTTGTTCTAAGGCTTTTATAGGACCCATGATAATGGTTATTGCTTTTGCCCTATCATCCTTTCAAACTGTGAACTCGCACCCTTGAATACTGTTGACAATAGTTGCTGTCTTCGGTTTAATCCACTCTATTGCTGTTTCTGTGATTGCCTTCATTGTTCTTTCTATAACCATCTTCTTGGGTTTAATTGTCAGTTTTATACCTGAATTCACCCTCTCTTCCGCACTTAACAATAAATTTGGCAAGCATGCAATTATTTTTAATCCTTCTAATAGTGCACGCTACCCTGGTCCTACATTAACCATACCACGTATGGTTCCTATTCCTTCGTCTGATTTCCATGTATAATTTGAAGGTTGTGGTGATTTCTCATCAGACCTTTGCCAATACTCCCTTTCCTTGATCTCTGAATAAAATACTAAATTTGTGGTCATCATCTGTGATGAGTACCTTACCCCTATAATTTTGTGCCATAAATTCTATAATTCGAACCAGTCCCATTACTACTTTTATTACTATATTTCTTAATTTAGGAATTGTGAAAACACATTCCTCTATACTATTAGCCAAAACCTTATCATTGGCCCACTGGATCGCTGGTGTTGTGTCTGAATTCACACCACCATAGTAGATTCCCATAAACACAAATACCCAGAAGAGCCAAGATTAATAGAACCCCATTTGGCTTCCCCTTCGGAAAAGAATGAGAGAGACTTTTCTTTTTCAAAACAATTTTATAATTTATTTTAACAAAAACTTTTTAATAACATTAACTTTACTTTCCCTAAATCATTTACTAACAATATATTGTTTTAAAAAAAATGATATTAACAATAACCCAACTATCTCAACCATAACTTATTTTAATATTTAAATCTTTAGTAAAACACATTCAGTAAAATTATACTGCGATCCATAAAGCTCCATGATTTAAATCTATAAGCCAATTTAAAATTTTGATCACGTCTACTCCAATAATCCCATATCCTCCCATGCCCCTGTGCATCAACCCAAAGTGAGTCAAAATCAGCCGATTTCCTATGCTGATCGACATGGGCTGACTAATATGGATGCGGACTTGTCCCCCTACTCCATTAACCTCGTAGTGTCTCCTGAGTATAGGGACCGAGATCTACATTCAGGTCTAAATTGAGTATGGACATTGATGACCTTGTATCAATGTGGCAGAGTATCCCTACTCTAACCCCTGGGTCATTTAACAGTACTAGGACCAAAGTCTCCCTTGAACATCTACTATTAATTGCGTTATCATTAACGGGTGAGCTGCTTCTTCCTCATCCTCAGTTGTTTCTACCACTATCCGTGGACTTGAATTCATCACTATCTTCTTCTATGTTGTTTATGCCTTCTAGATCCATGATTATCTCTTCTAACTTCTCCTCAGACATGTTTATTAGGTCCATCATTTCATTTAAATCTGGTAAATCATGAAACCATTCTCCTGCCATTTCTTATCTCTTTCTATTCTGGACTTGATGTTCTCCTTTATGTCAGACTATCTTTCTAGCTGGTTCAAGAATGGGCAATTTTTCCAGGAAATCATCTAACCCTTGCTTTGTCCAGGTAGTGGAAGCTGCAGATTGGTACCAATCTTCCTCATCCCACATCTCGTTCAATACTCCTTCTTTCTGTGTTTTTCCTATCGTATCTTTTTCTGATCCTATAATAAGAGAAATATTATAATTAATTTTGTTCTCCCTTCTACTTTTTCAACTGTGCTGAGTGAAAGCATTTTGACACCTTTCTTTTTCCTTGTCGAATATCCAATTGATATATTTTAGGGCTTGCCTGATTGACTATTCTAACTGGTCCTTCCCAATAGAGCTTAGGACATGGCCTTTTTCTTTTATGTGTTTATACATAACCATATCACCGATCTGCCATTCCTGAGGGTGCAGGATTGGTCCCATTTTCCTATCCATTTGCTGAACCTTTGCTTTAAGTGCTATCGCTAATTGTTTATGCGTTTCAGCAATAGATTCTAGTAACTTCTGCATCCGTTGGTCTGTTAACACTCTAGGTTGTAATCCATCTGGGGGTGTACCAATTACCCACCATTGTTTAGGCAACCTCATATCTCTTCCTGTCATAGCTTTAAACGGAGTTACACCATGTGACGCTATGGTTCACCCTAATGGCCATCAATATTAGCGGTAGTTTCTGATCCCAATCTTTACACTGTTGATTTACCACTTTCCTTACAGCAGTTTTTATTGTTCTATTGGTCCTTTCTACCTGTCCTGAGCTCTGAGGATGTACAGCTATATGCAACCTTTGTTTAATGCCAAAAGCCTGGCACAATCCTTTTGTAATTTCTCCTATAAAGTGAGGTCCCTGATCTGAATCTATTTCTTTAGGGATGCCCCATCTCGTAATAACTTGATCCATCAGCACTCTAGCTGTAGTTAATGCTGTATTATTTCTTGTGGGGATTGTCTCCACCCATTTAGTAAAAGGATCTACTATTCCCAAACAATACTGGTTTCCTTTTGCAGTTTTTGCTAATGGACCAATAAAATCAATTTGCAGCCTAGCCCATGGACTCTCTATTCTCTGATGTCATAGTGGTCCTTTTGTTATTTTAGTATCTGTGTTATTTGCTGCACAGGGTAAACAATTATTTACATATTGTTCTACATCTGCCCCCATATTTGGCCAACAACCTACCATTTGCAGGCTATCAAGGGTTTTATCTAGTCCCATATGTCCATTATCATGTACCAGTGAGATCATTTCAGTTCTAATTTCTTTCGGAACTAGTCATACAGACATTTCCTCTTCTGTTTTGGTTGCTAATACTAATCCTGTTTCATGTTGCCAGATTTTCCATCCTTGGTGTCTTTCTTTTGACACAAATTTTTGTACCTCAGGGTCTTTTCTTTGTAAAGCTACTAAATCAATCTGTTCTATCCTTTCTCCTTCTATCTTAGCTACTGGGAACGATTGGAATTGTGGCTGCCATACTATCCCTTCCTTGGCTCCTTCTTTAGCTTGTTCATCTGCCTTCTTATTTCACTGAGCTCCTTCAACATTTTTCTTATGGGCTTTTACTTTTCCCATTAATACTGGTTGTGTCCTTTGCTGTGCCAATTCCCACAAGTATATCAGTTTTTTAGCATGAGCAATGTATTTACCATCTGCTGATTTCATGCCCCTCTTTTGCCATTGAGGTATCCAATCTATGATAGCCCTTACGACCCATTCAGAATCTGTGAAAATAGCCAGTTTAATCTGTTGGTGTATTTTCCAATGCTACTGTTACAGCTACAATTTCAGCAGCTTGTGCCGAATGAGGTAAACATTGTCCCTTGAAGACCTTCTCATCAAATATCCTTACAGCTGCATACCCCTTGTACACCTTGCCTTCCTTGTAAATTTCGACCTGTCCACAAACCAAATTACATTTACTCTATGCATGATTTCACTTAGAATTGCTCCACCCTGGAATAATATAGGTCCTTCAGGGGGAATTTCTGGTAAGGGACATTCATGTTGTTCCCCTTCAATTATGAGGCCATAAGGAACTGGTGATAGACTTGGGAACCTTTTCCATTGTTACATTTTTATTCAGCAAGGCTAATGTCCATTTTGTTAATCTAGGACTAGATACATGTCCATCATTAATTTTTCCTGCTAAGATATATTTTATGGGAAAATGGGATGTTTTAAGAAGCACTGGGGATAGTCCTACTAAATACTCCCAATGCTGCACAGCCCAAACCAAGGCTAATACTACGGGGTTGGGTCGATTTAAAAATGAACGCGTCCACACAACCAACCCCGTTCTGTCGACCTAAAGGGCTCTTAAAATCGACTTCCGTATTCCTCCCCAGCGAGGGGAGTAGGCTGGGTCGAATTTCGGGTAGTGCGGACGCAAATCGATGGTATTGGCCTCTGGGAGCTATCCCAGAGTGCTCCATTATGACCACTCTGGACAGCACTTTGAACTCTGATGCACTAGCCAGGTACAGAGGAAAAGCCATGGGAACTTTTGAATTTCATTTCCTGTTTGGTCAGCGTGGCGAACTCAGCAGCACAGGTGACCATGCAGTCCCCCCAGAATCGTAGAGCGTAGAATCTTTCCTCCCTATCATCTCCGTCATCGCAGATTAGAAGGTGAAAAAAACGCACTCGCGATGACATGTTTTCCGAGCTCATGCAGTCCTCCCGCACTGATAGGGCACAGCTTAATGTATGGAGGCATTCAGTGGCAAAGGCCAGGAAAGATTTAAGTGAGTGCGAAGAATGGAGGCAGGACGTGATGCTGAGACTAATGGGGGAGCAAATGGACATGATGAAGCATCTGTTGGGGGAGCAAACGGACATGATGAAGTGTCTGTTGGAGCTGCAGGAAAGCCAACAAGAGCACAGACCCCTGCTGCATCCGCTGTATAACCGCCTACCCTCCTCCCCATGTTCCATAACCTCCTCACCCAGACGCCCAAGAATGTGGGAAGGGGGGAGCTCCGGACACCCAGCCACTCCACTGTAGAGGATGGCCAAGCAACAGAAGGCTGTCATTCAAGCAGTTTGATTTTTAGTGTGTCTACAATAAGCAATGTGGCCTTGTCCTTCCCTCCTCCCCCACCCCACCCCTACCTTGTCCGTTATGTCATTTTTTTTAATTAATAAAGAAAGAATGCATGGTTTCAAAACAATAGTTACTTTATTTCGAAGAGGGGAGGGTGGTTGGCTTACAGGGAATTAAAATCAACAAAGGGGGCCGGTTTGCATCAAGGAGAAACACACACAATTGTCACACCGAAGCCTGGCCAGTCATGAAACTGGTTTTCAAAGCCTCTCTGATGCGTAGCACACCTTGCTGTGCTTTTCTAATCACCCTGGTGTCTGGCACGAAACGATTGTCTGCCGTTGCTTTCACGGAGGGAGGAAGGAAGGGAGGGAGGGAGGGGAGAGTGACGACATGTACCCGCAACAATGTTTTTGCCCCATCAGGCATTGGGCGCTTAACCCAGAATTCCAATGGGCGGCGGAGACTGCGGGAACAGTGCACCGCTCCGTAAGTAGATGCTAGCCACAGTAGTGAGGACACACTCCACCGACTTAATGCGCTTAGTGTGGACATACGCAATCGACTGTATAAAATCGATTTCTAAAAATCAACCTAATTTCGTAGTGTAGACATACTTTTAGAGGCATATGTCACTGGTCGAAGACCTGTACCATGGTCCTGACTCAATACAGAACTCATTCTAGTACTAGTAGTAGCCAACTGAAGCACAAAAGGTTGTCCTACTTTTGGGTATGCTAAAGCTGGGGCTTGTGCTAATGCTTTTTTGAGCTGCATAAAAGCTTCCTGCTGTTCTATTCCCCATACCCAGTTATTATCCTTTTTTAATACTTAAACTTAAACAGGGGACTAGCTTTCTCTGCATAACTTTCTATAAATTCTCTGAAAAAATTAGTCATACCCAAAAATGACCTTAAAGTAGATACATCTGTAGGGGCTGGTAATTTTTGCAACAATTCTATCCTTTGTTTATCTGGTGATCGTCCTTCTTGTCCCAACGTTACTCCTAGGTAGTTTACTTGCTGTGGGCATATTTGAGCCTTTTCTGGGCTTACTTTAAACCCTGTTTCTTTTCTTTAACACTTGATCAAATATTTCTAAATTTTCTTCCTTAGTTTTTGTGCTTATAAGGATATCATCTACATACGATATGATGCTATCCTTATTAAGCATGTTATCCCACATTTTGTTCATGTGCATGTGGCAGATAGCAGGACTGTTATGGAAACCCTTTGGGGTTCTGGTGAAACAAAACTGTTCCCTGGAAAGTAAAGGCACATTTGTACCAAGAGTCTGGGTGCAAAGGGATTGCAAAGAATGCATTAGCTAAATCCAGGACAGTGAACCATCATGTTCCTCCCATAATAGAAGCAATTACCTCAGGATACTTTGCTACCACAGTAGCAGTCATTGGAGTTACTTTATTCACAGGGCCGGCTCCAGGGTTTTGGCCACCCCAAGCAGCCAAAAAGAAAAAAAAAAAACTGCCGCGATTGCGATCTGCGGCGGCAATTCGGCGGGAGGTCCTTTGCTCCGAGCGGGAGTGAGGGACTGTCCGCCGAATTGCCGCCGAATAGCTGGATGTGCCGCCCCCCTCCGGAGTGGCCGCCCCAAGCACCTGCTTGCCAGGCTGGTGCCTGGAGCCGGCCCTGTTTATTCAATGGCCTCAGGTCGATGGTTACTCTCCAAGTTTTATTATCTGCCTTTAAAACTGGCGAAATAGCAGCATTATTTGTGCTTTGTTGCTCTACAAGTACTCCTTGATCCAAAAAGCCTTGGAGAGTTTTCATTAAACTAGATTCTGCTTTCTTGGGATACTTATACTGTCTGGGGGGGATCTGGTCCAGTGATCAAGACTTCTGCTTCTATTTTGCCACATTCAGCCTTATTGGTTGTCCAGATTTCCTTATACTTTTGTGCTGTTTCCAGAACCTCTGTCAACCAATCAGGCCATTTTATTTCTTCAGCAGCCTTGATAGCAGCTAACCTATATCCTGCCTTGATAATAATTGGTTGATCTTCTTTTCTGATCTGATTAGAAGGTATTTCCCATAATACCTTATTTACCAAATCCACTGTCACCTCAAGTTTACCTAATACACGTCTACCCCGATATAACGCAACCCGATATAACACGGGTTCCCATATAGTGCGGTAACCCCAGGGCTCTGGCAGTGGGCCTCGGGCAGTGCTTTAAAGGGCCCAGGGCGCCAGCTGCTGTGGGGAGCCCCGGGCCCTATAAATCACCGCTGGAGCCCTGCCACCGCTACCCTGGAGTTGCAGCAGCGGGGCTCGGCCAGCAATTTAAAGGGCCCGGGCTCCCCGCAGCGGCCGGAGCCCCAGGCTCTTTAAATCACCGCTGGAGCCCTGCCGCCGCTACCCTGATATAACGGGGTTTCACCTACAATGAGGTAGGGATTTTTGGCTCCCGAGGACCACGTTATATCAGGGCAGAGGTGTACATCAAGACCAATTATTCCATCATCATCTAAATTCATCAAACCAAACTGTTCTTTACCTTTTTTTCTCCCTAATTGAAAATGAATTGGAGCACTAAATGGAACTCTACTTCTTGCTTCATTAAATTCCTACAACTTTCTGACTATCACAGGAGGTCCAAATAAATCCCCATTCTTTGTACTAACTAAAGAAAATGTGGCACCTGTGTCTAACAACATGTTTTGTCCGAACACTCTCCTATTAAATTCCACATATACAGTGTGTCTCCCCCAGTCATCTGTTTGTAAATGTGCCACAAAATTAATTTGATCTTCTTTTACCAATAATGGGGAGATAGGGGGCACTCGGCCTCCCTATGCCTGATTTCTAGGGTGTGATGGAGCCATAGATGCGCTATTTTCATGGTCCGCCAATCTTTGAAATAGTTCTTCTGTAGGTAACCCATCAATTTGTTTGTAAGGTTCATACTGCAGCAATTTTCTCCATATCCAATTTCTTCCTGAATCACCTTTCCTTTCATAAGGAACAAACTTTTTGTTCCTAACCTCTTCTTGCTTTAACCCTTATTTGTTTCGTGGATTCTGCTGATTTCCTTGTCCTTTGGGACCATTATTAGAGAAAGTTATTACTGATACATTTTCAAGTTTTCCTTTCTGAGGTGGTTTTGAAGGTGGCATGGTCTCCCTCTGTAATTCATACAGTCTTCTTACTTTATCTTCTATAATATACAGAGGGGTTTGTGCAGGATCATCAGAGACCATTGCCATTCTGATGGCTGGATCAAAGACTAGCTGTCATGGTGTGCGACTCACCACTGCAGCGCCTTCTGCTGGTCGTCTCAGGGAATTAGCGTTTCTAGCCTCCGGAGTGCCCTTTGCAGGCCGGTGTCCCGCTGCTGATGGCCCCCGTGTCCCTCCCAGGACCTGGTGCCCCTTGTCTTTGAGGTGCTGCCCCCTGACAATACCCCCACAGTCTCAGGGTCTCCCCACCCAGGGGAACCCCCAACCCTCTATCCCCACCTTGCCTCAGTTGTGGGCTACTGCCAGTCACCATCTAGCCCCCACTCACTGGGGCAGACTGCAGTGTAAAAGCCACTCATCATAGGCAAGGGGGGGTTGGACTGCTGCCTTTGCCTACCTGTGGGCTGCCCCTCTGCAGCCCCAGTACCTAATGGGCCTTCCACTAGGCCTCAGCCTGGGGGGTTTCCAGGCCAGAACTCCCCAGCTCCCTTGGCCTTCCCGCAGCCCTGCTCCACTCCAGGTACCTTCTCTCAGCTGTATTCCTGTAGCGCCCAAAAATCCTGAGGGGTTTGCTCATCAAGTGGGTTACTACCAGAACAATTGTAATGTGAAAGTGGAGATACGGACGTGCTGAACCTGGGGCATATGAGGGTGACAGCTTGGAAGTGCTGCTCTACCCAAATTGCTGAGTCCAGTGGCATATAAGGGGTCAACTTGGAAGTGCTGATTAACCTGGTCTCTCAGACGCGCTCTGTTAATGTGTGTGTGTTCGTCTGATTCTGGGGCTGGAAGAACCCAGCCCTGGGGAACCTAGGTCCTGCAGAATAGCTCCACTGGGAGGGGAACTTGCAGAAGGGAGAAGTAGAGCTCCATATGAGAACACAAGTGACACAAGCAGTACGTTGATAGAATTACAGACCGTACCCCAGAAGAGTAACCCTAATAAATGAGCATACCCCAAAGTAATGGGCAAATCTGGTAACCGTATACATATAGTTTGAACCTGTATTATGGTGTTTTTAAAAAGTTTCCAGGCAGTTTGCAGACATTTCACTCTTGTGACTGTTCCTTTTACTTTCTATTTAACTAGCCTCCTCATTTTTGTGTAGTTTCCCTTTTTGAAGTTAAATGCTACTGTGGTGGGTTTCTTTTGTATTTTCTCCCTACAAAGATGTTAAATATAACTATATTATGTTCACTATTACCGAGCTGTGCAGCTGTATTCGCCTCTTGGATCAGATAAAATCTCTTTGGTCAATATGGAAAACCTTTCACACATCAGCTATTGATCATTCATTGTGGCCAAGCATAAGAGATTTTATCAAATGCTATTTGTTTTGCATGCAGTAAGGACGAAGTAGGGCAAGTCTATAATATTGGCAAATCATGGCATCCACTGCAAAATGAAGTTAGATTGCAGTCTGATAAAGCCAGTGATACTATTCATGAATATCAAGAACTCACAGTATTGTCTTTCATTTGTTCCTCCTTTTGGATTAAATTCACTCCTATACAGAAGGACACACAAGGTTTACACTATTTAATTCCCACTTAAAATTTCAAAATAGACCGTGACTGGAATTTAAGAGGTGCACAAGCTTTGTGCTGATTATTAAAATAGTTAATAAATTAAAATATTAATTAATAGACATTATTAGATAATTAATTTGTGCTGTCATTTAAAATAGATTAATACATTAAATATTAATTAATTACTAAATGATTAATAGATAATATTAATTAATAGATTAAACTATTACGATAAAAGTAACTTTTGCAGAGGTAACAAGATCTAATTTACTTAGATTATACACACCGAAGCAAAGAGCGTAGTATGAATAATGCCTGCTTGATAATTCCAGCTCATATCTTTTGAGCTGTGAAATTTGACAGTGAAATAAAAAACATATCCATGATCTGCTTATACTAATGTTAACATCTATAATGTCACTGCAATATTTTTATTAGCACATAACAACTAAAAGTGCAATTAAATTGTTTACCCTGCAATTGAAATCTGCAATTAAAGCTAAGTGTCTGCGCTCTGCTGTCTCAGCAGTCAAAAAACTTAAAATGACAACGGATGTTAATGCAAACAAACAAAAATAGGTGCTAAGATTAAAATGTATACAAGAGCAAATATATTGTTTTCAAAGGGCATGGTGTTTCTTCTCTTATTTTGCACATGTAACTCCCTTTAATACCACTCAAATTAAATTATCATGGGACAGATTCGCCCATATGTTCTATGTTCTGGCTGCTTTGCATCCCTCAGTGAACATGAAGCAGACAAACCCATCTTTATTGTCAGTGGTTTAAATACTTAGTGCAGCCTTATGACCCCATTGTGTGATGTGAAAGGGCACTAAAGCAGAATAAGTGAGCTATTGAATGTGAGGAAAGTTACATACTGTGTGAATGAAATCCTCAAAACCCCTGAATTTGAATAAAACTATGGGCCTTGTTCTTTTATCTTTATGATTAAACATCTATGTACAGTTCTCAAGGTTTTATTGTTTCATACTTTGACTATGCATTTGTACATATCAGTATATATTATATATACACTTTTTTCCTCATTGCATTTCAGTTCTTAGAACTTTGACTTAGGTGGGAGCAGTGTCAACTCCCCTATTCGCAGATAATGCTGCTCTGCTCAAGCGGCTGAACTACTGTGGACACATACAGCAGCAGGCAACCATCTGTCTCCGATTATGCATAGTTGAAATTCATCCTTTGAAGCATCC
>NW_020664419.1:63919202-63954928 GCF_002925995.2 Terrapene triunguis | reverse complement strand
TGCGGCGCAGCCGGAGCGCGGGTGCAGGGGGACCGGCTAGCGGGGGGGAGGGGGAGGGAGCGGGCGGGAGAGAGAGAGAAGGGGGGCAGCCAGGGCTACAGCGGGGCGCTGCCACGCGGCCCCTCCCGCCACACCGCTCCGCCTGCCGCCTGCCGGGAGGGCTCCGCTCCAGTCGGCGGGGAGGGAAGGACGAGGACTGCCCTGCCAGGCTTGCTGCAGGGCGCTCCCATCCTCCGCGCCGCCGCAACCTACAGGGCAGCCGGAGCGGAACAACAACAACAACAAAAGCGGCCGTGCTGCCCTAGGATTGGGCCGAATGCCGTCTCGTTCAATCTGCCGCCCCAAGCACCAGCTTGCTCGGCTGGTGCCTGGAGCCGGCCCTGGTGGCAGGAGTCTGGGGCCAGGGCTGAGCCATTACACACATTGAATCTATTTCCCCATGATAAGTATCCTCACACCTTCTTGTCAAACTGTCTGAAATGGGCCATCTTGATTATCACTACAAAATTTTTTTTTTCTCCTGCTGATAATTGCTCATCTTAATTAATTAGCCTCTTAGAGTTGGTAGGGCAACTCTCACCTTTTCATGTTCTCTGTATGTGTATATTTATCTCCTTACTATATGTTCCATTCTATGCATCCAATGAAGTAGGCTGTAGCCCACGAAAGCTTATGCTCAAATAAATTTGTTAGTCTCTAAGGTGCCACAAGTACTCCTGTTCTGATATGTAATTAATGATTACTGTACTGTGAATACACAAGGGTGAAGGATTAAACTCCTGCCTTTAGAGTGTTTCACTATGAAAACTTGATGTTCTCTTAGGCCTTGTCTACACTGCCACTTTACAGTGCTGAAACTGTCCTGCTCAGCGATGCAGTGTAGACAGTGCACCAGCGCTGGGAGCCATTCTCCCAGTGCTGGTAGCTACTCCCCTCGTGACGGTGGTCTTTTGACAGTGCTGGGAGAGCCCCTGTGATCCCTGCAGGCTTCTCCAGTGGAAAGTCAGGAGGAGGGAGCAGACAAGCCACATATGGAAGGGATACCTCAGACATTAGGCTCAGGGCCAGCAGCCACTGGGCCCGCAGTGGGGGCCTGCTTTTTATGTGGGCACTTGGGTCATCATTATCCATGACCTCCCCTATATGGAGTGTGGGTATGGACATCAGAAAGCCATGCCCATAAGCAAATCCCACCTAAAGTAATGGTCCTTGTTCAGATAAATAGAACTGAGGTAACAGGGCTGGTGGGTTGCGGAGGTAGGCAGACCCTGCTATGGGAGGACTTGGTCCCAAATCCTGAGGCCCACAGGGAGACTATCCACATGTGCAGTGGACTGTAGTGGAATAACAAAATAGCTTGTAGTGGGGCTGGCTTTGCCATTAGCCTACACCATTATCTTGGGTCGGGATTGGGAATATTTCTAAGAGGAGGTTTAAACCAGCCCCTGAGGGAGTAACTGAGGAGACCTAGGAGACAAGATCTCAAAACCTGCAATGTTGGCAGGTGTAGGTGAGGAGCCAGACCCTGAAGAGGAGGGATGCAGCCAAGGGGAAGCTCTTCCAGAAGGGCCACCTAACAAAAGCAATATTGGCCCCCCTGTAACGATGCTGCCTTTGGCGGGACACAACTGAGAGTATCAATTCAGGACAAATTGCTTAGAGAAGGGCAGTTACAACCCAAGGCCGGGTTTCCTTTACTATTAAGGCAAACCAAACCAGCCAAACAGAGGACTTTGGTTTCACCCCACTGGCTAACCATAAGTCATACAAGCAATTCCCTTAGACACTCCAGTTTCCCAGTATCACCACCTGTGCCACTCGTTATGGGGACAAATGAAAACCAATACCCCAGTAAAAGAAAAAAGATTCTCCCAATCACAAGGGACCAACCCCCAGACCCAGATCAATATACAAGTCAGATCTTACCCACAAATCATGCTGTTGCCAATCCTTTAGAATCTAAAATCTAAAGGTTTATTCATAAAAGAAAGAAATATAGATGAGAGCTAAAATTGGTTTTAATTTTCAATGATAGCAGCTCCTGCCTTGCAGACCTAATTAAGGATAGTGACTCCAAGGTTTACTGGTCTGAGGCGTGCAAAAAGGACTTTCAGAAGTTGAAAGACCACTGGTATAAAGAATTCATCTTGCAAACCAACACCTTAGAAGTGGGAGTAGGCACAGTGTTGTCCAAGGAACCAAATCAAGAGGAACTTTTTGAGCTGCAAACTGTTTCCTCACAAGCAGGCAAGTCCCATGACAAAAGGAATGACTTGCTATGAAATGGCCCATGGACTCTCAGCTACTGGAGAAGATGGACCACTGGTCTGATAGGGAATGGAAATTCCTGTGTGCTTCACAGAGAAGAGAAGACAAAGGAAATAAACGTGAAAAATAAACGTGAAAAAATATAAAATAGTATTAACATGGATAGAATGCACCACACGTTGAAAGGGGAGAAAAGAATAAAGAAATGGAAGAAAGGATTAGAAAAAATTTAGTTTAGATTATATACTAAAATCACTATGTTTCTTCTTTTTATTTTGTACATCCATTCAGATGTCCTACAGCAACTAGTTTAAGTTTTGGAGAAAGTGATGGGCTGGCTATGTTGAGCGTTTGTTATATTAAAACTTCCGGCTATTCTGGATTATTTAGATTGTTGGACAAAAAGAAAATAAGCCAACACTACTTACAAAACCCTTTCAAGAACGGGAGGCAAAGTGTCGCATAGATTCCCAGTTTATTTAAAGAATTGTTCTTTAAAAGGTTTGCATGCAGGCAAGTATAATATGTGTAGGCCCTAGCACAATCAGCTGTGCTGTGCTTCAACAGGGAAGGTTGGTGGTAGCTGAACGATCTTTTTGCCCTTTGGAGAGTGCACAAAATGCTAACTTAAGAAAAAAAATCAAATCACTTAAAATAAAAGGCATCTCCAGTTAGAGCATATGCTTCAGTCCAGCCACTTTAACACAATCAATCACCATTAACACATAATACAAAATGGCATATTTGTATGATGCAACTTCTATATATCATCTGTAAAACAAACAAAAATAGTACAGTGTGCATATAACGTATTCTGGATCTCTAAAGACTGAATTCACTAAAATGTTAAGTTTAGAGGGCACATCGGTTAATCAACTCCATACTAGAAATGGCAGAAAATGAACCATTTGCATCAGGCTCACTTTTTGGAATTACACAAGAGAACTCGACTATCACTTTACAGCTGACAATATGGATCCACATTCTAATCTTTAGTGCAAAGATCAGTGCTACAAGATGATGGAAATCCATAGATCTCATGTTCCAAGACTGGTTCACTGAAGTTTCAAATTATAACAAGACAATACCTATGATCAGAAACATTAAAAGCTACGCAGAAAAAATATTGGATCCCAGAAACAATTACCAGTAGTTGTTTTAATTATCTTATCTTTCACTGCTTTTCTGAAAGTGTGCCTATGTGTTCCAGCAATATGGTTAGAACAAAGTGTCTATCTTGTACTTTTGAGCTGAGGGGTGAAAACATTATCTACTTTCTGTATTCTACTATAACAAAACAATTTGAAAGAAAGTTTTTATTCAATAGTGAATCTGCACCACTGGCAAGTTTAATATTCGTAGGTTCCAATCCTGTAAGGCAACACCCCCCGGAGATGTGCTAGCTGTTCTCAGATCACATAGGCTACACACCACTGGCAGCAGCATGTGTAGCTACATGTGTCAGTGAAAGGCTCTGGCAGAGGGGAGGCAGCAGGCAAAGGCTTCAGCAGCTCCCTGCTGTGGAGCCTTTCACTGCAGTGAGGACAGGCTGTGGTGGGGGAAGGCAGTGGGGAAAGGCATTGGATTCCTCCCTGCCAGAGTGTCTTACCCTGTGGCAGGGAAAGGCTCCAGAAGCAGGGAGGCAGCGTAGATGGGGAGCCACACTGTGGGTGAGTAAAAAGCCATGTAGGGTATGTACTTGAATTCATACCCCCACCCTTCAGGCGTGTCTTTACTCACCTAAACCATGCCTCATGGTCTACATGGCTATTTATACCCATGCTACAGGGGCTAGACATGTATGTACTCTACACGCCGCTGAAGGAAGCACACAGTGTAGACGTAGGCTTTCAACACTCCATCTTGCAGGATCAGGCCCTCACTCATTTTGTGTTGTAGGTACCTTTTAAATCTTTTATTTTTAGCCTGTGCCTTGCCTCCTCCCCACCTCCTCTCCTCCCCCACTGAGGCTTTCATATAGTGTAACTGGAAGGTTTAGCATGCTGAATGAACAGAGCACAGGCATTGAACAGAGGAGAGTATAATTGCACTTTTAGCTGTTACAAATGGATATATATTGTAGTAATAGAAAATAATTGCACTGGCATTTTATTATACCATAGCCTGCTGCTGTTAGTTTGTTCCCTATTTATCTTAGGCTTAGCAATTTCCGGTAGCTTATACATATGCTTTCAAAAATGTCTGCAAGGAAAGCTGCACTGGAAAATTGAATTTTAATGAGAAGAGGGTTGACAGCAAAAACAATCAGTGACATTTACAAAGCTGCAGATCAACATATTTAAAATGCTCCAGGTTGTAACAAGGTTGGCCTTCTCCCCAGCTTCCAATAACCCACTGCCATGCCCAGAGTCTCTTTTGAGCAGTTTTATTGTCCAAACTTAAACAAAACCAGTTCCCCAGCTAAGCCTGGGCTACAAACCCCAAAGGATGTTACCCCTTTACCTCTCAGGCTCTCATTACCTCCCCTCCCAGGCAACTCTGGTAGTCCTGCTTCTATGCTGTGTTCTCAGAGCAACAGCACCCCCTGCTTTTCTCCAGTAAGGGCCCTTTTCAGGATAGCTCCTCCCAGGGAATTCTGGTACTCCAGCTTCCTATCTCTGACTCCCTGGATTTCCCTTTTCTTCCAAGCCCAGCTGCTCTCTTTTAAACTTAATTGGGGTCAGTTGACTAGGCACAGGTGCATTGACCCTGTTCCCTCTCAAAGGGCCAGTGTCATCCATGACACAGGTCTCATACAAATACAAACTCCCCCGCGAAACATACTCAGTATGAAGAATTCCAATGTCCATCTCAGGAAAGGCCAACATCTGTTCCATGTTATTCAAGTTCTTAGATCTTAGAAATATCTTCATTTTCCTCTATAATCTCAGTCTACCTGTGTCTAGAATCTTCAGCTCCTGAATCTTGTAGCTCCTCTCCTCGCTTGGCAAATGAACAGTCAGGCTTGTTGATGAGTCTGACTGGATATTGCAGGGTCCACTTGATGCTCCACTTTTCATCTTCAAAGTGCATGGAAAATATTCAGTTATGTTTAAGTTACCCAAAGTTAAACTGAGAGAAAAATAAACTGCAATTCAATTTATTTTAGCATAATCTATATCTCTTGAATAAAATAACTATAAACCATTCCAAATATGCCATTTTCCCTAAAGCAAAGCAAAGTGACGCTGACAGGTTAACATTAGAACCAAACTTTCAAGTATTAATAATAATGCTGTTATAATACTGTTGTAGATATAGGATACAATTTTCAAAAGCAGCTAAGTGACTTAAACAACAAGGAGTCTGGTGGCACCTTCAAGACTAACAGATTTATTTGGCCATAAGCTTTCGTGGGTAAAAAACCCATTTCAGATGCATGGAGTGAAAATTACAGATGCAGGCATAAATATACTGACACAGGAAGAGAAGGGAGTTACCTCACAAGTGGAGAACCAGTGTTGACAGGGCCAATACAATCAGGGTGCATGTAGTTCACTCCCAATAATTGATGAGGAGGTGTCAATTCCAGGAGAGGCAAAGTTGCTTTTGTAGTGAGTCAGCCACTCCCAGTCCCTATTCAAGCCCAAATTAATGGTGTTAAATTTGCAAATGAATTTTAGTTCTGCAGTTTCTCTTTGAAGTCTGTTTTTGAAGTATTTTTGTTCAAGTATGGCTACTTTTAAATGTGTTATAGAATGTCCAAGAAGATTGAAGTTTTCTCCTACTGGCTTTTGTATGTTACCATTCCTGATGTCCGATTTGTGTCCATTTATTCTTTTACGTAGAGACTGTCCGGTTTGGCCAATGTACATGGCAGAGGGGCATTGCTGGCACATGATGGCATATATCACATTAGTAGATGTGCAGGTGAATGACTCCCTGATGGTGTAACTGGTCTGACTGGTACATAAGGGCAGTCAGCAGCGAACCAGCTGAGCGGCGAACAGCAGAGGCTAACAGAGGGAGTTTGCCTGGGATCTGTCCGAGAGGAGGTACGCTAAGTGCTGCATTAGGGGGGCTGCGTTGGTGAGTATCTGAGTGTCTGTTGCTGGGACAGTTTGTCAGTTTGACTGTGTGCTTGGTTGCTTGCTTGTTTGTTTGAAGAGTGTGAATTGGGAGTGCTTTGTTCCAGGTGGGCCTTGAGTGGGCCTGACTGGTATATAAGGGCAGTCAGCAGCGAACCAGCTGAGCGGCGAACAGCAGAGGCTAACAGAGGGAGTTTGCCTGGGGAGAACTCACTGAGGCTTTCATCTGCGGGTTTCTCTGAGTAGTTACTGCAACAGCTGAGGAAGCTCTTAAGAGGAAGGTGATATGGAAGGTGAGCGATCAGCTGTTGTAACCTGCACAGGTTGTGCCATGTTTGTCTTTCTTCCACAGGACAGAAGCGACTTTGTCGGTACAAAGTGCAAGCTGGTCTCCATATTGGAAGAGAAGGTTCGAGGTCTGGAGGAAGAGAGCAGAAGGAGACTCCACCGATTGGAAGGCAAAAGATGCACTGTCCTAGGGATGAGGGTTCCACAGCCACCACTCCCAAGAGGAGGAGGAGGGTGGTAGTGGTGGTGGTGGTGGTCGGGGACTCCCTCCTCAGGGGGACTGAGTCATCTATCTGCCGCCCCGACCGGGAAAACCGAGAGATCTGCTGCTTGCCAGGAGCTAGGATACACGATGTGACGGAGAGACTGCCGAGACTCATCAAGCCCTCGGATCGCTACCCCTTCCTGCTTCTCCACGTGGGCACCAATGATACTGCCAAGAATGACCTTGAGCGGATCACTGCAGACTACATGGCTCTGGGAAGAAGGATAAAGGAGTTTGAGGCGCAAGTGGTGTTCTCGTCCATCCTCCCTGTGCAAGGAAAAGGCCTGGGTAGAGACGTCGAATCGTGGAAGTCAACGAATGGCTACGCAGGTGGTGTCGGAGAGAAGGCTTTGGATTCTTCGACCATGGGATGGTGTTCCAAGAAGGAGGAGTGCTAGGCAGAGATGAGCTCCACCTAACGAAGAGAGGGAAGAGCATCTTCACAAGCAGGCTGGCTAACCTAGTGAGGAGGGCTTTAAACTAGGTTCACTGGGGGAAGGAGACCAAAGCCCTGAGGTAAGTGCGGAAATGGGATCCTGGAAGGAAGCACGAGCAGGAGAGCGTAAGAGGGGAGGACTCCTGTCTCATACTGAGAAAGCGGGACGATCGATGAGTTATCTTAAGTGCGTATACACAAATGCAAGAAGCCTGGGAAACAAGCAGGGAGAACTGGAAGTCCTGGCACAGTCAAGGAACTATGATGCGATTGGAATAACAGAGACTTGGTGGGATAACTCACATGACTGGAGTACTGTCATGGACGGATATAAACTGTTCAGGAAGGACAGGCAGGGCAGAAAAGGTGGAGGAGTTGCGCTGTATGTAAGAGAGGAGTATGACTGCTCAGAGCTCCGGTATGAAACTGCAGAAAAACCTGAGAGTCTCTGGATAAAGTTGAGAAGTGTGAGCAACAAGGGTGATGTTGTGGTCAGAGTCTGCTATAGACCACCAGACCAGGGGGAGGAGGTGGACAAGGCTTTCTTCCGGCAACTAACAGAAGTTGCTAGATCGCAGGCCCTGGTTCTCATGGGAGACTTTAATCACCCTGATATCTGCTGGGAGAGCAATACAGCAGTGCACAGACAATCCAGGAAGTTTTTGGAAAGTGTAGGGGACAATTTCCTGGTGCAAGTGCTTGAGGAACCAACTAGGGGCAGAGCTTTTCTTGACCTGCTGCTCACAAACAGGGAAGAATTAGTATGGGAAGCGAAAGTGGATGGGAACCTGGGAGGCAGTGACCATGAGATGGTCGAGTTCAGGATCCTGACACAAAGAAGAAAGGTGAGCAGCAGAATACGGACCCTGGACTTCAGAAAAGCAGACTTTGACTCCCTCAGGGAACAGATGGGCAGGATCCCCTGGGAGAATAACATGAAGGGCAAAGGGGTCCAGGAGAGCTGGCTGTATTTTAAAGAATCCTTATTGCGGTTGCAGGAACAAACCATCCTGATGTGTAGAAAGAATAGTAAATATGGCAGGCGACCAGCTTGGCTTAACAGTGAAATCCTTGCTGACCTTAAACGCAAAAAAGAAGCTTACAAGAAGTGGAAGATTGGACAAATGACCAGGGAGGAGTATAAAAATATCGCTCAGGCATGCAAGAGTGAAATCAGGAAGGCCAAATCGCACTTGGAGTTGCAGCTAGCAAGAGATGTTAAGAGTAACAAGAAGGGTTTCTTCAGGTATGTTAGCAACAAGAAGAAAGTCAAGGAAAGTGTGGGCCCCTTACTGAATGAGGGAGGCAACCTAGTGACAGAGGATGTGGAAAAAGCTAATGTACTCAATGCTTTTTTTGCCTCTGTCTTCACAAACAAGGTCTGCTCCCAGACTGCTGGACTGGGCAGCACAGTATGGGGAGGAGGTGACCAGCCCTCCGTGGAGAAAGAAGTGGTTCGGGACTATTTAGAAAAACTAGATGAGCACAAGTCCATGGGGCCGGATGCGCTGCATCCGAGGGTGCTAAAGGAGTTGGTGGATGTGATTGCGGAGCCATTGGCCATCATCTTTGAAAACTCATGGTGATCGGGGGAGGTCCCGGATCACTGGAAAAAGGCTAATGTAGTGCCCATCTTTAAAAAAGGGAAGAAGGAGGATCCGGGGAACTACAGGCCAGTCAGCCTCACCTCAGTCCCTGGAAAAATCATGGAGCAGGTCCTCAAGGAATCAATTATGAAACACTTAGAGGAGAGGAAAGTGATCAGGAACAGTCAGCATGGATTCACCAAGGGGAAATCATGCCTGACTAACCTAATTGCCTTCTATGAGGAGATAACTGGCTCTGTGGATGAGGGGAAAGCAGTGGATGTGTTATTCCTTGGCTTTAGCAAAGCTTTTGATACGGTCTCCCACAGTATTCTTGCCAGCAAGTTAAAGAAGTATGGGCTGGATGAATGGACTATAAGGTGGATAGAAAGCTGGCTAGATCGTCGGGCTCAACGGGTAGTGATCAACGGCTCCATGTCTAGTTGGCAGCTGGTTTCAAGCGGAGTGCCCCAAGGGTCGGTCCTGGGGCTAGTTTTGTTTAATATCTTTATTAATGATCTGGAGGATGGAGTGGACTGCACTCTCAGCAAGTTTGCCGATGACACTAAACTGGGAGGCGTGGTAGATATGCTGGAGGGTAGGGATCAGATACAGAGGGACCTAGACAAATTAGAGGATTGGGCCAAAAAAAACCTGATGAGGTTCAACAAGGACAAGTGCAGAGTCCTGCACTTAGGACGGAAGAATCCCATGCACTGCTACAGACTAGGGACTGAATGGCTAGGTAGCAGTTCTGCAGAAAAGGACCTAGGGGTCACAGTGGACGAGAAGCTGGATATGAGTCAACAGTGTGCTCTTGTTGCCAAGAAGGCTAACGGCATTTTGGGCTGTATAAGTAGGGGCATTGCCAGCAGATCGAGGAACGTGATCGTTCCCCTTTATTCGACATTGGTGAGGCCTCATCTGGAGTACTGTGTCCAGTTTTGGGCCCCACACTACAAGAAGGATGTGGAAATATTGGAAAGAGTCCAGCGGAGGGCAACAAAAATGATTAGGGGTCTGGAGCACATGACTTATGAGGAGAGGCTGAGGGAACTGGGATTGTTTAGTCTCCAGAAGAGAAGAATGAGGGGGGATTTGATAACTGCTTTCAACTACCTGAAGGGGGGTTTCAAAGGGGATGGAGCTCTGCTGTTCTCAGTGGTGGCAGATGACAGAACAAGGAGCAATGGTCTCAAGTTGCAGTGGGGGAGGTCTAGGTTGGGTATTAGGAAACACTATTTCACTAGGAGGGTGGTGAAGCACTGGAATGCGTTACCTAGGGAGGTGGTGGAATCTCCTTCCTTGGAGGTTTTTAAGGCCCGGCTTGACAAAGCCCTGGCTGGGATGATTTAGTTGGGAATTGGTCCTGCTTTGAGCAGGGGGTTGGATTAGATTACCTCCTGAGGTCCCTTCCAACACTGAGATTCTATAATTCTATGAACTGATGTGGTTGGGTCCTCTGATGGTGTCGCTAGAATAGATATGGGGACAGAGTAGGCAACGAGGTTTGTTACAGGGATTGGTTCCTGGGTTAGTGTTTCTGTCACTTCACTTCTCTACAGAGGGAAAAAAGGACAGTAAACTATCTAAACTCCTACATGCCACAGGGGGCTACAACAGTGGTACCCTTAACTCACCCAACAATATTGTTAATCTATCCAACCACACACTTAGCCCAGCGGAAGAGCCTGTCCTATCTTGGGGACTCTCTTTCTGCCCCACGAACATGATACAGTTCTGCGGTGATCTGGAAGCCTACTTTCATCATCTGCGACTCAAGGAATATTTTCAACATACCACTGAACAGTGCACTGACCCACAGGAACCCTCCTACCAACACTACAAGAAGAAGAATTCTGCATGGACACCTTCTTATGGTTCTACATTGAGTGCTTCCGCAGACGTGCACAGGCTGAAATTGTGAACAAACAGCATCACTTGCCCAGTAACCTCAGCTGTACAGAACGCAATGCTATCCACAGACCCAGAAACAACTCCGACATTAAAATCAAATGGGCTGACAAAGGAGATGCTGTAGTCATAATGAACAGGCCGACTTATGAACAGGAGGCTGCCAGGCAACTCTCCAAGACCACATTCTACAGGCCACTATCCTACGATCCCACTGAGGAGTACCAAAAGAAACTACACCATCTGCTCAAGAAACTCCCTGCTATAACACAGGAACAAATATACTCGGACACACCCCCAGAGCCCCAACCAGGGGTATTCTATCTGCTACCCAACATCCATAAACCTGGAAACCCTGGACGCCCCATCATCTCAGGCATTGGCATTCTTACAGCAGAATTGTCTGGCTATTTGGACTGTCTACTCAGACCCTACGCTACCAGCACTCCTAGCTATCTTCGAGACACCACCGACTTCCTGAGGAAACTACAATGCGTTGGTGATCCATCCTGGCCACCATGGATGTAGAAGCGCTTTACACCAATATTCCACATGAGGATGGACTACAAATCCAGTGAGACTCCACTGGCGTGAATGAAGTTATTCCAGATTCACATTGGTGTACTGAGATCAGAACCTGCTGCCCATTGCCCCTCCGAGTCCAGTGGAATACCATTATTAGGTATCTGTGCTTAATAGATTAGACACTAATAAATAATTACAACCTTAAGAGCTATGATAGTGTAAGACTGATTCTAAACAGGTCGGAGGGGAGGGAGGGGGAGAGAAGGAGAACATTCTCAAGGTGATTAGGCCTCAACTGGAGTATTGTGTCCAGTTCTAATTGCCACATTTCAGGAAGGATGTGGACAAATTAGAGAGAGTCCAGAGAAGAGCGACAAAAATGATTAAACATGACCTATGAGGGAAGATTGAAAAAATTGGCTTTGTTTAGTCTGGAAAAGAGAAGACTGAGAGGGGACATGATAACAGTTTTCAAGTATGTAAAAGGTTGTTACAAGGAGGAGGGAGAAAATTTGTTTTTCTTAACCTCTGAGAATAGGATAAGAAGCAATGGGCTTACATTGCAGCAAGGGAGGTTTAGGTTGGAAATTAGGAAAAACTTCCTAACTGTCAGGGAGATTAAGCACTGGGATAAATTGCCTATGGAGGTTGTAGAATCTCCATCATTGGAGATTTTTAAGAGCAGGTTAGACAAATACTTGTCAGGAATGGTCTAGATAATACTTAGTCCTACCATGAGTGCAGGGGACTGGACTAGAGGACCTCACGAGGTCCCTTCCAGTCCTATGATTTTATGATTCTATGATAAGGGCCTTACTTTCCAAGATGCTTGTGTTACTTGCCTAGTTTTCAGTCTACAAGGGCACAGTGCAGAGTACTTAAGTCTACTAGCTGTACTGAACTGATAGCATTCAAGAGTCCATCCTGTGGTGTGGAGTCAGATCTTGCACTATGCTAGTAGCCTGGCATTGTATTGGCTCTGTCTCAATGAATTTGCCAAGAAGTAAAGCCGGGGAAAGGATAAAATAAGCTGGAAGAGGCGGAGCTATAGGTGAGCACAGGAGAAACCAGAAGAGCAGTGGTCAGACAGGGAAGAAAATAAATGAGTAAAGATGAAGTGAAAGAGAGCCAAAGGAAAAGAAAACCGACAGTAAAAGAGATATGGGGAGGAAATAATTAAAAGAGAAAGAGCACAGTGGTGCATAGAGGAAAACAAGGATTTCATGTCAGAGTACGTCTTATGGTGCAAACCTTTAATTTTCATCAGTTGCTCTCCTGTCAGAAAGCCACTGCCATTTTTCTGATATGCTCTCTATCTTCTCACATAGAAATGTATGTAGCCAGGGGAGATAACGAGTTCTCATTAATTTTATGTGGAGTATGAGTCAGAATCCTTTTTCTTTTGCTGGCTACATAATATTTGAGTTTTAACTTAATTGACTTTGAAATGCCAAGAATAGTGTCTGTGGCTTTGGTCTGTCCATCCTCTCCAGAAACTCACAGCACCCACTAATGAAAAGTAGCTGCTCTTCTTCCAAATGGCTCGGGATGGAAAAAGGATGTTTTACAAAGAAATGCAAATAGAATTAGAAAAGCAGACAGCAGAGCCTCCGTTTCACCCAAGCAGCTGTTATTAAATCCAAGGACTGTGTGCACAGTGTGTGGTTATTGCGGTTCCAAGAAGGGGTGTGTGTGTGTGCATAAAAGCCTTACACATCTCATGCATATCTGCATGAACAAAAGATATTAATTTAAGAGTCTATTTGCTCCTGCTGGCTAATCCTCATCTCACCAGGGTTGGGATAGAATTAGGTAACTGGCACAAGATGTTTGAAAGCCTCATGCTCTGTACTTTTGCCTGGTCTGATGGATCATTGACTACTTAAAGGCCACTGGAAAACTGAGAATCCCAGTCTTCCAAAGACATATGGCAGGTTGTTTCTAGTCCCAGTGATTCATGAGATATTGAACCATGCCACTCTGATTACCATCTTCCCCTCCCACCTTGATTTACATCAATTCTGACCTAATTTTAGTGCCTGCTGTCTCAGAAATGGTTTGCATGTGAAAAAATACAGCCCTTCATCTGAAAACCTATCATAGCTTTCAAATCGTTTGAAGTATTATCCACCAACCCTAGCAGTTTGTGGGAATCTTGGCTGCTAAAATAATGCTGGAATGGAAGTATGTGAGTGTATAGTAAGATGATAATCAGAATGACCTGGCATGGTATCATCACATTTATTAAGATGCTTTTGCAATGCTTCTGTTATTGGATATGGATATGTATTCTTATACACTAAGAGAAAAATATATATTTAATATGAACTACTACTACAAAAAAGAAGGAATAAATTTGAAGTCCTCCTAAGAGAGAGAGAGATGAGGAAAGTGAGGTACAAAAAGCATAAGGGATAGCTCAGTGGTTTGAGCATTAGCTTGCTAAACCCAGGGTTGTGAGCTCAATCCTTGAGGGGACCATTTAGGTATTGGGGGCAAAAATCTGTCTGGGGATTAGTCCTGCTTTGAGCAGGGGTTGAACTTTATGACCTCCTGAGGTCCCTTCCCCCCTGATATTCTATGATTTGGTTAAATTGAAACAAAGTCTGTGGCAGAGCTGGGAAAATAACTTACATATAACTCTTATTCCCATGTCTTCAGTACAAGACCATCCCTATTAATTTAGGCTGCAACCATGCACCCACTCAAGTCAGAGATAGTTTTGCCATCAACTTCTCTGGAAGCAGGACTGATCTATAGTCTCTCTGTGCCATAATTTATCATCTGTATAATAGGGATAACAAGACTTACCTGCCATTCATCCTGTTATAAAATTACATAAGAACGGCCAGACCAATGATCTGGGTCAGACCAATAGTCCATCTAGCCCAGTATCTAGTCTTCTAACAGTGGCCAGTGCCAAATACTTCAGAGAAAATGAACAGAATATGGCAATTTTGAGTGTTCCATCCCCTGTAGTCCAGTCCCAGCTTCTGGCAGCTGGAAGTTTAGCAACATCTTGAGCACTGGGTTGCATTGCTGACCATCTTGGCTAATAGCCATCAATGGACTTATCCTCCATGAACTTACCTAATTCTTTTTTGAACCCAATTGTAATTTTGCCCTTCCTAATATTCCCTGGCAATGAGTTCCACAGGTTGACTGTGCATTGTTTCTTATAACACAAGAACTAGGGGTCACCAAATGAAATTAATAGGCAGCAGGTTTAAACCAAATAAAAGGAAGTATTTCTTCACACAACGTACAGTCAACCTGTGGAACTCCTTCCTAGAGGATGTTGTGAAGGCCAAGACCATAACAGGGTTCAAAAAAGAACTAGATAAATTCATGGAGAATAGGTCCATCAATGGCTATTAGCCAGGGTGGGCAGGAATGGTGTCCTAGCCTCTGTTTGCCAGAAGCTGGGAATGAGTGACAGGGGATGGATCACTTCATGATTCTGTTCATTCCCTCTGCAGTGGCCACGGCGCTGGGTAAGCCCGTCTCTCCTGCATGACCTGGACCTCCTGCTCTTATAGGAGCAGTAGGAGTCTGACTCTGACGCCGAGGTCTCCAAATACAAAGACCCGGAGGAGCTGTGCTTCAGGGCACCGAGCGTCGGGAGCTCAGGGACTAACTGGGTTCTCTCTCTGGAGGTGTTGGTGCCGGAGGATGCTGTGAAGGAGAGCACCGGGACATCATCGCCGGCTTCCCTCTTGATTGCACCTGGGGTTGCAGTGGTGCAGACGGGGCCGGAGCCACCTCTGTGCTAGGGGCTGAGAATGGTGCCATGAGACACAGCAAGTCTTGAGCCACCTCGAAAGCCTCCGGTGTCGAGGGTCTGGCGATCATGATGGGCACAGAATCAACTGCCTCGCCTAGGCAGGAGTCAATGCAGTCCTGCCCAGGGACCTGGTGCTGTGGCCTGACTGGGGTCTCACAGCCGTTGGCTCCTTAGACTTAGCCGTTGGAGAACGCTCCCTCTCCAGCTTCTTCTTCTTCTGAGACACTGGTGACTGAGACTGGTGCCTGGCCGATTGGCCGCAGGAGGAGCCACTCTGGGGCCGAGCGTCTCAGGAGGAGTCCTTTTTCGGTGCCGATTCCCAGGATGACGGTGCAGGGGCACTTCGCGCCAACAAAGACGTGCTGGGTTCCCCACCCCGGGGTCTGAGTGGGGGTGAAGAGTTGCCTCCATTAGGAAAACCTTAAGCTGCTGTTCCGTTTCTTTAATAGTTCTGGGATGGAACTCACGGCAGATCCTACACTGGTCCCTTTGGTAACCTTCCCCTAGGCACCTTAGACAAGAAGTGTGGGGGTCACACTTTGGCATGTGCTTAGCGCAGACCTCACAGGTTTTGAAACCCGGGGACCGTGGCATACCCCAGTTCGGGGAGTCGGAAGGGTGTGGAAACCCCCAACTAACTCTTACTACTATACAACTAACTAGAGAGAACTATATACAAAAAATTGAGATAAAGGCACTTGCTAAGTAAGGGCTATGGGATGTTCCAGCTAACTGTCACTGGTGGTAAGAAGGAACTGAGGGTGGCAGATCAGCAGGGCTCTATATTGAGCGCCATGAAGGCACGATTCCTGGGGGCGTCCAGGCCGATCCGACGGATGCTGCTATGGGAAAAATCTTCCGGCTACCATGCTCATGCACGCGCACACACCTGATTGGAATGGACATGAACAAGCACTTGAAGAAGAATTTTTGTTTACTGCCCGTGACCTATGACTTTTACTAAAAATACTGTGACTAAAACATAGCCTTATCTCTGGTCCATCTAGCCCAGTATCCATTCTTCCAGCAATGGTCGGAGTCAGATGCTTCAGAGGGAATGAACAGAACAGGGCAATGTATCAAGTGATCCATCCTCTGTCATCCAGTCCTAGTTTCTGACAGTCAGAGGTGTTGGGACACCCAGAGTATAGGGTTATGTCCCTGACCATCTTAGCTAATAGCCTATCCTACATGAACTTACCTAATTCTTTTTTGAATCCAGTTATATTTTTGGCCTTCACAACATTCCCTGGCAATGAGTTCCACAGGTTAACTGGGTGTTGTATGAAGAAATTCTTCCTTATGTTTGTTTTAAGACTGCTGCCTATTAATTTAATTGGGTGACCCCTGGTTCTTGTGTTATGTGAAGGGGTAAATAACACTTCCTTATTCACTTTCTCCACGCCAGTCATAATTTTATAGAACTCTCTCATATCTTCCCTTAGTCATCTCTTTTCTAAAATGAACAGTGCCAATCTTTTAAATCTCTTCATACCCCTAATCATTTTTGTTGCCCTTCTCAGTACTTTTTCCAGTTCTAATGCATCTCTGAGATGGGGAGAGCAGAACTGCACGCAGTATTATAAGTGTGGGTGCTCAACCCCCCTGCCCCTGCCCCGACTCCACCCTGCCATGCCCCCTCCTACCCCTGCCACGCCTCCATTCCAACCCCTACCCCAAAGTCCCCGCCCCAACTCCGCCCCCTCCCTACCGCTATTGGACCCCTTCCCCAAATCCCCACCCCAGCCCTGCCTCTTCCCTGAATGCGCCGCATTCCCCCTCCCTCCCAGTGCTTGCTGCCATGAAACAGCTGTTTCGTGTGGCAAGCGCTAGGAGCTAGGGGGAGAAGCAGAGCCGCGGCATGCTCAGGGGAGGAGGCGGAGCGGAGGCGAGCTGGGGTAGGGGGGCGTGTCGGGGGGCTGCCGGTAGGTGCAGAGCATCCACCAATTTTTCCCTGTGGGTTCTCCAGCCCCAGAGCACCCATGGAGTCAGCACCTATGGATTTATATAGTGGCATTATGATATTTTCTGCCTTATTATCTATCCCTTTCCTAATGGTTTCAGACATTGTTAGCTTTTTTGACTGCTGCTGCACGTGGAGTAGATGTTTTCAGAGAGCTATTCACAATGACTCCAAGATCTCTTTCTTGAGTGGTAACAACTAATTTAAACCCCATCATTTTATATGTATAGCTGGGATTATGTTTCCCATCATGAATTACTTTGCATTTTTTAAGCATTGAATTTCATCTGCCCAGTCACCCAGTTTTGTGAGATCCCTTTGTAACTCTTCACAGTTAGCTTTGGACTTAACTATCTTCAGTAATTTTGTATCATCTGAAAACTTTGCCACCTCGGAGTCTACCCCTTTTTCCAGATAATTTATGACCATTACAGATCATTGGGAGACCCTGCTATTTACATCTCTCCACTGTGAAAACTGACCAGTTATTCCTACCCTTTATTTCCTATCTTTTAACCAGTTACTGATCTATGAGAGGACCTTCCCTCTTATCCCATGACTGACTACTTTGCTTAAAAGCCTTTGGTGAGGGATCTAGCAAAAGGCTTTTTGAAAGTCCAAGCATATTATATCTACGGGATCACCCTTGTCCACATGTTGTTTGACCCCCCTCAAAGAATTCTAATAGACTGGGAAGGCATAATTACCTTTACAAAAGCTGTGTTGACTCTTTCCCAATATATTATATCCATCTAAGTGTCTGATAATTCTGTTCTTTACTATAGTTTCAGTCAATTTGGCTGGTACTGAAGTTAGGTTTACTGGCCTGTAATGGCCAGCATCGCCTCTAGAGTCTTTTTTAAAAGAGACACGGTTACATTAGCTATCCATCAGTCATGTGGTACAGAGGCTGATTTAAATGATAGGACATGTACCATAGTTAGTTCTGCAATTTCATATTTGGGTTTCTGCAGAACTCTTAGGTGAACACCATCTGATCCTGGTGACTTACTACAGTTTAATTTTGGGGCTGTCAAGTGATTAAAAAAATTAATCGTGATTAATCACCCAATTACAAAAATTAAACAATAACAGAATACCATTTATTTAAATATTTTTGGATGTTTTCTACATTTTCAAATATATTGGTTTCAATTACAACATAGAATACAAAGTGTACAGTGCTCACTTTATATTTTTTATTACAAATATTTGTGCTGTAAAAAACAAAAGAAATACTATTTTTCAATTCACCTCATACAAGTACTGCAATGCAATCTCTTTATCATGAAAGATGAACTTACAAATGCAGAATTATTACAAAAAAATAGCTGCATTCAAAAATAAAACAATGTAAAACTTTAGAGCCTACAAGTCCACTCAGTCCTACTTCTTGTTCAGCCAGTCGCTCAGACAAACAAGTTTGTTTACATTTGCAGGAGATAATGCTGCCCACCTCGTCTACAATGTCACCTGAACATGAGAACAGGTGTTCGCATGGCACTGTTGTAGCTGGCATTGCAAGGTATTTATGTGCCAGATGCACTAAAGATTCATATGTCCCTTCATGCTTCATCCACCAATTCAGAGGACATGCTTCCATGCTGATGATGGGTTCTGCTTGATAACGATCCAAAGCAGTGCAGATGGACGCATGTTCATTTTCATCATCTGAGTCAGATGCCACCAGCAGAAGGTTGATTTTCTTTTTTGGTGGTTTGGGTTCTGTAGTTTCTGCATCAGAGTGTTGCTCTTTTAAGAATTCTGAAAGCATGTTCCACACCTGGTTCCTCTCAGATTTTGGAAGGCACTTCAGATTCTTAAACCTTGGGTTGAGTTCTGTAGCTATCTTTAGAAATCTCACATTGGTACCTTCTTTGCATGTTGTCAAATCTGCAGTGAAAGTGTTCTTAAAACGAACAACATGTCCTCCGGCATGGTGGCCAAAGCATGTAGAGGCATATGAATGTTTAGCATATCTGGCATGTAAATACCTTGCAACGCCGTCTACAAATGTGCCATGCAAATGCCTGTTCTCAATTTCAGTTGACATTGTAAATAAGAAGCGGCCAGCATTATCTCCCGTAAATGTAAACAAACTTGTTTGTCTTAGCGATTGGCTGAACAAGAAGTAGGACTGAGTGGACTTGTTGGCTCTAAAGTTTTACATTGTTTTGTTTTTGAGTGCAGTTATGTAACAAAACAAAAATCTACATTTGTAAGTTGCACTTTCACATTAAAGAGATTGCATTACGGTACTTGTAGGAGGTGAATTGAAAAATACAATTTATTTTGTTTATCATTTTTACAGTGCAAATATTTGTAATAAAAATAATAATATAAAGTGAGCACTGTACACTTTGTATTCTGTGTTGTAATTGAAATCAATATATTTGAAAATGTAGAACAACATCCAAAAATATTTAATAAATTTCAATTGGTATTCTATTTAACAGTGCGATTAAAACTGCAATTAATCGTGATTAATTTTTTTAATCATGGTTAATTGTTTTTAGTTAATCGCATGACATAACTGCGATTAATCGACAGCCCTATTTAATTTATTAGCTTGTTCCAAAACCTCCTTTATTAACACCTCAATCTGGGACAGTTCCTCAGATTTGTCATAAAAAAAGAATGACTCAGATGTGGGAATCTCCCTTCCATCTTCTGCAGTGAAGACGAATGCAAAGAATTCATTTATCTTCTCCACAACAACCTTGTCTACCTTCAGCACCTCGATTGTCCAATGGCCCCACTGATTGTTTGGCAGGTGTCGTGGTCAAAGACACCCACACATTGATTTTAATTTACAGACTCAAGCCAGAGGCCAGTTTATTGACATACATACCAGTGCACTGGGGTGCAGTCCGAAGACTGACACCCCTAGGTCAGCACGCAGGCTGCCTTTATTTTGTTAAACCGCAAGCACAGTACAAACAATACATCATGAGTTAAGAAATTGGGGTTGGGGTCAGTCCCCCCTTCCTGGCACCTTCCTCATTATTTTCCGAGAATTGGGTGTTTTATTTGGGTACGGGGGCGCTTGGTAGTTTTCCCCAGGGGTGGTACTTGGCACCAGTTTAGGGGTATTTCTCATCAGGGTACATATTATTTTCTGGGGCTTTACGGTTATGGGCACAAGGGGGTTAACATAGGATGCTTAAAGAGGGTATATGATTGGCTGAGTTTGCAAATAGCTGGAACAACAGGAAGAGTTGCTAAAGTTACCTATTGCTTCACACAAGCGGTTATTATATTTCATAAACATGTGGTTATTAGGTTGCCGAGGCCTTTACCACTGTTACTTCCTCCCCCCTCCCTCCTCTGGTCATGACCCTTGACCGAGTTTGGCAGGGAATTGTGCAGTCTAGTCTAGTTCAGGCCCTGGCCTGGGCCCTGGCCTGTACTGCTTTTTGTAAGGGCTGTCAACATAACAGACCTCTGTCAGAGGGTCAGAATTTGGGTCTTTAGGATTATTTTGGTCATTAAAAAGAAGGCCCCCCCAGTTCTTTTCCCCCACACAGGCTTCCTGCTTCTGAAATACTTAAAAA
Source organism: Terrapene triunguis (assembly GCF_002925995.2). Classification (NCBI taxonomy): domain Eukaryota; kingdom Metazoa; phylum Chordata; order Testudines; family Emydidae; genus Terrapene; species Terrapene triunguis. The sequence goes on along the minus strand of NW_020664419.1, from coordinate 63,934,317 downwards.
TTTGCTATTAGTTTGTGTGTCTTTTCCTAGTTGCACTTAACATTCTTTTTTTGACCTGCCATTGAATGATGAAATAAAAACAACAGAGAAGAAAAATAAAGTCTCTTGAAAATACTGCAAACTTAGAGTAAAGAACATTTCTGAATATAAAGTGATCCAGGAAAAAAGTGTCATGCAAGCTCTAATATGTTGTAGTATGAAAGTGAAGTTCTCCATTTTAAATATAATCTGGAGAACTAGAAGTAGAAGTTACTTATTGGCTTGTATTTCACTTGACATTTATGGCGATCTACACAAGTACAGTGATGCACATGTCTCTTTATTAAAAGGTCTCCAGTATGAACCATCCAGACCTGCCAACAACCATGTTTTAGGGAGTTAACCTTTCTAATCTTTTTGGTTCAGTTAAAGTTCTTTCTACACACATGCTGATTACATCACTCCAGCAAATGAATTATACATTTGTTCTATGCAGATAATTACACACAGAGTACTCTATTCACCATAAAATGAGTTCCATAGACATTCCCTAATTTTCTTTTAAACACAGAGTTAAGGTACATTTGATGCAGCATTAAAATTGCCTTGATTAGGTACTTATGCAGAAAATGCAGTTATATAAGTGGAAAATGTAGCTCTTTAGTAAAATACAACATTTGGCTGCAAAAAAAGAATAAAAAACTTCTAAATCTCTGCTCTTCTGTGTGCACGTCTCCTCTCCAGTGGCTTTGATTTTGCCTCTTTCCCACTCCAAAGGTCAGTTTGGAAAAGTTACAGCTTGTTTGAAATTTTTCTTTATCAGTTGGGATTATCTTCCAGTCTACACTTTCATATGCCTAATTTTTACTCCTGGGGGAATTTTGCATCACTGCACATGTGCAGAATTTATGTCCTGCATAGAATTTTTTTTCTCTGCAGAAAATACATTCTGCCAGACAGGAGCTGCAGTTATGCCTTTTCCCCACCAGGGGCTGCTGTAGTACCAGAACAGCAAGCACCCAATCCTGGGCAGGAGCAGCCCCAGCTGTGGAGAGGGAAGAGAAGAGTCTGCATTCCTCACAGCTCCCTGCCCGTGGGGCCAGGCCAGGAGGCATGGGATATGGAGTGATGGACAGCATGGGGCACATGGGGCTGCTGGGGGATCACAGACTGGGGTTCAGAAGAGCTAGTTGGGGGGACAGACTGGGGCAGGGGCTGAATGGGTGTGGGACACATGGGGATGGGGAGGAGGGGTGGCTGCGTGGGGGTGCAGGGACACATGGGAACAGGGGGATGTGCCTGTTTGAATGAGAGGCTAGGGGTGAGCCAGGGGCTGCATGGAGAAGGTTCCCTAACAATCCCTCTCCCCCGCCCCCCAAAAAATCCTGGTCCATATTTCTCCCACTCATACCCAACAACCCTCCAAGTTCACTCCCAGGCTCCTTCCCAGCAATTACTTCCCTCTCCCTCAGCTCCTCTGTTCCCCCAACTCCCCCTGGTCTTTGCACTGCTTCTGAGGGGTGCAGGAAATACATTTCTGTGTTGTAGTTTAAATGAATTATTATTCAAAGTTCTGTATTAATATGCCTAGTAAGGAATCTATTTGTCAAAAAACATTTCCTGAATTGTTGTTGTTGGCTACATTGTTACAGACATACTTGCTGACAGGAATTTTAAAATAAATGACCAAAATAATTGAAACTGTCAGGATTATACTGTGTTCTTTTGACAAATAAAATATGCAGAATTTTGCAGAATTTTTAAATATTGTTCACGGAATTTTTATTTTTTTTGGTACAGAATTCCCCCAGAGATAAATAATTTTGGAGGCTAGTGTGTTATCCTACCCCTTTCCAAAGCAGAGAGGAGCAGATGTTATTCAACTGGATTCTGACAAAGTTTTCAGGTCACTGATCCCCATTTCACTTTATGTCAATGATTTCTTAACACATCCTTAGTTTTGCATAGATATTCTTGTTAATATAAAAGCTTTTCTGAAATCACTGGTTACCAAATGAAGTAGACAAAATCAGAAGCTTTGCGCTTAAATTAATATTCTTTTCCAGTCCACTTTTCCTCCTTCCCATTGAAACTGAGCACACAAGGCATTGATATTTTCATCTTGCACTAACATTTATTTAAATGATAAACTACTAAGAAGCAAATCCTGCTTCTTCCTCTGCAGTGCAGAGGGCCCTACATGTAGCAAAACATGTGTGGTTCTACTTCACAGTGAGGGATAGGAGGGTCAAAGATATAGAGAACCCTCATAGGGAGTCTACAGGGATGTCGTTGATTGTCCTTATTACACAATAGGGTTTGTGGGGTAGAGGCAGGTTGGGGAATGAGTAGGGCAAGTTTGTGGATCCATCAGCCATTGTTCTTACAAGTGAGAATGGAAGTATTGGTGCTGCAGTAGCACACACTGTGCAGCCTAATAAGGGTTCCATCCAGCCCAGTCTACATGGAACACCATCCTGTGTGGGATGGGTTATTAGCCCTTTCTGAATAAAATAATTGCTACATCTTCTTAATGATGACCATTAAACATAATATGCCATATATTATCCTGACTTGTACCCCATGACAACTACAGGTCAGGGAAGAATGTGGCCCACATAGACTGGATAAAGTTAGGATGGTTTTAATTCCATATACTGCCATTTCCCCTTTCTCCTACATTTGGTAGAGATGATGCTTTCCTGCAACTTTCAAGGGAACAATAACATGACTTGCAAAATAAAAATAATTTACACATCAACTGTCTCTTTATTTTATGGTAAGATGTTTAAGAGCTTCAGGAACTGTTACAGAATTCTTGTTTCTGTCTAAGGATCTTAACCTGTCTCACCCATCCTAATTTTTCTCCTTAATCTCTCACTCTTATCCCGTTCCTTCCCCTCACAATACAAATATGCTTTGGTTTTAGTGATCTTAAAAAATAATGAACCTCAATTCCATCTCTCCCTCAAATGACTGCCTCATCCCTGTTCTCCCCTTCTTTTCCAAAGTTACTGTGCATGTAGTCTACAACTGCAGTCTTAAGTTCCTCTCCTCTAATTCCTTTCTAGACCACCTTAAATTCTGCTCCCTAAACTCCACCAAAACAGCTCCTTTTGACTTTTTTCTGGACAAATTTCAGGGGTGGTACTCCATTCTCAACCTCTTTGACCTACTGGCTGCCTTTGACAGCATCGACCATATTCTTCTTTTCAGAAGTCTATCATCCCTGGGCTTTTGTTACTCCATCCTCAATTCACTCCTTTACTGTCTCATTCAATGGGTCATCTTCCTCCCCTCTCCTGCTTTCAGGGCAAGATCCCTCAGAGCTCCATTCTTGGCCCTCTCCTCTTCTCTCTCTGTATCCTATCTCTGGCACAAACATGTTTCAAGTACAATCTTTATGCTGATCTATGCTATCACAAATCTACCTCTCTACTCTGGACCTGTTCTCCATCCAAATTTAAAACCTTGTCCTGTCTTTCTGACATCTCCTCATGGACTGTCAAATTAAACTTAACTGATTTTTCCTCAAGTCCTCCCCTCACCTATTTTTATCATGCTGGACAACAAAACTATCCTCCCTGTCACTCAGGGTTGTAATCTTGGGGTCATCTTTGATTTATCCCTCTTCTCAGACCCCGACAACCAGACTGTGTCTAAATCCCGTTGCTTCTTCCTGCCCAACATCTTCAAGAGCCAACCATTCCCCTCTACCTCTGCTAAACTTGTCCAAGCCCTGATCATCTCTTATCTTGCCTGCTGTCATCTCCATCTCTTTGGCCTTAATTCCTGCAATCTTGCCTCCCTCCATCAGATCCATTCAAAATGCTGTTGCTAACAGTCTCTTCTTAGGTCACCATTGACTACATCACTCTGCTCTTTAAGTCTCTCCATTGGCTCTCTTTCTTCCTATGTAGAAAACACAAGCTTATCATGGAGGACTTTGAAAGAAAGAAAGAAAGAAAGAAAGAAAGAAAGAAAGAAAGAAAGAAAGGACAATTTTGCCTATCTATTATCTTATCATAAGGTCAACTTCCACCTTTATTCAGCCAATGATGCCAGCTTCAATCACCCTTCATATCTCTGAGAAGCACAGCTATACTTACTTCCATGCCACTACTTACAAGATGGAAAAGCTCCCAGACAAAATCCACAGGGCCATTACCTTCTCCTCCAAGTCCTTCCTCACAGCACACCTAGCATATAATGCTTACGGTAACGTGCAACCTGATAATGGCTAGGCAGGTGGAGAATTGTGATCACTACTTTTGAATGGCTAAGAATTTGCACAACCTATTATACTTGTTACCCCATCTCATCCACCTGTTATACCTTGCCCGTTAAACTGTAAAGTGTTTGGGGAAGGGACTATAATTTATGACTATTTGGCACTTACTACAATGGGGCCCAATTTGGTTGTGGCCTTTAGGTGCTATCTCAGTATAAATATTAAACAATAAAATAGGAAGAGCAAGTCTAGTTCCTTTAATTTACAGAACTGTCCATAATATCTCTTGGATTAGATTTATACTAGATTCCTAAATCCCACATAGAACAATAGGGCTCAATCCTGCCGCATGCAAGTCCCCTCCAGCTACTCTGGTGAGCCTTAGGAAGCTCATGGCCCATCATGGTCTTAGGAACATCACTGGAAACTTTCCCAAACCTTTACTCTAATGCAAGCCTCAAAAGGCTCATTGGTGGCCCCCAGCTGCCAGCCCTACAAATTTAGAGAGCCAACATAATTGCAGAGCCACTGGCCCGTGTTCTAATAATGCTAGTAGGTTAAGCCCAAACAAACAAGCCTTTTTTGGAGTAAGATTCAAGACTGGTTTCCTCCAATAATATCAAACTTCTACTAAATAGAATAATAATTTTTCTTAAAAATGAGACAGAACAATCCTCTGGGTATTGTGAGTCCAATTTGTGTGGTCCAGCTTTTCTGATTGCCAGCCCCTGGGCACACTCTGTCTTCCTCTGAGGCTTGTACAGTTTCGAGAATGCTTTGGTGCTTAAAAACCAAATAATAATAAATCATAGGGCTCGGAGTCAGGAGACTCTAATCCTACCTCTGATACTGACTCAGGCTATGACCTGAGGGAGGGCTTTTCGGGGGCTTCTTTGATTAATATATGTGAAGCCCCTTTATATCCTCAGATGGAAATCACTGTGGAAGTTCAATTATTAGGTTGATAGACCTTACAAATTGAGGAATTCAAAATTAGGGACATTCAGTGCACAGAGTGAAAGTACTTGGTAGACGCATTAATACTGTTGACTAAACTACAACAAATTATTCCTACCTCATTCCTGCTAGTCACAAAAGTGGCTTTCTGTCCAATTACAAAATAAGTGGGGGAGAAATTGGAAATATAACTAGTTTTCAGTATCCTATAAATCAATTTGAGCAAATGGAAAATTAAACTGCCCCCCGAGAGTTTAAAATGCCTAGATGGTAGTGCTGAACAATAAACAAAAAAATACAGCTTAGTTCAATATAGGCCCAATAAAGAATAAATTAAACCTCTGGTAGGTAGATAAGAAAACAATAAAACCTTAGTCTATAAGGCAAAATAAATGCAATGAAAATGTACATACTTCCTGCAATTCTGTATATAATTAATGAGATTCCCTTAGCCATATACAGTAAATATTTCTGATTTTAAAAAGCAGTTTTCAACATTTGGGAGTTGGGAAAATTTCCTGCTTGACAAGCTGTACTAATTATACACACACAAAAGATGAAGGATTCAAGCTTCTCATTCTGAAAATATAGAATGAACCATTTACAACAAACAAGGCATGCAGGCTAAAGCAAAGTGATAAATCTAGTTATAGAAGAAAAAGTGTCCAAAACCTATTCCCTCTAAACTAGTTTTAAGCACAACACATATCAGACACTAATGGTTCTCATATTATAATCTGAAGGGCCCTTCCTAGGGCACAGCCAGGCAGCCAAAATGCCAGTCTGTCTTGCTGATAGAAACTTCTCCCTACATGGGGGAATTGGTGGGTGGCATAATTCCACTGTAGTGTCTCCCTATGCTACCCGTCCCAGCCACTGACACAATGGACATGGCCAAAGAAAGGGGTAGGGGTCCTTTACATCAATGGAGCTACACCGATTTACCCTAGCTGAGTTATATAATTACATATATATTTGTCACACTATTCATCTTTTATACATAAAAAGCACTTTTTACACAGCTTGCTAGTTTTGGAAGTTTTGCCCTAACTAGTGCATTAATGATGAACCAGAGACATTGGGCCTACTAGAAGTAGCCCCTGCATCAATTTCCAGTCTCCCAGTCCTCCGGTTTGCTATTTATGATCTCTTAAATTGCACACTTGAGGGGAAGGGATGTAACTGTACTCATTGAAAACTGGAAATAAGTTTTAATGATCCATTAAAGCCATTCTGTCAATTCTTGGAAACTGTCATTGTAATTCAGAATCACCCATCCGACCTGGTTATGGTAATTGTGTTGACAATCATTAACCATGCAATACAAAATCAGGTTTATTAATTTAGAACAATCCTTTAAACAAAGACATAGCTCATTAATACTGCATACCTAATTGGGATATTGCTTTTGGTATACTCCCCATGTGACAGCAGAAGATAGAGGGCCAAATTCATTCCAGGTGTAACTCCATTGACATCAATGCACAGTGAATCTGGTCTAATTTTCTTCCTGTACTTGAACCAATTGCAAATAGATCATTTTGATTAATATAAGAAGTATATGAGCTCAACTATAGACAGGATTTTGAAAGCTATACAACTGAGTCACACTGATCCTAGATTCTATATGTTACGTATATTGATAAAACCTTTCCAATAGATCCTTTATCTTATTATCCATTTGACTGCTGCTGTTGAATATTCTAGATATTTCCTTGTGAACCTGTCTGCTGTGCTACTGAATATATCAGGTCTCCGAACACTCTACTGATTTCCATGAAATACTAATGGATGATATCAGAGCAGCAGGCACCATGCTGTAGAGGATCTACAGTGAAAGGGTTAAGTTAGTACAAATGCATGAATGTTTTCCAAGTAGACATCACCATAAAACTTCTGATGGAGTGTCAAACAAAATACACCAATCCTTGAAAACTACAGAATTACACCTGTTCTTAGAATGAAATTCACCCTGGTGTTAAGAACCAATGTGTCTCTTGAGCCCCACTTCAGCCCTATTTTGGCTCTCTGCACAGAGGTGAAATTCATCCCTAAGAATTAGAAATCTCTTCCTGGTGTTCTAAACAAAGCAATGTTTATACAGTCACTGATTCTGAGCTGAATCAAGCCACTGCTACTGAGTGTACCAAAGATGAAGCACTGACCATGGAAGCACATCAGACAGCAATTCTAGGGGGTGGAATTGTACAGAGCTCACTTGTATTTCAAAATAATGAAACACTTACAAGATCTCTTATTAAATATATACCAATAATTTAAATCTATTTACCTATTTGGAATATCAAGATAAGAAGAGTGTAATTTTAAAGCTCAAACTCAGAACTTTCAAATGCTGGGACTGATTCTCTGGTTTATTACAGCCCCTTTGCACCACTCTAGCAGCACAAAGGGGTTGTAAAACCAGTTTAAATGGCTTCCTAAAGATTCCCCCCGTGCAGAACAATCCTCAGTTGACGTAGAGCCAGCACATCTAACTCTAAAGTCCTATGCCCCCTTCCTCTGCAATGCTCTGACTTTTGGAACAGTCCTTTGCTGTTACCAGATTTGCCTGTTACTTTGGGGTACGCTCATTTATTAGGGTTACTCTTCTGGGGGAAGGGGGTTCTGTAGTTCTATCAATGTACTGCTTGTGTCACTTATGTTTCCATCTACTTTTCCCTTCTGCAAGTCCCCTCCCAATGGAGCTATCCTGCAGGACCTAGGTTCCCTAAGACTGGGTTCCTCCAGCTCCAGAATCAGATGAATACACACACACACACACACACACACACCAGAGCAAGTCTGAGTGGACCAGGTCAACCAGCACTCTCAAGCTGACCCCTTATATGTCCCTGGACTCAATAGGCTGGGCCAAGCAGCATTTCCAAGCTGCCACCCTTATATGCCACAGGTACAGTACAGTACAGTACGCACAATACAGTGTGGTCACTGGAATAGAGTACGCCTGAGCAGGCTGGGTCGAACAACACTTCCAGGCTGCCATCCCTATATGCCCCTGGACTCAGCGGACTGGGTCAAGCAGCACTTTCAAGCTGCCACCCTGATATGTCACAGGTTCAGCACGTCTGTATCCCCACTTTCACGTTACAATTGTTCTGGTAGTAACTCACTTGATGAGCAAACCCCACCGGATTTTTGGGCGCTGCAGAGTAAATGCATCTTTAGCTTAGGTAAGAGGAGCGTTGCTGCAGAGTAAATGGGGAAGCCAATAATACAAAAGAGTAAAGTTCCGAGAGAGAGAGGGAGGGAAGCAATCAGCTTAACCATAAAAGTTATTTATTGAATAATACTGATAACCACACAAGGAGAGCCTAAGCAAACATAACAGTTACATTATTAAAGGTTACAAAAGTCATATATAGAAAACTATACCTGATCAAACAAGTCAGGGTTAAAAAGTTATACCTGAGGTAGAAAAGAAAACAGAGAGGGGGAGAGAGAGCACGCAAGTGTGATGGGGTCTCACCACTCCATGAAGCTTGAACTGGTCGGGGTTCCCAGGTGATGGTGGTAGCTCGGGGTCCTGAGTGCTGGAGACAGGCAGAGCCCCAGCACAATCAGTCAGGAGATGAAGTCCCAGTGGAACTGATGCAGAGTTTGGATCCAGGCATCAGAACACTTACTTGAACATAGGTAGGGGTTTTTGTAGGGAAACAACAATGGTTCAAGGGAGAACACTAGATTTGTTTATGGGTAAACTGATGACTCATGGGTTTTCTTTAGGCTAGACAATAGGAACTGATCATTCCTGGCTATGGGTGGTGTTCCTTCAAGGGAGTTCACAATGCAATTAGGTAGCTTCAGTATTTTGGATATCGGTCAAGGATTCATTACTTAGAATTGGTCTGATAACTGCTGAGCTGGGTGTACGCAGGCGTAGGTTCATTAACATCTGTAGCAGAGATCCCACAGGATGCAGTGCTTCTCTGCTTTTCTGGTCCCAGAGTTCTGTGCGGTTCTTGTCTTGGAATCTCTGTTCTCCATTCTGCATGCTTATTGAGATGCCTCCCTGTCCCATCTTTGAGGCAGATGAGGCTAGGGGAGTTGCCTTAATCCTGTCACCCTTGTCAGGAGGGGTTTAGGTGTGTCTCCCACTGCCTTTTCATTGCTTTCTGTAAGTCTTTCCTCTGATCGGTTTTGGTTCAAGCAGAGGCTGGGGGGGAGGGGGTGTCCTTCATGAGTCAGACAGGCTGGATACTGCACCCTGGTTCCCCAAGAACACAGAGCTGACTGGTATCATTCGGGTTATGGGTCGTTGAACACATTTTAGAGCTGCTCTAAGTTGCACCCCAGCCAGCCTCAGGACTGGGGAAATGCAGAGGTGATGTAAAGCCACCTTTGTTCCATCCTTGGGGTTTGCACTGAGCAGAGCTCAGCCAGCCAGAAGAATGGGGCCTGATATTTGTAACTGATTATATAGAGAGTGAGATTATATAAAAACTAATAAAACCACTGGCAGATTTTAAAAAGAGCTTAAAATCTTTAAATAGAGAGGACACACTCCCCCCTCCACATTTTTCCTATAAAAGGAGAACATATGTTAGAAAAGGCATTGCCAGTTTTGTAAATAATTATACTAAGCATTTATATAGTGCTGTTCATCTTCAAAGAGTTTAAAATCTAACTAATTAATCCTGTGGCATACCGACAAGAAAAAGTTTTGAGTAAAGTAGATCAAATTACTAATCAACCACTTCCATACAAAATTTGACAAGGCAAAAGGGTATGTTAACCAGCTGTATTAAAAACGCATGTCCCATGTCCAATGCATTTGAAATGGGTGTGGTGAATACATACTGCATAATAATACTTTCTAGAACCTTTGGGCCATATATTCCTGTGTCTTGCGAGGCAAATGGAACAAGGTAGCACCAAAGGTACAAGTCTCCCCACATTTTATAACAGGCTGAGGGGTATAATACCATGTTCAAGATGGCATTGCAAGAGCCATTAAGCAGTCGAGCCACATTGGTCCAGGAGGGGTGGGGAAATGGAGTGTAGCCAAAAGACTACCACATGAAGTCAGACAAGAAACCAAAAGTTTGGTATCATCTCCTTAAAAGCAGCACAATAAGTGACAACCAGAATAGGAAGTTTGCCAGCATCAGAGACAGAGCCCAGAAGGAATACAATCAACTCCAAGCAATGTTGCACCCCAGACACAGTTGAAGAGGCACAGTAACAAAAGTACAGAGCAGTGGCAAGCATCAGCAAAAATCAGGGCCCCCTGACTTTTTAAAAAAAATACAGTCAGACCAGGTAAACTAAATGCAAATGTAAGGGACCACAGTGCAGAGACTTGTATAGTAACCACGTGGGGCTCAGTAAGTGCACAGTGCAGGTGCTCAGATACTATGGGGATGTGTGCAGTATAAAAACCTACACAGAGTAGATGCAAATAGTGATGTTCCAATGACTATATGCTTGTGAGATTTCTCTTTGTTTTTGTTGTACTGCTTCACATGCCCCATACATGTGTCTGAAGTGGACAGAAGCCTAACAGTGTCCTACCCATTACTAGTTCATGCTGCAGACTGCCAACCCTCCGGGGTTGCCAACCTTCCAGGATTGTCCTGGAATCTCCAGGAATTAATCTGTAATTAAAGATTAATCTTTATGTCATGGGATGAATCCTCCAGGAATATATCCAACCAAAATTGGCAACCCTAACTGCACTGCTGTGTATTTCTTCTGATGCGTTTCATGCTTTTCCCTGAACCTGTAATGTGTTCCTTCCAATCATTTTGTTTCTCATTCTGTGATACGTTATTACAAACTGGTTTCCTTTGTATCTCAGTGGTATCATAAGCATGAGGTTGCACTTCTAATTTGTCTTTTTTTAAAACAAAACAGACAAACAAAATACAAATCTCTGCCACCTACTCAGACACTTCATGCAAATGGAAACATATGGTCATTAGTCTGAGCACAACATCACGGATATCTGGATTCTTGTAAATTTCATACTAGTGCCTTGTGTTACATTACAACACACGCCAGCTTGTGCCAGGGGTGGCACTACACTACAAGCAGAACAGACAGCAGCACATTAGGTCAACAAAACATTCAGCAACTGTTTTTGTTTGTGGGACGGTGAGGGGAGAACATTTTGTGATTTACCCTAAGGCAGTGGTTCCCAAACTTTAACAACCTGTGAACCCCTTTCACTAAAATGTCAAGTCTCGTGAACCCCCTCCTAAAAATGAAAATTTCTAGGGATTTTCTCCTTTATCTGAGTATAAATTATAAAAGCAGTGATCTTGGAAATATAAAATTTGTTTTTATGACATACTTATTACACACTATTATTATTATTATTTTATTTATTATTACAGTATTTATATTACATCATGAAAATGGCAACACTCTTCCAAGATCTCACTTTCATAGCTTGTATCACTTTGAATAAGCCTTTTATAAGACAAGGCTCCTATATTTCATCAAGGAGCATCAGATATGAAACAGCATGAAGGTATTTAAAAAGCCAACTCAAAGAGTTCCTCCTACACAAGCATTCAGGTCTTAAGCAGTCCAGGCAAATAACATACATTACAACAAAGCTTAAATTTGTTCTTCATAATAATTTTAAAAACAATACTAGCTGCCTATTTAATTTTAAAAACAGCAAAAAATATCCACCTCCCTTTCCATTTCTTATAAGGAGTCTTGAAGTTTAAATCTCCTCAGTGTGATAGATATGCTTGCTTTGATCTGCTTAGCTCCTGGAAATCCAGGGGCTCCGGGCTACTGGCCCTGTGCTGCCCAGGGTTCCTTGGGACAGCTCTGTCTGCCATTAGTGAATTTTTTCCCTGAGAACCCCCTGTAACATTTCATGAACCCCCAGGGGTTCACAAACCCCAGTTTGGGAACCACTGCCCTAAGGCAATGGAATGCCTAGAGACTCTCAAGCTGCATCTCAGGGCTAGCTTGTGCCACCAGTTCACAGCCTTGTTCCACCCCTCCTCCAAGGGCGCAGTCATTTTCTGTTGGCCTGTTCCAGAGCAGATTTCTGTCTTTGCTCCACTCTACCAGCTGGCATGTTACAAGGTGGGACAGCCATGATCCTGCCCATTCCCTGTTCACCCACTCTGTGAGGAGAGGGGAGAGTAGAAGATGCACAGTGCCTGTGCAACCTAACCCAAGGTAGCCCATGCAGGGGCTTATGGATGTGGGGCAGTCTTACTGTCCCTTACACTCTGGCATTAGCACATAGGCCAAGAGATCATCTAGCCCTGATTGATTTGACTCTTGTCCCTGAACAAGTATCATTAAACAGGATCAAGAACTGAGTGGGGCACAAAGAGGCTTACAGGATATAGGTTTCTAAAAACACAGATATGCCAACACTGAGAAACATTGTCTCATGGAACAAAAATGCAGTAGTGGAACATCCAAATCTACCAACATCAATGTAGGCAAGATACTGCCACCTTTCCTCGCAGGGATAGCTGTGGCTGCCTGAAGTGCCTATGCAAACAGGCTGGTAGGGGGCCCCCAGGGGAGAACTACAAAAGCTCTAAGCTAGCAGGACAGTTAAAGAAGTATGGGCTGGATGAATGGACTGTAAGGTGGATAGAAAGCTGGCTAGATCGTCAGGCTCAGTGGGTAGTGATCAATGGCTCCATGTCTAGTTGGCAGCCGGTTTCGAGCGGAGTGCCCCAGGGGTCGGTCCTGGGGCCGGTTTTGTTTAATGTCTTTATTAATGATCCGGAGGATGGTGTGGACTGCACTCTCAGCAAGTTTGCAGATGACAATAAACTGGGAGGCGTGGTAGATACACTGGTGGGTAGGGATCGGATACAGAGGGACCTAGACAAATTAGAGGATTGGGCCAAAAAAAACCTGATGAGGTTCAACAAGGACAAGTGCAGAGTCCTGCACTTAGGACGGAAGAATCCCATGCACTGCTACAGACTAGGGACTGAATGGCTAGGTAGCAGTTCTGCAGAAAAGGACCTAGGGGTCACAGTGGACGAGAAGCTGGATATGAGTCAACAGTGTGCTCTTGTTGCCAAGAAGGCTAACGGCATTTTGGGCTGTATAAGTAGGGGCATTGCCAGCAGATCGAGGAACGTGATCGTTCCCCTTTATTCGACATTGGTGAGGCCTCATCTGGAGTACTGTGTCCAGTTTTGGGCCCCACACTACAAGGAAGATGTGGAAAAATTGGAAAGAGTCCAGCGGAGGGCAACAAAAATGATTAGGGATCTGGAGCACATGACTTATGAGGAGAGGCTGAGGGAACTGGGATTGTTTAGTCTCCAGAAGAGAAGAATGAGGGGGGATTTGATAGTTGCTTTCAACTACCTGAAGGGGGGTTCCAAAGAGGATGGAGCTGGGCTGTTCTCAGTGGTGACAGATGACAGAACAAGGAGCAATTTTCTCAAGTTGCAGTGGGGGAGGTCTAGGTTGGATATTAGGAAACACTATTTCACTAGGAGGGTGGTGAAGCATTGGAATGCGTTACCTAGGGAGGTGGTGGTATCTCCTTCCTTGGAGGTTTTTAAGGCCCGGCTTGACAAAGCCCTGGCTGGGATGATTTAGTTGGGAATTGGTCCTGCTTTGAGCAGGGGGTTGGACTAGATGACCTCCTGAGGTCCCTTCCAACCCTGATATTCTATGATTCTATGATTCTAGGACATAAAGATCTTTTAGTCACTCCCCTTCATTCTGATGTCAAGGCCTCTGTGCATTTGATGTTACTCCCCATGAGAAGCACCTTACTCTATGAGTAGTCCTGCTGAAGTCAATGGGGACCTCTCATGGGACAAGTTACTGAGAGGAATCTGCACTGGATGAATCAGCTGGTGCACTCTTAATCCTGTTCTGAGAGGACAAAGTTCACCAGCAAGGAAGGTTCTGTGCAGGTTGGAAAGGGGCTGGGGAGGAGTGGGGCTCAGAGCCCGGGCAGGCAGGGGGCCCTGGGAGAAGTGTGGGGTTGCAGACAGTTTGGGTACTATATGTGATCCACCAGGTGCTAGAGCTTTAGCAGCTGAAGTGCCTACAATGTCGTCTGGGACATGATACACCTGGCACACTACTAGGGACTGTTTCATGCAGAGTTTGATGGCCGCATTACTTCCCCATGAGGCGCAATGATTACAGTATCATTTAGTTTGAGCCAGGGTATCAGCATCTGACTCTGAATTCCTAAGAGACTGATATCAAGTGATGTTATAAAAAGCACAGCGAAAAGTGAGCACCCAAAAATGGAAACTAAATAGCATTGCCAGTGACAAAAAGGGACTCTAAATAGTGCCTCTCACTCAGCACTAGAAGACACTAAAGCAAAGCCAGCTCCTTCAATGTCTTCAGAAGAGAAAATTGCAATTGAAGTCTAGGATGTCCTTTCTGTATCCTTTAAAGAATATGACAACTGAATCATTCTGAGGGGTTTTAAGAATAACCTGTTAATCAAAGTGGTTTTTCCCCTGAAATAAGGGCATGAGACCCCAAAATATGGATCTCTAAAGAATTTTGAAAGAAACAAAAGTTTCCTAACTTGGCAAGGTTACATTTTACTTTCCTTTAAACTTGTGCAATTGATGGGTTTCCACTAAGGTAATAGAGATCAGACTTTGGCCCGCGCATTGTAAAGTCAGTCTTCTGAGAACAAACTGCCACAAGCAAGAGCAAACTGTGAAACAAACTGTGACCCGAAGAAGAGCTCTGTGTGGCTCAAAATCTTGTGGCTCTCACCCACCTTGTCTCTGTGAAACAAAGACGTTTAGCACTTCTCTGGGTCTGTATTATGTGTGATAGTTTTACATCAAGCAGGGCCGGCTCCAGGCACCAGGTTCTCAGGCAGGTGCTTGGGGCGGCCATTCCGGACAGGGGCGGCAGTTCTAGGTATTCGGCGGCAATTCGGCGGACGGTCCCTCACTCCGCCTGGGAGTGAAGGACCTCCCGCCGAATTGCCGCCGCAGA
>NW_020664419.1:63883884-63919102 GCF_002925995.2 Terrapene triunguis | reverse complement strand
TTGGTTTTGGCTGCTTGGGGCGGCCAAAACCCTGGAGCCGGCTCTGACATCAAGTTAGCTGCCAAGACTGAAATGTACAAAGAGTGAAGATAAAAAACAGGAAAAAGGAGCTTGTGGGGCCGGCTGGCAGCCCCAGATCCCCGACCCCATGGGGCCGGCCGGCAACCCTAGACCCCCAACTCCCAATCCCACGGGGCCAGCTGGGACCCTCACCCCTGAACCACCCCCTCCCCATGGGGTGGACCGGCAGCCCTGACCCCACCACAGTGGGTGGCGTGGCAGCCTGGCCCCCACCACGCTGGACAGCCAGGAACCTGGACCCTGCCACGCAGGCCGGCCTTTAGCACACAGCTGAGCTGTGAGTCCAAAAAAGAGGCTCAGAATGACCTTTGCATTCTATATAACTTCTTTGCCTGCATTAATACTTTAAGCTTTATTGACAAGTTTTCCTTCCCCACTGTTATTCCAAGTCCTAAGCTCCTATGCATTTAATATCAGACCAACTTCTCCACTGTGATTGCCCATTATCATAGCTGCAATCATTTTGGAAGAGGAGAGATTCCTGAGGTTACTATGCACCATCCTATACTGCCATTTTAATTGTCATTATGGTCATTATCGTTAATAGGGGCCACTCCTGTTCTTTATGCATTATGATGTTTCTAAGAAGCTAAACATGTTCTACAAATATACCATACTTGTAAAAACCTGCCAAAATGCTTAATTTGTGATGCACAGACCTCCCCTCCATTACAAAAGTGATAAGCATTAGCAGCTTGAGGAACCAATGTCACCAGTAAAAGTAAAAAGTTAAATACAGAGAGAAGATTAAACAACTACCCAAGAAATATTAAATGTTGTTGATGGAAACAGATCAGGCGACTGTCCACATTTACTGCACCACAGCCCATTCATAGCTGACATTTCCTAGGGGTTACTGTTCATGATACCATCTGCTCTACTGGGATTGCTGGGTACAAATGGTCACTGTCTTCCACCCCACTGTCCTGTCAGAGTCACTAGATGTGAGCTGTTGAGGCCACATGCACCCCGTGTCAGGGTCACTGAGCATGAACTGGTGGGGCCAACACAGGCGTGCTTCATTGGCAGGGCCTGTTTGCATTGGTTTTGATGCCTCTGTGTTGGTTGCCACAGTTGATTGGTGTTTGTGCTGACACTAATGTCTCTCTCTTGGCAGGAAGCTGCTGTAAGCATCTCTCCTAGGAGGCTGACTTTCATATTCTCTACTGAGGAATAAGCAAAGCATCCACCCTCTTGAGGACAAATCCCCCCTCTGAGTTTGCAACCTCTTTCCCCATATGAGTTTCCTCCTGGATGTCATTTTTTCATTCTTATGGTGATCACTTTACCCTTTCTTTCCTTTACTGGATTATTATGAAGACATTTTCTTTGATCTTACCCTCATATACAGCTGCTGAGTCAGGAACGATATTAGTAACACTGAGGCATAACAGGAATTATGCCACAACCCCCTTGCAAATAACATTCTTCTCTCCAGGCCCCAGGCACATCTCCAGCGTCCCCCACTGCCTTCAACATCACCCCAGCTAAGAAAGCGCAACATTTATGCTGAGTGTCTGAGATACTCATATCACGAGGGACAATCCCTTATAGATGGACTCACCTTTCTTCCTACTTTCCAGACCATTCCTTAAGCTCCTCATAGCATAGGCTTCTTCCTCTCCTCACCCCCATGAGTATATACCCCAGCAGGTGGTAGATTCTTTTGGAACAGCTTCACTGGGCCCAACTGGCTCCTTGACAGTATACGTTCATCCTCAAGATCTGGCTCTTTTCCACCAACCATGCTTTCTAACAAAACAACCAAACCCTACTCCAAGACTTTCCTCAGGATCAGCTCAATGATTTCTCCACAAGCTTCGCTTGTGCCCCAGCCTGTTATATCTACACATGCTAGCACAAGTGCAGGTGGCCTAAATTTACACACTTACATGGGAGAACCAGCCCTTGGCACCCCCAAGAATCTCGGGATATAAAGGTGCTAAACCCTTCCCAAGTCCTGGGCCAAGTTCAACTTATCCAGACTCAAGGTTAGACATCTTTAACTCTAGAAGATGCAATGTGGCCACAATGCTAGAAAAATATAAGGAGTCGGATTCTCCATACAGTTATACCTATTATACACTGGTGTAACTCCATTTGAATGAGTGTTATACTGGCCTAAAACTGGTCCATGGATTATTATTTACTTATTTATTGTTAAATAATGATCTTGTTAAAAGCTTTGCTGAAAAACCGTTTTTTAGCTAGAAATTTTAATATGCACTTGCCATCTAGACTTTTCTTTACATCAAACTTAGCAATGGAGGGCTTCTCTTCTAGGGAAAACCCCATTGTTTTGCTCTTCAGTGGACACAGGACTTGGTTTGTTTTACCTACTACATTTTAAACTGGCCCATCTGAGCCTTGTCTTACAGACACCACCAAGTTGGACTTTTAACTTTACCAGATGCTGTCTGACCACCACAGAAAATCCTGCCAATTTTATATTATATCTCTGTGTAATTATAGCTCTTTAGCTCAGTAGGGTATTATTAGCTCAAGCTGTAATTCGTTGACTGCACTATAATTACAATGCACTCAGCCTGACAGTCAGCTATCACCTAGAATGGGTGTGTTCCCGGTGTTATTTTTAACAATCTGTTGGCAGCACTTATTACCAGGGTTTTCAACAAAAACATCTGAAATTGGGCAGGCTTTTGGCAGCGTCATTAGCAGATGCTCTAAATCAAACCTCTCTGGATATTCTTAAGTGGTTTGCAGGTTGCTCTCATTTTTGTGTCTCTCACTGTCATTGTCCCTTCATTGAGAAATTGACAAACAACAGAACAAAAAACAAAAGAAACAGGAGTGTGGAATCCTACTCCACTGGATCATAAATGCTTGTGGGTATAGGAAGGGGCCTTTATCTGTTAGTGCTGCCTTGCAAAAGGATGGGGGGCTACACCAGCTGACTCCATCCCCCGTATGCTGCCGCACTCAATTCTGTGTTCGTCAAGTTCATCATCCGGCCCTCGGGGCAATAGGGAGTTGGAAGTTCCATGGCTTTAGTGGAGGCTAGACAGTCCTAGGTCTCCTGGGTTTAGAGGCTTCTTCTCCAAAGTCCTTGGCTGGAGGAGGTAGGGGAACCCAGGCCCATCCACTCTACTGGGTTCCAGTTCAGGGCCTTTCTTTGGAACAGCCAGAACCAATCCTTCTCAGTTCCTGGCCACTCCTTGAGATACCTCCTACCTCTCTTCTGTGGGCTTTCCCAGCCTGTTTGTTTCTTCCTCTTTGGAGGGTTGACTTCTCAGGCAGCTTCTCACTAGTCTGGTTGAGGGATCCTCTCCCTCTACATTATCTCTAGTAGCTATCTTTCTTCTCAGGCAATTAACTGCCTCCCGGTTACTCAGTGCATTAACTACTCCCAGGTGAACCTCATTCCCCCTATGTGGAGCCTGCCTGAGGTAGACTGGCCCCTACTCCTTCAAAGGCCTAGCTACCCTCTGACAGGGTGGTCCCCCTTAAAAATTCTAGTGGTTTCATTTTTTTAAATTTGGAGTCTACTGTTAAAATTCACAGTATGATCCTTAGGAATATCAAAATTATACACTTGCATTAAATATTGTAGTATCAGAGGTGGTCCAAGGTAAAACTCTGACATCTATGACCCTTTATGGGGAACCTACTGTCGTTAGAGGCACCAGATGCTTAATGGCTGGCTCTCCTAAAATGTGGTTTAAACTAAAACCCTTTGATGTCACTTTACAAGCTTACATATGTATAAAGTAATGGCTCTAATAAAAAGTCAGTCTAAAGAATAGTCTCTCTCCCCTTGTTGCATGGGAGATTTATACAGCGCATTTCAGTTAATGCTAGTGGAAGTTATTAAATAAAGATAAGCATAAATCCCACCATCCAAGTGTACAAGAGGAATCAAGTAATTAAAACTGTGGTGGTGGTTTTGTGATGTAAAAATGTATCCACTAAACACTGGGCATTTAAACCATCTGTTCTACCTCCCTCTCCCCCCTTTTTTTTTTAAACTGAGAAAGAGACGGATTTAATGAAAACTCCTCTTCTCTGAACTTCACTGGCCTGACGGTGCAGGAGACATGAATATCAATAAGCCACATCTACAGGGCTCCTTGCATGATTTGCCTTTCACATACCAGTAAGAATGATTTTAACAGTGGGAGAACAAAAAAAACAATTCTGGGCTTTTTTTTTTTTTTTTTTTTTTGATAAATGGGTGGAAAGTATTCAACATCTACAATGATTTGGAGGACTGGGCCAATATTTTAAATTAGACCTGAGTTAGAGCAATGGCCAGCAACATAATGGAAGCTCAGTACAACACTCTTCACTGGTTTTGTTATATACCTGTATGCCATGGAAACTAATATAGAGAAATAGTGCTAGTGAAAAGGTAACTGAGGATAATTCAGAACATATAGTATAATATTGCATTAGTGTCCTAGGGTACAGGTCATTTGGACTAACGTAGGAGCAGAAAGCAAAGAAGACTATTGATGCACTAAAAATATCCTTGCTTTGAAAGAAATTTTATCAGAATTAAATAGATATCTTGAATGATTAGCCCCAAAACTGGATGTTCTTGGAAGGGAAATCTATTGTAAGTGACTAGAAATATTTCCTCCCCTTCCTTCTTTAATGAGGGGCTCTGGAATAGATGGCATATTGTTTTTTTTATTTCTCTGGCAGTTGAGCTCTGTAGTTTAGATAAGCCCCATCTGGATCAGTTCTCCAGCCCTTTCAACCATGCTGTTCTGGTTTCTTACCTGAAAGCTCTACCTGGACAACCCCAGCCAAAGTATATGGAAGCCTCCCATGTACCAGATGGGTAGGATACACCTCACAACAAGCTCAAAACCTATTTTACAGCACAGAGATCTGTGCATGAATAACTGAGCTGAACATCTGATGAAACTACAAAGAAAGAGGAGAAACAACTATGAATCAAACCTACCAAGTGAATCTGAAACTGATGAACCTCAATTGGTTTTCAAAAGCTTAGACTCTGCTTGACTGTATGTCTTGAACATCCATCCACATACAAGTAAAGTCACTTATGCTGGTTACAAAGAATAGACAAGGTACTAAAGTTAGCTAAAGTACCATTGTTATAGATGGGATGTGTGTCTACTGACCATGACTAATACATGGAATAGTTCTAGGTTGTACGCCACCCTTTAGTATGTGGTATGCACAACAGCGTAATATTAACAAAAAGGGACAATTTTCTGAACTAAGTCCTGTTCCCATGCCCCCAGAGTATTATTTAAGGAAATGTCCCTAAGGAAATACATGGGAGTGTCATGGCCCCTACACAGACTTTCCTATGTGCATTACCAGGGGCTTGATTCTGCCATCCATACTCACATGGAGTAATGGGTAGTGAGGCACTGCTCAACATGAATATGGGTAGTAGATGAAGCCCTTATAATTTGCCAATACACTAATAAAAACTATGGAAGGGGAGAAATACAAAGGTAGATTGAGGCAAAAAGGTAGAAGCCTTTGGATTAACTTCAAGTTCACATGAAAGTGCAAATGCATCTCCTTCATCATTTGGGCTGTTAAGTGTATCATGTGGTACCAATGGCAGCTTTGTCCCAGAAGGAATTCCTGACCGCACTGTTAAAATAGCTCTCTCCAGTGCCAGCTCTGACTTTATCTGTAATTTTAGCAAGGCTACTTCATTAGCAATGCCAATTATAAATGTTCTTCTACTTCGCTTGTCCTTGTCTGTCCCAGAATCACAGTGCTCAATGACTTCATACAAAGTTCCGACAAAACCTCTCTACCGATTCGAGCAATACTGACCCAATTGTGCCCTCTCAATACGATTCTATGTCAAACTTCCTTATTAGATGATCATATTATTTTACTGGCCACCATCACGTAATATATTCAGTCTTTCCTCATTACATATAGCAGAAAGCTAACTTCCTCAGTTTTCTTGTTCTGCTTCATTGAATTGTTGTTTGAAATACCACACAACTAGGATGTTATGCCAATTCTGGAAAAAAAAATCCTTTAAATATTCCAGGGTTCAAAAGACTTTTAACCCTGTGTTGTATCACGAAAATGAGAGGGGATACATTTCTTGATTCTTGAGATTATTTGATAACAAAGATTGGACTCTGGCCAAAATTTCAAGTGTCCACTAATTTTGAATGCCTCCACTTTTGGGATGTGTAGAGAACCCTAGGACTTGATTTTCAGAAAAGGTCAAATGTCAGAGTGAGACACATTTGTAGACTATATCAAGCCATTTATTGATCTTCTGTGTTTATGTTACAAAATTAAAATTATAGACTAGAGACGAGTGTATCTATAAGTGAATGAAAGTGGAGGATACTCCTCTTTAGCTATGTCACCAGGGTAACTGAGTTATCGTCAGGGTCACACCTGCTTAATGGTCAAGCTATTGTACAGTCAAAGCTGTGCTCCAGGATGTGTCCTTTTGGGTGATCTGTCCTTCTTGCACTGACTATGTCAGGTCAGATCATTACTGTTCCATTCAGTAGTGATTCTTTTCTCAGACAAAGTATCCCTCCCGTTTACTGTTCAGAGGGCTCTCCTTAGTCCTCTTTCTATTTCCTGGGGAGAACAGTCTCTAGAAACCCCAGCTTTCTTCCCTGGCTTCATTTGCTTTCACACATATGTACTTTTACAAATGTATATTTCAAGAAAGAAATCAGACATCATAAACCACAGAGCATCGGAGTGAGTGGCATAAACTACAGCATCAAGTGAGCAGGTGGACCTTGACAGAGTTGAAGCTTGGGCCTGATGCTATCGTGATGAGTACATTGTAGATAGCTATAGGGTTGCCAGGTGTCCGATTTTCAACCGGAATGCCCAGTCAAAAAGGGACTCCGGTGGCTCCGGTCAGCGCTGCTGATCGGGCCATTAAAAGTCCGGTCTGCGATGCAGCAGGGCTACGGTAGGCTCCCTGCCTGCCGTTGCTCTGCACAGCTCCCAGAAGCAGCAGCATGGCCCTCCTCCGGCTCCGCACGCTACCCACGCCCCAAGCACTGGTTCTGCAGCTCCTATTGGCCAGGAACTGTGGCCAGTGGGAGCTGTGGTGGCAGCGCCTGCAGACGGGGCAGCGCACAGAGTCGCCTGGCCGTGCTTCCACGTAGGAGCCGAAGGGGGGACATGTCGCTGCTTCTGGAAGCTGCTTGAGGTAAGCGCCGCCTGGAGCCTGGACCCCTGACCTCCTCCTGAACCCCAAACCCCTCATCCCCAGCACCACCCCAGAGTATGCAACCCCAACTGGAGTCCTCACCCCTTCGTGTCCCAACCCCCTACCCCAGCCCTGATCCCCCTCCTGCTCTCCGAACCCCTCGGTCCCATCCCGGAGCATCCTCCTACATCCCAAACCCCTCATTCCCAGTCCCACCCCAGAGTCTGCACCCCCAGCCAGAGCCCTCCCACATACCCCACACCCCAACCGCCTGCCCCAACCCAGAGCCCCCTCCCACACTCTCAACCCCAGCCCAGAGCCCCCTCCTGCACCCCTCATCCCTGACCCCACACCAGAGCCCGCACCCCCAGCCAGGGCCCTCACTCCCCCTGCACCCCAACCCCCTGCCCCAGCCCGGAGCCCCTTCCTGCTCCCTGAACCCCTTTTTTCTGGCCCCACCCTGGAACCCACACCCCCATCCCAGAGCCTGTACCCCCTCCCATACCCCAACCCACTGCCTCAGCCCGGAGCTCCCTCCCGCACCCATAACTCCTCATTTCTGGCCCCATCCCAGAGCCTGCCCCCCCCCTGCACCCCAACCCCCTGAGCCAGCCAAGTGAAAATGAGCGAGTTAGTGACTGTGGGGAGAGCGAGCGAATGTGGGGAGAGCGAGCGACAGAGGGAGGGGGAATGGAGTGAGGGGGGGGGCTCGGAGAAGGGGCAGGGCAAGGCTGTTTGGTTTTCTGTGAGTAGAAAGTTGGCAATCCTAGATAGCTAGATAAATGCAAAATGGCAGACCGCATAATGTCAGATGAGAATATATCATGAGTGAATCTGCACAAATAAAGCCTCCTTTTTGACTTAGACAAAGGTGTTCTGAAGGCCTGAAGCTAGATTTTGGTGAGTGAAAAGAGAGGTTTGCTGACAGTAGTAAATGGAGACAAATCTCCCTTGGTCAGATAACCGAAAACAAAGGATCAGCGTGAAAAGAAAACACCATTGCTCCCCAGACAGTAAAGAAAGCTGTACTGCAGGCATAACAAGCCCAGAGTCATGAACAAATGAGGCCTAGAAGAGTCAGTGAAGCCTGCTTCCTTCTAACTCCCGCAGCAAATGATACATTATCCACAGCTGAACTGCTTGACTCACTCAAATTCTAGCCACATCTGCTCTGGGAGTCAAGAGACCGATCTGGGATTACAGCGTTATTAATTGTAATTGTAATGTGTACAGTGCCTTTCCTCCAAAGATCTCAAAGTGCTTTACAGGCATTAATAAACTAAGGGCTTGTCTACACAAACAGTTAGTTCATGGCAAGCTGGGTTGGGAATCTACCAACACTAGCCTGCTGCCGACTAAATGCCCATGTGCATGTTCACAGATCAAAGTGCACAAATGAACTTTTAATACACGTCAGCAGGGTCCACGCAGCCAGTTAGTCTGCAGCAGGCTAGTGCAGTGTAGATTCACACCCCAGCTTACCGCGAACTAAATGTTTGTGTAGCTAAGCCCTAAATCACCTAAAACTCCTGTGAAGGAAGCTTTATTATGCCCATTTTAAAGATGGGTGAACTGAGGCACAGAGAGGCTCAGGATAAAATAGAGGCTTTGTGCCATTGCTTGACTTGCAGGGGTGAGGAGGAGCTGTATGCCTGGGGCTGTTCCTAGGGGCATTTCATCAGAAGCAAACACAATGCCCCCAGGAGCACTGGAGAAGCACACACAGCAGCTCTTATGGCTACATCCTTTTACAGGGTGAGCTTGTGCTCTGCCTATGCTAATATAGCTCTTGAACAGTGGAGTGGGCAGGAGAATCATAATCCCACCATTGCCCCATCCTTCCATGTTTCCATCTGGAGTGTCTACCACTGCTCACAGCACTAGAATTCCTTGGTCCTTGTGTGTCAGTAGCACGAGGACAAGGAATGTGCCTGGCTCGTGAGCTGGAGTGCAACGGTGGGAAAGGTTTTCTGGGCCCTCCTTATCCACACAAGGCTATATACAATCTAGCTGTAACTAGTGAGTAGCAAACCTGGGAACAGAACCCAGGAGTCCTGGCTCTTCCACTGCCTTCTTTAACCATACACAAAACCATCTAAGAAGCTTACTATTGGATATAGAAGAACACATTGGTTCTAGAACACTGACCACAAATTCAGCACTAGTCTATCTCCAAGGATAAATTTGCGTTTTGTCTAAGCATTGAAAGTTAGTCACGTAGTTATATGCTAAGAAATCCATTTCCACTTTTCTCCTGACCCTCTTTCTTCTGTTTCTTGTTGTTAATTTTATTTAATCTTTCTGGAATATCCCACAGCCATAAAGAAAGTGTAATGAAGCCTGCACTACCAGCATCCTGTTTCTTCAACTGTCTTCCTTTCTGTTTTGTGCCCAGAATAGAATGGATAATTTAGATGATTTCACTGATGATTGAACATAACTGTTACTTCAGCACAGCCAACATTGCAGGAAAAGTAATAGGCATAATTGTCCTGAAGCAGCACTTAATCTAGGGCTCTTGAGGGCAAATTCTTCAAGAAAGAAACATTTGTATAAAAGATGTTATTTGGCACAGTCTTGTAAATGTGCGGCAAATTGCGATTTCTCACTTCAAATCTGACTTTCTAAAGTCTCACAGGAACTATTATGATCTTTTTTACATTTATTTCCTTTGCCAGGCTTCCTTCTTATAATTTCAACCTCTTTTCTTCCCATAGTCCTGATTTCCCCCCCCCCCCCTTATATCTTTGTTCCTTTTTTCTGTTTACTCTTCTGTTTCTAGTCTCCTCTACTTTCTTCTAGTACCTAGGGCGAAGTAAATGATTCATTTAAAACACTTTGATGAATTTTGCTGCGTTTTCTATTTGCAAACTAATTTTTAGTCTATTTGTAAAATGACCCTACGTCCTAATTTTACCAGGACAGTCCTGTTCTTTTTCATATGATCTCCTTTTTTCCCAGGATCGTCTTTCAGAACACCTGAAATGTCTTCCTAGTCCTAGTCTCTTTATCCATACAGTCCTAGCTTCCAACCCCTGCCATCCTCTACTAGCTCCCAGTCCCAATCTACTCCATCTGCTCTCTGCCCCTGAGTCTAGAAAGTGCTGCTCAGCCCTTGTATCCCTGGGCTAGAGCATGTTCAGCACTGACAGACTATTTGGAGAATTAAGATGCTGAATTCTAAGAAGTCTATACAGAGCATTTGTGAACTGAGATATTTTAGTGACATCTAACCTTGCCAAATGTGGACTGTTTTTCACAGGACCAGCACAAGACAAATCCCTGACATCACAGGGCCCCCTTGCCAGATTTCAAGTCCCTGCTCCAAAGCCTGGAGGTGGGTGCTAGAACTTCTCAAAAAACTGGTATCAAGAATTATTTTTTTAACATGAGCAAAACAGTGTATTTTCCCCTAACTGTATTCTCAGAAACAGCTGAACAATTTTTGCTGAAACTTTCCAAAAAAATTCAGCCTGAGGCAGACACCTGGCATGGAAAATTTCAGCTTGACTGGTTAAAATTTGGCAACATTATAAGCCACTGTAAACAGGGTCTTATAACAGGATGTGTCAGGCAGCCTTATCCATAAGCAGTGCTATAAGCTCTCCCTATAATTCGTAAGATTCATACTCTGAGCAATATGAAAAATAAGCAGTGAATAAAATCCAGTAAACATTTAAATACGGCAATAGAGTACAGAGCAGGAACACCAGTAGTTTGTACACTAGAAATCCATTTAGTTCCATGCACATTAGTCACAAGGCAAGTAGAATGAATCAAATGAGTATTCAAAGTGGCAGAGAGATGGACTGATGAGTCTTTTTCATCTCTAATTTCTGTGAAGTGAGTCAATTAATCTCAGGCGAGGTATACAAGTTTACAAAGGCAGCAACTAATGAGACAGTAAAACGAGTTAATGTAACACAAAACCTCCATTTAACGGATCCTTTTCAAAATCCATAAAGGGCTGCCATATGTCATAGTAGCGCAAAGAAGCCCGACCAGCCTTATACGCTCAAATCTCAGAAGGCTACAGTTCATCAGCATAGTTAAGCCAGTGCACAAATCAGGAGATAATCACAGACTCTCCATTAATTCAAATCACTTTTCTTGCCAAAAAGAGCACACTGTATAGTAGAAGCTCATCATGCCAACTCTGGTAATGTGCTGGCCTGTGTCAATGTGTATCACTGCCCTCTGCTGGGCAGAATCAGACTGGACTGAGTGTTTTGTGGTCTGTCATTGTCTAAATCCAGTGATTGATCTGTAAAAGAAAGTGATTGTGTGCTCCCTTCCACACAGCTCTTTTCCCCACCCCAAATACCAACCCCTTTTCTCATAAGATGTGAAAATAAAGTATGTTCCTCCATTCAAGTACTCTTATTTTCCTATAGTGACTAGCCTAAGAAGATGTCAATCTATGTCCCAGGGTATTGGGAATCTTCTTAAGACAAAGCAAATTCAATGAGTTGGGTGCCTAACTCCTTCAGGCTCCTTTGAAGAACTCAATCCATGTTTGTAGTGAATATTCACGTAGCACAGACCAAACTCCCAATATCTTGCTCCAGGATTCACTAAGCTGGTGTAAAACCTGGGGTGGGTTCTCTGCGTACAGTGTAGTCCAGGGATCGGCAACCTTTGGCACGCGGCCCATCAGGGAAATCCGCTGGTGGGCCGGGACGGTTTGTTTACCTACAGCGTCCACAGGTTCGGCCGATTGCAGCTCTCACTGGCCGCAGTTCGCCGCTCCAGGACAATGGGGGCGGCGGGAAGCAGTGACCAGCACATCCCTTGGCCCGTGCCGCTTCCCGCCGCCCTCATTGGCCTGGAACAGCGAACCGCGGCCAGTGGGAGCTGCATTTGGCTGAACCTGTGGACGCGGCAGGTAAACAAACCATCCTGGCCCGCCAGCGGATTTCCCTGACAGACCGCGTGCCAAAGGTTGCCAATCCCTGGTGTAGTCAATATTTGTTCCAACATCCTGGTCATGAATCTGGAAGTGACATTCCCCTACTACAGAAGGAAACTTATGAAGGTTTGCTTTTACCTCACGTAGAGTTTATTTGAGTAGGTGGTGTCCCATGTGGTACATACTGTACTGCACTTTTGCATCTTCTTTGTGCTTTAGCTTTGAGTCTCTCAAGTGAAACACAAGAGACATTTTTTAATAAGACACAAACATTTTGGGACAAATCCTTGGCCTTGGTCCAGGCCTTCTCCACCACTTTGGCAACAGAAGAGGCATAACTGGCCAGCTGAGGATTCCCAAAATCCCTCTGTTGCTTAAAACTGGTTTAGCTGGCTCCTATGCCCCCTCCCTGACCCACAATGTAGGGCTTGTATTGGGAACTTGGATGGAGTGCTGCTGCACTCTATTGATCCCTGGCCATAGCCAGCAGAAATAATATAGGCTGCTGTAAAATATATCAGGACGGGTGGAAACTGCCCCTGTGATCAGGGAGCTGCAAGTGGCTCCTTTGGGGCTCCATCATTTAGCTGTGCCCAAAGCTTATTGAGCACAGCTGAAGACTGAGCCCTCCATATTTTGTTAAGACAAAGGCCATGCTTATAATACTATTTTTGTAAGAATTTTGGCGGGGTCATGTCTATGACATGTCAGAAGGATATTTCTTGAGTGGTCATTGCCATCTACAGTAGTAACACTTGCAGTTTGGCTATCACAAGGATCTGAAAGCCACATGCAGATTTCTAGTAATGGTGTGTCTTAATGTCAACTGACCAAATCCTTCTCTGACACTATCAATGCCAGCATAACGGCAATCACATTGCTTCTCTTCGGGTCTAGCCTAACGTCCCGCTCCCAGGGAACTGCACTGGCACAGATCAGGCAAAATGAACAATGCTACTTCTGAATATTTCACTGGACACATTAAATGAAAAACTGACCTTGCACATGCAACCAGAGGTGATTGTTATGAATGGGTCATGCAGTGGTGGAGAACAGTCCTCAGTGAGTAAAGCCAAGCTCTCCCAGGGATCAGAAGAAAAAACAATTCCTTCCCCTCTGTGTTCTTTCTCTTTCCCATCAGCCTAGCAGCCCCTAGACCAGGGGTCGGCAACGTTTAGCATGCGGCTCGCCAGGGTAAGCACCTTAGCGGGCCGGGCCAGTTTATTTACCTGCTGACACGGCAGGTTTGGCTGATCGCGGCCCCCACTGGCCGCGGTTCGCCGTCCCGGGCCAATGCGGGCGGCAGGAAGCGGCGCGGGCGAGGGATGTGCTGGCCACAGCTTCCCACCACCCCCATTGGCCCCGGATGGTGAATCGCAGCTAGTGGGGGCCGCGATCGGCCGAACCTGCCGCGTCAGCAGGTAAATAAACTGGCCCGGCCCCCTAGGGTGCTTACCCTGGCGAGCTGTGTGCCAAACGTTGCCGACCCCTGCCCTAGACCATGCCATTGATGGAAACTTCACCACATATGGAAGAGAAGAAGTAAGTGTTGTGTTTACATTTTATACGGTGCTTCAGCCAGATAGTGCTGAGTGCAGTGTCTCAGCACCAAAGGGAACATTAGCAGGACCAACCCAATGGCTACAGGATAAACCTGTCCCTTCCATGCACTGACAACACCTATTACTAAGGGCAGCTTGATGAAAGGATTTGGCCCATTGATCTAGGGAAAGCATGTTAAACCAGAAGACTGCCATGCTGGTACTCAGTCATAAAGAATTTGAGTAATACACGACAAAGAGTCCTGTGGCACCTTATAGACTAACAGACATATTGGAGCATAAGTTTTTGTGGGTGAATACCCACTTCGTCGGATGCCCACGAAAGCTTATGCTCCAATACATCTGTCAGTCTATAAGGTGCCACAGGACTCTTTGTCGCTTTTTACAGATCCAGACTAACACGGCTACCCCTCTGATACTTGAGTAATACAGTGTTTGTGCCATTGTGTTAAATTGCAATGACATTCAATATTATTGCACTACCCCAATACAAATAGTATAATGCATTGCCATCATATCATTTGCAACTCCGCTCATTGCTCTAGCTACTCTTACTCCTCGCCCTCACCTTCCTGGCTGCCGAGACCAGGGGATATTTTCTCCTTTGCTCCCTCCTCCCTTTCCATATGGGTCATTGTTCCCTTAAACACTTAAGGGCGTTTCAAATTCTCTGGTAATACATAGCACATCTTCATAGAGAGCTTGTCTCAGAGCCCTCTATCTCTCCTATTCAGAATCACTTAACAGCGACATGGCAATACTGCAGTTGCATAGATGGAAAAGTAACCTTAAGAAAGCATGTAATATATTTTAACTGTCTATTAAATACATCTTAGCAACTGGAAAGGAAGAGGAGGAACCAGCACTATGTAACAGCTCTCCATGGACTATCAACAATTGCTCTGTGGAACACAGTTTGAGCCTATAAAGCCTCTAATACAATTGACATAGAAGCAGCTCATATTCCATGGTCAGACAACACAATTGCAGATGCTATCACTTGATATTCTGCCTCTTAGCTGGCTATACTTCTCAAAAGGTTTTCCAAGGTGAACTCAGTGAAGATAGAAATGCCTTTAACAAATCAACTAAGCTACTAAATAAATAAACGTTAATGAAATGTGCTGTCTTGTCTGTGGACCAGCATCACACCATATACACCTTTCCTCCTTTATAACTGCTATCTGGAGCTTTATTATACAATATTTATTATTATTAATTTGTATTATTGTAGTGCCTCTGACATCTTAAAAAATGTATGATCCCTGATTCTAGGAAAGATGCAAAGACCTAAACACAGAAACAATTAT
The DNA here is from genome assembly GCF_002925995.2 of Terrapene triunguis. Classification (NCBI taxonomy): domain Eukaryota; kingdom Metazoa; phylum Chordata; order Testudines; family Emydidae; genus Terrapene; species Terrapene triunguis. Next base: position 63,904,084 of record NW_020664419.1, on the reverse strand, counting down.
ATTGCACAAGGGTCGAGTGCACCAGCAGCATTATGGGCATTTTCCCCTAAGGGGCAGTTTGCATTGTTGAACTTTTCCAGCTTATTCATTACTTGTTAGAATACTGAGCACCTACCTCAAAGTCACCAGAATTCAAAGAGGACTAGGGTAAAAGCCTCTCCTCCACAGCACTTTTGGAGAAAAATGGTGGAAAATGTTACATTTTGAAAGTGAGTTTTAAAGAAGAGGAGAGGGCATTGGGTAAATGAAAATAGCTTATGCATGAATCAGACCTCCCACCAGGAGCCAATGGGCCCAATTCTCCACTGCCTGGCATCATGTATAGGCATTTATATCTGTGGAAAATAAGTGTGCAAAGTCAGTGTAAAAACAATGCCAAATTAGATTGTCAGTGTTTTACACCCACTTTACACAGGTAGAAATGACTACACAAAGTGAAATGACTACACTAGCTAAGGGTACGTCTACACTTAAAATACTATAGCAGCACAGTACATGACACTTACTACAGTGATGGGGGGGCATTTCTCCCACTGCCGTTGTTAATTCACCTCCCAGAGAGGTAGTAACTAAATCAACAGAAGAATTCTTCTGTCAGTCTAGCACTGTCTACACTAGGGGTTGGGTCGGCATTGCTATATCTCTCGGGGGTGTGACTTTTTCACACCCCTGAAAGACATACCTATGCCAATGAAAGTTTTCAGTGTAGACCAGTCCTTAAAGGTATTCTTCACTTAGTGATAGAAGAATAAATGGTTAATACATTACCTCTCTAGAACTTGGGAAAAATGTCTACTCTCCTTGACTCTCTTCAGTCAGCCAGGCTGTCTCCCAGAGACAATCTTTCCCCTACTCCTTCAACCAACTGGTTTTTAAATCCCTGGATCCAGGTCATCTCATATCAGTTTATCATCTCTCAGGGTGAGGTTACAGCAGCCTTCCCACATAGTATTGCTTGATCTAGTACACTTTAATACTCTCTATTCCCCATACAATAATTCTACCTGTCTTGAATATTTATCTTAGATACTTATATGGCCCCCATTATCACAGTATGAAAGTGCCTCACAGCCTTTAGTGTCTTTATCCTCCCAACACCCTTGTGAGATTGGAAAGAACTCTTATCCCATTTTACAGAGGGGAACCTGAGGCACAAAGAGACCAAGTGACTTGTCCAATATCACATAGAAAATCTGTGGTGGAGAAGGGAACTGAATTCGGCTGTCCCAAGTCCCAGGGCAGTGCCCTAACCACTGGGCCAATTATTATTGTCCCATTGTTCAGGTATCAACCCCTCATCTAGCTCTAGAAGGTTCCCCCACCGTCTTGTCTCCAATCTGACCCCTCAACTAAGACAAGGTGGACAACTCAAACCAATTAATTCTTGTTTTCCCTCTTCATTCTCTGAGGGTTAGATTGTGACTAGAGCTACAGCCCTGAGCAAGGAGTGGCTTAGGCTGTCCCAGGAAGCATTGTGCCTTGGAGACACACTGGAGTCACATTCTTTTTCTTCTTGCTCCCTCGGCAGCAGTCAGTTATAACCTCTTTTGCCCAGGTTGTCTCAGCTGCACTGGCCAGCAAGTAGGGTAGAGTGGAGCCAAGGCTCTATCCTTTCCCTGCCTATCTGCTCCAGGGAGGGAATAAGAAGGCAGACAGCGCTAGCATATTCTTATTTCCTTCTTATTCCCTTGTATGGTATGTAGTCCAGGCCACAATCTAGCCCTAAGTCTGACTCTATACCCAGATCTCAAGGCTATTTCCTGCTGCTGCCCACTTGCCAGCTTTCAGCAGCACTGGTACACACCACCAGAAAGCTAGTGCGCTGCTCTTGCTGTGTCTGAAAGGAGGAAAGCCTTCCGGTGCATATTAGTGCTACTGTGAGTGAGAAGGCAACAGATGAAAAACAGGTGTAAAAGGCTTGGGGACATCAATGATCCTTCAAGAAGAACAGCCAGTAGAAAATAAGACATCTTAAACGGTAGAAAAACATCAATGCTCCTTATCTGATCACAGTTATTAAGGGTCTGTTTATGCTGCCCTCCTTCACACTGAATAGAATGTGTGACAGAAGGACTGGTCTCTGTCAATAAACCATTTTTAATAGGGAGCAAAATTAGGGTAAATCTGAGTTTTGGAAGGCTGTTAATTACTTCTCTGAACCTGGACAAAAGATGTGGAATGGAGCTGACCAAGCAGCCAAGAAGCTATCTGCTGGAGTAAGATTCTAAACATTTGTAAGGGGATGAATTAGCATCTTCTTATAAATTCTTAGTTTGTAAATCCCAGAATGGACCACTCTGATCATCTAATGTGACCTCCTATATAACACAGGCCATAGAACTTTTCCCAAATAATTCCTGTCTGAATTACAGCATGTATTTTAGAAAAACACCCTATCTTGATTTTAAAATTGCCAATGATGGAGAATCCACTAAAGCTCCGGGGACATTGTTCCAATTATTAATTACCCTCACTGTTAAAAAACTACATCTTATCTCCAGTCTGAATTTGTCTAGCTTCAACTTCCAGCCAGGGCCGGCTCTGGATTTTTTGCCGCCCCAGGAGGGGGAGGGCGCTGGGGGGGAGGGCGGCCAGAGTGCCGGGGGGAGGGCGGCGAGCCCGGCCGTGGCCCCGCTCTCCCCGGCGGCCAGAGCGCCGCGCCACCCCCCTCCAGGTGCCGCCCCAAGCACAAGCTTGGTGGGCTGGTGCCTGGAGCCGGCCCCGCTTCCAGCCACTGGATCATGTTGTGTCTTTGTCTGCTAGACTGGGGAGCCCATTATAAATATTTGATCCACAGATAGGTACTTATAGAGTGTGATCAAGTCACCCCTTAACCTCCTCTTTATTAAACTCAATGGATTGAGCTCCTTGCGTCTCTCACTATACAGCACATTTCTAATCCTTAAATCATTCTCATGGCTCTTCTCTGAACCCTCTCCAATTTATCACCATCCTTCTTAAATTGTGTACAGGGGTGTAGGTGACAGCACCTTACTTTGTGAGTTGTCCTGTTGCTTTTAATGTGACAGCTTGCAAAATAAGGTACTTAAAGTGAGTAAGCACAGTAGAATCAGGCCCTACTAAGAAGTATTTTACTATTTATCACATATTGTAAAACCAATTAATACAAAAAACCCTTCACCACAAGTTACTGTAAGGATCATCAGGACTTGAACTCAGAGCTGTAGAGTGATCTGGCAGCCAATAGCACCACACTGCCACCTGGCTGCAGCTGTAGCCAGTTACTCCCTGTGACCCACAATCCACAGAGGTGCAACACTCCTGGACATTCTATCTCAAGAGATCTGACTGACAGTGGTCTTAGTGATCCCTGGTTGGCTCCTTGTCCCTATATAAATCCATGGCGCGTACCAGGAAGTGTCCAGGCAATAATGTGGATTCCTAGCTAGCTATCATGACTGAATTCTTCCATTGACCTAGATACCACCTCTCGGTGAGGTGGATTACCTACAGCAAGGGGAGAGCACCTCCCATCACCGCAGTGTCTATGCTGAAGCGCTACAGAGGCCCAGCTGCAGCTGTGCCATTAGCATTTTAAATGTAGACATAGCTGGAGTTTCTAAAATTGCTGGAACAAAAACCCTAATATCATAAGGAAGGATTGCTGTTACCCCATGTAATGCTGCTTTTACAAATGGGCCTGGGATTATATTGGTTATAGATTAGAACCTAGTGGTTAAAATGAGAGGAGACAAGAATCAACCCATGTTCTCAGTTTATGCAACGTGTATGGGTTTGTGGAGTGTGATGCTTCTTACAGTTAAGGCTTATATCACAAGAGAAAACCAAATACTATAAAAATCTCAGTATATTAAAAGATGCCAACTCAGCCAATAATTCAGGAATAATATAACAAAGTATATAATATATAAAGATCTATATTGTGTATAGAACACCACAAGTGCACATAGTCCTTTACTATAGGCCTGATTCTCCATTCTCTTGCATCACTCTTATGCCAATGGATTTATACTGCGCTACAGAGTTTTCAGTCTAGTTCAGATATATTTGATACGCCACTTTAGCTAGGTAGGGGTTGCAGACGTTGTCAGTTAGCAGACCAGCATTAAGCAGCTTTGCAGAAGAAGAAAAGGTTTAAAGAGAGATTTAAGAAGCAATAAAGCAAATAAAAAAGAACTGCCCTAATAGAGTTCCAACTTATAGTCAATCATTCTAGCGAGGGAATTAATAGCCTCACCACTGTAGTATCTGAGGGCCTCAGAAATATTAAGATATCCACACAATGCCTTTGTGAGGTGGGGAAGTATTATTCCCAATTTACAGGTGAGGAACTGACGCACAGAGTGATTAAGTAACATGCCTAAGGACACACACAATAATGTCTATGGCAGAGACAGGAGTTAAAACCCTAATCTTCTGAGTCCCGGTCCAATGCCTCAGCCACAAGACAGTGGATAACAATGGTTAAATAATCTGAGTTGGACAATCTTCATTGTAAATGATTTTTAAAAAATTAGAAATGTGGCTTTCAACTTAAAATAAGGATTTGAGCACATTTGAATCATCTGTTCAGTACTGAGAAAGGCTCTCCTTGCTCTCTGGAGTCTGAAATGCACCTCCACTGGCAGTGGGTTTAACAAGCACCTACTTGTCCTCTCTGATATCCCTAGGTTGGAGAATCCAATCCAATCCCTACCGAAGCAAATGCAGACTCCTGTTGATTGAAAAAGAAACTGGATCTGGCCCTCTGCTTGTGGTTAGCTGGCTGTGTTAGTGAGAACACCCTGCCCTCTGCTGGACAGAAGATCTGTTCTGGCTCTCTTTTATTTGCTGTCTCCAGTTGTACCTTATTTTTTTCCTCAAAGCCAGATGTTCCGGTCACAGTTTTGATTTTGATTTTTTTTTTAAGTAAATTATTTGTTATTAGTTACAATGCTACTCCTGATTGTTTTATTATCTTGTGTGTGTAGCTTTCTTGGTTAATTCATTTTGTCTCAAATGTTCTGTTCTAGTCTCTAAAACTTCCAGGGCTGATTAGCACTTTGAGGACATTCATGGAGCATAATTCTCCACTTTGGTTCAACATAATCACCTTACATTCATGTTATCTGGATGTTTTCTAGACAAAAAGGCTTATGTCACAGTGTTTTGTTTACACTGATTTAGGCACAGGATGAATCAATTTAATACAATGTTCCTGCAAAGCCAGCTTGTCAAGCTGACTAGAACAGAATTCAAAGTCATATATCCTGAAGTAGTTTTCCTACCCACTACAGCTCTTTATTTATTGCTTTACCCACAACATCTCTTTAGACCACTCTAGAGAGCAAGAATAAGAAGTTTCTGGATGCCTAAGTACACCAATGGAAATGACTGAGCTGCCCTAGATCCTTTGTTCAACCACAATACAGGTGGGCTGAGCACTTAACTGAACAGATGTGCCTGTTTCAGCAAATATGCTTTTCCATGCATTAGATTATCAAAGAATGAAAACAAACAAAGGAATAGAGGACTAATTTCTGTACATCCTCACCTGCTGTAAAACTATACTTGCCTTTTCTTTAGGAAGCAATACAGCAAAAACAGCAGGAACCAACTTAGGGCTGGCTTTATTTTATACTGCCTGTCATTTGCAGTGCAGTGACTCATGTAAAAGATTGGTAGGTTCTGACTGGTTTTGTATTGCCAGTTCAGAAAGTGAGCTCTCACAGCTGGAACTCAATTCTTTGGGATCCCTGGGACTACTGTCTTTCTGTAGGACTTCAAGCTAGCACGTGTCTTAGACAAAGCACAAAAACCAGTCTTGATAGGTTTTTCCATCATACGGTATCTGGCATCTGTTTAAACTTCTGGAGAAAACACCCATTATAGCATGAGTTCCGTTAAAAAAATATTAAATGGTGCTTCCCTGTGTACCCTAGAAAGCAAGTATTATTCTGCAGCTTTATTAAAGACAACAGAAGCCATGACCTTTGCCTCAGTAAGCAGGTGCTTCATACACAGGGCATGTGCATACCCACACATGTCCTGTTTCCTGTCTTATCTCCCCAAGTAATGTAGGTTTGGTAGAAGCCAGTAGCTATCTGTTTCATTTGTACCCGTTTTAACGTGAGTCATTCTCCATTCTGTACTAAGCCCAACAGAGATAAATTGAGCACATTGATGTGGTTGGTAGAGTCTTACAAAGCCCCTGTATGCTGTCAACACATATAAATGCAAAATAAGTTTTTATTATCTATGTAAACACTGCTGATATTTACTCCCAAAATCAACCTGGCTTTTCAGTATGATGCAACATCACACTGCAGTAAAAAGCAACAATACAGCTAGACATATGGAGAGCTTTTCCTGCCCTCAGTTCCACAACTTAGAAATATAGGTCAAACATTTGGGTCCCTATATTTGCCTAAATATGGATTTATTTGCCTAAATATAGGCACCCAATTCTGAAAAATCTTAATTTATAGTTCAATAGTTTCCAAAAGTGTCATTCTTAAATAATTATTTAAATCATAACAATAAAAATGGCTGTTTGCAGTGTTGTAGCTGTGGCAGTGTTGTCTCTCTAAAACAAATTATTGTTAGTCACTCTAGTGGCATGTAAATCAAGAAAACCAACACTAAAGCCACGTAGGTTGAAAACATTGGTACTCTGCTTAGTGCACATTTAGAACTGTCAAAAAATCAGATATTTTATGTCCTGATGAACAGCTGCCTATATTACAAAGCAATAAAAAAAAAAAAAACAGGGACAGTATAAAAATAAAGAAAGGTAGTGTAAGTAGCACCAGTCCTATTTATTATTTCTTCCTTCAAATGTACAAAATACAGCTATAGGCACTTATCCTATGGTTTGGGAACTTATCCCCTAGGTTAAAAATACAACATAATGCAAAAGGGCTGCCCACGAATATAGCCAACCCAACTCACAGCCTGTTCTCTCCTAAATAGCTAGTGAAAAGAGAAAAAAGATAACCTTCTGGGTACTCTGTAAAGTCTAACAAATCCAACTCTGGCAGACCATGGTCCTGAGGAATTTGCTATATACAACAGGTCAAGTGCATGCTGACAGTGAATGAGGAGCCTGGGAAATTTTATCACAAAGCTATAACCTATAGTAGCAGCTGTGGTACACCTCCGTTGATCTCTATTTTGTGGAGTTACAATGTCCTAGCATTTTTCATGGTCTTCCGCCTAATACCCAAGGCACTTGAGACAGGACAATTTTTTCCCCCCACTCACAAGCCTGTTCCTGCTGCTGTAGATTATAATTGCCTCATGAACAGCCAGAAAGACAATACGGGGCCCGTGTGGTGCCATAGGTTAGAATGATAATTAATTATTTTGATTTGAAGCCATGTAAAAATATGAAAAATATCAATATATAAAATGGTTCCTTAGCTGTGTTCTATGTACACTTAATAGAAGCATCATACACTCAAGCAGTGTCAGTCTTGTTAAAGAATTAAGAGGGATATACACAGCTAGGAGATACTACTTAATCAAAACCAACATTCCCCTTGACTATGATTTACCAGACTCTGGCATCTTCTAAATATACTGATTTTGAGATTATAATATTTATTAGCTCATCTGAACATAATGTACCAAATTAAAACCTTCAAAAGCTGGTATTGCCCCAAGATGGTATAGTAACTTTGAAATATTTTATTTTACCCATTTCCAGCCATCTAGTCAAATGAGGAATTTCTTTTGGGATGTGTGAAAGAAGTACAAATGGGAGATGTGGAAGAATCAGTAAAGCTGAATATCTGCTAAGGCTTTTTTATTAGAGACAAAGTGCATGAGGTAATATCTTTTATTGGGCCAACTTTTGCTGGTGAGAGAGACAGGCTTCTGAGCTTATACAGAGTTCTTCTTCATATCCAGGAAACTAACTCACAGTATTTCTGCTAAATACAAGGTGAAACAGGTTGTTCAGCATAAGTAGTTAACACATTGCGAGGGACTATTCAAGATGAAATGGCCCAATACCACTGTTCCAGTCATAAGGAGGAAAGGAAGAAGTTGCTAGTGGGTTATAGATTGTTGTAATAAGTCATAAATCCAGTGTCTATTCAGTCCATGATTTTTACTGTTTAGCAAAGTTATGAATTTGGGCTCCCAGACTTGTCTTTTGAAAGCATTGTGCAGGTTTCCTTTGAGGATGAGGACAGATAGAGCGATTGGTTTATGAAAAGGTTCTTTTTGTCTGTATCATTTTCCTGTATGAGTTCATGAGAGAGTAGCAATTGTCTGGTTTCACCACATTGTTATTGGGGCATTTAGTGCACGGGATGAGGTGCACCACATGTTGATAGGCATGTGTAAAACCCATGGATCTTGAAAGGTGTGTTGTGCAGGGTGTTGATCATTGTAGATATGTCTGCAGGTTTTGCATCTGTTGTACTGGCAGAGTCTGGTGCCATTTTGAGTTGGTGTGTCCTGGTCTATGGGAAGCTTGTGCCTGATGGTAAGCTTGGAGAGATTGGGGGGGATTGTTTAAAAGCCAGAAGAGGGGGTTTAGGAAAGATTGATTTCAGGACGTGGTCCCCCTCAAGTATGGGTTGTATTTGCCTGATGATACCCCAGTCGGGGTTCCACTATAGGGTGGAAGGTAACAACTAGGGGTTTGCAGTCAGAGGGAGGTTTATGTCTGTATGGAAGCAGGTTCTCTCAGGATATTTGAGTGGCTCATTTCATGATGCAATCTACTTCTTTGGTAATGTCCTTGTTTGGTGAAGTCAGTTTTGAATGTCTTAAGGACAGACTTTCCCCAGAGCATATTCTGTGGTATCTGAGTGCCTGGCTGTAGATAACAGATTTCTTGGTGTGTTTGGGGCGGTTACTGGCTCTATGAAGGTGAGTGTGGTGATCCATGGGTTTCTTGTATGTAGTTGGCTGCAGGGTTCCATTGTTGAAGTTGTAGACCAGGACACACTAACTCAAAGCAGCACCAGACCCTGCCAGAAAAACAAACAGATACAAAACCTTCAGGCATATCTCTGCAGCTACAATGATCACCACAACCACAGACACCGGTTTCCTCCAGGCCTCAGGGCTGCTGAACACCCTGCTTTGCACCAGGCTCCACCCCCACCCAACCCTTTCCCCCAAACTCCCACCCTACCCCACCCCTTCTCCCAAGCCCCCCCCACCTCTTCCAACCCCCGTTCCACCCCTTTGGGGACGCTAGCCCCCAGCTCTGCCCCTTCCGCCCATGCCCTCCCCACGGCTGGAGCCCCAAGACCTCCTGCCCCCCCCCCCAGCCGGAGCCACAATTCCACCCCCCACAGGAGCTTCAGGCTGGCTGAAGCCCTGAGCACTCCCCACCTCAGCTAGAGGCACCTCGGCCTGGCCGCAGCCTGGAGCAGCCCCCTGCCCTTTGGCTGGCCAAAGCCCTGAAAACCCCGCCCGCCCCCTCCCCAAGGAGCCCCGGGCTGGCCGAAGCCATGCTGTGCCTCCCCTCCCCGGACCCAGCCAGCCCTGGGGGAGGAAGGGGGAACCTTTTGTTACCTAGAAGACACTTTTGATATGCCCCATGCAGGTTCCGGGGTGGCTGAGGAGGCAGTATGTGCCTCCTCAGCTACCCCAGAACCAGGATGGGGCATAATAAAACAAAAACTTCACCACCAAACCCTGCAACCAGGGGTCCGGCAGCAGCTCCAGGAGAGGCAAAGCCTGCTCAGCCTATTATACCCTCCGCCCCTGCCCAATAGCAACTTATGTGGGTGAAACCAGACAATCACTGCACCCTCCTGAATGAACTAACACCTGAAAATGATAAAAGACAAAAACACCCTATCACCTGTGGGTGAGCACTTTTCACAAAGCTATCAGTCCTCATCCTCAAAGGAAACCTGCATAACATTTTCAAAAGATGAGCCTGAGAGCTTAACTTTGCTAGATTCTAAAAATCGTGGACTGAATAGAGACACTGAATTTATGGCTTATTACTGCCATCTGTAACCCAGAGAAATAGCTACCCCAACTGCTTCTCCCACCACACCCCCTTTTCCTCCCCATGACTGCAGTGGTTTTAACTGGCCATTTCACCTTGAATGGTTCCTTGAAATGTATTAACTACTTATGTCAACAAGCTGTTTCACCTTTAGAAGAGCTCTGTATGACTCAAAAGCTTGTCTCTCTCACCAACAGAGGTTGGTCCAATAAAAGATATTACCTCATCCATGTTGTCTCTCTGATATGCTGGAACCCACATGGTTACAACACCACCACATACAGCCAGGCTTTCTTATATTAGTCACTCAAGCCTGGGTAAGTTAAATTGTAAATGAAAAGCCATCACTAAACTTGAATACACAAGTGCAATGATTTAACTAAATTATGTTTTTATATTGACTTAAAGTAGTGCTGTTATGTAGACACAGTTAAATCATTTTACAACTGGCTTATCTTGATTACCAGCTGAAAGTAAATCAGTATAAATCATTTTAAGTGTGTCCACACCCGGGGTTTGCGCTGGTCTAATTAAATCAATTTTAAATGATTTAATTAAATCGCTGCAACTTTTGTGTATAGACATGACTTGAGATACTGAACTGGTTAAGGCTTGCTCAGTATGGCAAGAATACATGCAAAATATTTCTCAAAGTGTGAGGCAGAGGTACCATCTGCAAAGCTTCTCAGAATAAATAGAAAGGGTAAATCCCAATCCCACTAGTTGAAGTCAAAGGAAGTTTTGCCATTAATGAGGCCAGAATTTCACTTAAAATGGAAAGAGACAAGACGCAAAGAGGAGAAGAAATACAGCCCAAGTGTAGAGGAGATGGAAGAAAGAATGATAGACACTAGAAGCAAAGGAGATGGTGAGGGGGGGAAAAATGAGAGTGCACCAATGGGTTTTTCTGGGCCTGTGTCCTGCAACTCACATAGTAATGGCTATTATAGGCAGATCTCATAGTTAGAGCTGGCCAGAACTGTTTTAATGGAATGCTTTTCCATGCAAAACTACTAATTTATTGAAAGCAAAACATTCCATGGAAACATGTCAATTGTTGACAAATCTTCTAACAGAACACAAGCATGGTTTGAAACTCAACTGCCAGGCTGGTTTCCTGCCAGCTAACCTGCCTAGCTCCTCAGCAGCCTGCCTGAAGGACTATCTTGGAGTTGGGACCCCAGTGCTTATAGGATCTGCCGTTCGGAGGCAGCCCTGCTATACAGATTGACCTGGAGCCAGGCTTTCAGACCCCTGGGCCCACCTGCTTCCTGGGCTAACCAGCTCCTACAGCCTGGGGACGCAGCTGCCACAGGAGTGGAGAAGTTCAGGGAGCCAGCTGGCCTGAGAATCTGTCAATCCTGGAAGCCCTGAGATCTCTGACTTGGTGACGGTTAGCATAGTGTGGCTGCCATGGAGTCAGGGACCCTGGAAGCCCAGGCAGCAGCTGACTGAAATTGACATGATTCTTGCCAGTTTCACGGCTGCTGGACCACTGAGTCCTGAAACTGACCACTGCTATAAGGTGGTGGACAGCTGTGACATGATATGATTCTTGTCAATTTCAGTCAGCAGTTGCCAGGGCTCTAAGGGAGCATATCTGGTTTCAAAAACACAATCTGCTGGTGTTTCCAAAACAAAATATTGTGGGATTTCGGTTCCATGAAAACTTGAGTTTTTTGCTTTTTGTCCCCATTTGTTTTCTGGAAACTCAAAAATCATAGAATGGAAAATCTGTTTCCCAGCCAGCTCCAGTGGTGATGCCTATAGCTAAAGGTTGCTCGGCACATCTCATTATAAGATCCCATTTTCAGTTGCTTATAACTTTGTCAAATTGTAACTGTTTGAGATGAAACTTTCCATGCTGGGTGTCTGCCTCTGGCTAAATTTTTCTGAGAGTTTCACCTAAAATGGTTCAGCGGTTTCCAAGACCCAAATTGTTTGTCTGTAAGCCTGTGTGGTCATCCCTCCTGGTCTGTCTCTTAGGGAGGCCACACCTCTTCACTGTCAAGCCCTTAGCACCGCAATCAATTAGTGGGGGATTAGCAGTCTTTAGAGTTCAGTCCACTAGATCTGTACTGGGCAACAGCAAGTCTATGAACCCCAGCCCTCAGGCAGGGCAGGGCATGAACAGTTAGGGGCTCTGGCCTGCAGTCAGGGCAGAATAACACAATCTCAGGGCTCAGGCAGGGGTGAGCACCAAAACACAGGCCTCCTTGTCTAATGCAGGGAGGCTGCCTCCCCAGGGGAGGGAGGATAGCAAGGGGCCTGGGCCCACCCAACAAGTCCCAGCCCGGGGGGGACCCCTAGCAGTGGCAGAGTGGTCCGCCATTGGGTCAGCTGGGATCCACCCACAGCACGCCGACCTAGTATCAGGCCAAGGCCCAACCAGACTCATCTCGTTTCCCTGGGCTACTTACTACCTTCCCAGGGTTTGGTACCTCTGTTCTGTAGATGTCCTCTGTCTCCCTGGGATCAGTGGTCAGTGGTAGCCCAACCACCCATCAGCACCTCGGTCAGTCAGGGGTTCTGGGAGCTCTGGCCAGTCCTCAGGCAGCAGCCCCAGGAGTTCCTTCTCAACATCCCACTCAAGCAGCAGAGAAGAAGGGTTTGTCTTCCTCAACAGCTCCATCCCAATGAGCTGCATGGACTGCCTTTTGTATTTCCGCTTCCTGTCTCACCCCTCAGCTTTCAGCAGGCATGGCTTCCCTGGTTCTGTAGCCCCGGTATGCTGACTTAATTCCACCTCCATGAGAGGGGCAGACTCAATGTCGATGTAGTTAGGTTGACGCAGTGTCAGTGAAGATACTGAGCTGCTTAGATTGACTGCTACTGCCTTTCAGAATCCATCGCACAATGTCTCACACTGCCAGTACAGTCAGTACAAGTGCTCCTGGTGAGGACGTGCACCGTCAACACAAGGAGCGTAGTGTGGACACGCAAAAGCAATTTAATTACTGCAGCAGCTGTATACTGATGTAATTTAGATCAACATAATTTTATAGAGTAGATATGCCCTAGGATTGGGAGCAAAGGATGGAAAGAAGATTTAGATTAGATGAGGAGCTGTAGGGTGGAGGGAGAAGACTGGGACTGATTGGGCAAGTAGATTGGGACAAGTAGCTGGGGGGGGGTGTGGGGAAGAGGAGATTGGGCGAGGAGACTAGTACAAGGAGCTTGGGGGAGTGGGATTGGCTGGGCTAGGAGACTGGGACAAGCTGCCTGGGAGGGGAAGACTGGGAGCCAGGAGGAAAGACTGTGATTGGATGAGGCAACCTGGCTTAACTGATCAGCAGTTAAGTCAGGGACTGAGCAGGCAGGGAAATGGGTGGAAAGAAGACTGAGACTGCCTGGGAGGAGGTATTGGGACAAGGAGCCTGAGGGGGAAGATGGGGATGAGGAGCTGGGGGAGGGTGAAGATTGAGATCAGATGAGGAGCCCAGTGAAGGAGGATGTTGGGAGAGACTGCAACTGGATAGGCTATGAGACTGGGACAAGAAGCCTGGGGTAGGGCAGTGAAGAAACAGGACAGAGACAGACTGAAGGGGACATGGACCGAAGGGATCAAGAGTGGGAGCAAGAGGGTCTAGAACCACTACAATATATTCCCCCTCTAGAATCTGAACTGGAACCCAAGATTCCTGATGTCACCATTCCTCTGATGTCAGCAAAGAGCTGTGAAATCCAGTGGCAAAGTGTCTCTTGCCCCTCTCTAGTGTAGGGCCATGCAGAGGATGACAACCTATCAGCTACTGTTAGCTAAGTGGCAGAGGTCTGTGCTGTGGATCTAAAGATTCCAACCTTGCTGATGATCCATGCGGGTGTCAACACGATTCCTTATGATAGAATTGCTCTTTTTTCAGTTGTTTTTTTAAAACCTAGTGTAGCCAGGTGGTCACCCGCTCCTGCCCTGAGGGGTTTAAAACAGCCCTGGAGGAGGGCTGTGGAAGGGCAAGACGCCTGGGCTGATTGGGAGGAAGCAGGCTCAGCTGGGGCCACGCCCCAATCAGGGCCCAGCTGGCCCTATAAAGGCTTGAGCCAGGAGCTCAAGCAGGCAGAGTCTTCCTCTGACTGGAGAGAGGAACAGGTCTGGCTGCAGGGAGTGCCCCTGGGGACCTAGAGTGAGGCAGGGCTGGGGAAAGGCCTTGGGGGCTGGGAAGCCCTAGGCCAGCAACTCCCCAGGCTGCAGGACCTGGTCCTAGGCCCATATAGGTATTGGGGTTGCAAAGGGGCAGCCTGAGGCTGGGTAAAAGCAGCTAGTCCAAACCCCTTGTTGCCTGTGATGATTGGCTGATAGACTGCAGTCCGCCCCAGGCTGTGGGGGCTAGATAGTGACTGGCAGTAGCCATGACTGAGGTGATGTGGGGATGGGGGTGGGGGTTCCCCTGGTTGGGGAGACCCAGAGAGAGAGAGAGTGGGGTACTGCTAGGGGGGCAGCACCCAAGCCAAGGGAACTGGGGTCTGGGAGGGACACATGGCCTGCAGAGGGTGCTCTGACAACTGGTGAGCTAATTCCCAAGATGACCAGCAGGAGGTGGTGCCGGGGTGAGTCTGTGTCTGATTACACCTAGGAGATTACAAATGCCAAAAGCTACATTAAAAGAATAATAAGGTGCAAAGTCAATCACTCAAAAACTAGGAAATCCCCAAATTAAGATTGCCTTTACAAACTTAATTTACAACCCCACCTCACTTTGTCAAGAATCAGAGCCTGCAGCAGAGCCAGTTTGGAAGCTGGGGCTGAAGCAGAGCCAGTCTCTGTGCAACCTAACAAACACGGCTGGCCTGTAGTAGGCTGCTTGATGGGCTGCACTGCTTGATTGGTTGGAAAGGTCAGCACAATCAGCTCTTAAACCCAGCAGTAGTAACAGTTGCTCAAAACATTTGCCAATGGCTGTGATAGTTCCTGTCCCTGCTTGTTCCCAGTCCTGTCTCTGCCTCTCCTAACCCCAGGTAACCCAGTTCTGACCCTCTGCTCTGATTCCTGATCTCGGACTTTGGTTCAGACCCTTGGTTCTGGTATCTGTCCTCTGACTCTCCCTCTCCTGGTTACTGACTCCTGTTCTGTCTACTACACATGAGCACCAATGTCCAGTTCACTGACACCCTCGTGCGTGTGCTTTATGATACAATCTTTAATTACATAATCACATACTATTTTTTTTCCCCACAGAATCCCAGACTCGTTCAGCGCACAGGATGGCCCTGCTCTGGGAATGACTCATGGCTGTGTAAATGGTTATATAACTATTTACTGCCTAGTATATGCCTGTGGGGGGTCACAATAGGCATATTTTAACAAGTAATAAATGTAATGGTACATATTATTGGTTCTGAGTTATGCGGAGAAGATCACCAAAGTAAATAAGAACTTGAAATGGATTTTATTTGGTTGACTAAAGGGATAAGTTGGATAAGAAAAAAAAAATCTGAACAAAACAGAACTCTAGTGTAGCTCACTACTGTCTATTTGGATTTCATTCTGCGATGTGCTCGCAGATATCTGTGTCAATGCCCAAAGTATTTCACCAACAGTATGAAAATATCTTGCTACTGCAATGACCAAAATCATTAACTGTGAATCCTTTGTACCTGATGGCATGTTATTTATGGTAAGCAGGTAAGTACAAAGGTGTTTCCAAAGGACCCCAGGCAAAACAATGTGATGGAGAGATCTGTCAGGAAATTTGCCTGTCACACCCAGCTGGCTGCAAAACAAGCCAAGGGGGGGGATGAAGGATGTTCTGCTTGATCCTCCAAACTTTCAAATGCTTCTTCTTCCGCTTTGACAAGAATGTAAAAGAAAGCAGGCAGCAGAGGAGAGGCATTTCTTTCTGTGATGAAACCATCAGCAAAATGCTGAAGCAGGTATATTAACTTGATGGTCAAGTACAGTATGTCACACTAGTCAACAGGAATAGTAAACAGGAGAGTTTTGCAAGGGAGTTCTCCAGGTGAAGGAGGAGAGACTGTGACCCTTGGGGTGTTTGTTGTGTGCTTGCGTGATTAAATATTATAGTGAGTTCTGTTGTGGGGGCAGTGTGCTGAGCCAAGAGGCCTTCTAAGCTAGGCTGAGAGTTTACTAAGGAGGTTCTAGCCTGCCATAGTTTGATCCCTAATCCCCTTCAGGATATGTCTTCACAAAGAAAAACCCCAGTTGACTCAGGGTCGCAGGGCTCAGGCTGCAGGGCTGTTTCACTGCTGTGTAGACTTCTAGGCTCGGGCTGGAGCCCAGGCTTTAGGACTCTGTGAGGTGGGAGGGTCTCAGAGCTCTGGGTATCTAGTTGCTGTGTAGACATAGCCTTAGGACCCCTTGAAAAGGGGTGGGGCTAGCTCAGGGAGAACAGGGTTTTAAAAAGACAGCTCCTTAAGTGACTAGAGGAGCTATCAAACCAGAATTTTGTGAGAGCCTTTAGAGAGGGAGTGTGAGAGGCAGATACACCACAAACATACTCTAAATTAGGCCAACAACCCTTCACCCCCCTCAAAAAAACCTGCAGAGAAGTTGAGCAGCAGAGTGGGGGGCTATCTAGTTTATTGCACCGAATGCAGCATGTATGATTATCTGCCTTGTGAATAGGTGACATGTACATGTGGTGTAAGCAGCTCATGGTCCTCAGAGACATAGTACAGGTGCTTGAGGCCAGAGTGGCTGAACTGGAGGAGCTAAGGGAGACAGAGAGATAAATAAAGGAGACTTTCAGGGACATAGTAGAGTGGTCCCATCCCAGTCTAACAGCCTTTGTCCTGTTAAGAAGGATGAAAATCTCAGGGAAGGAGAACATCAAGCTGGAGAGGAAGGAAACAATCCCACAATCAGGACCATCTTTCCAGATGATATCATGCTATCCTCTCACACTGAGCATACTCCTCCTGCAGAGGGAACCCCAGTTACTAGGAAGAACCAGGTAGGAATAATGGGGATTTGAAACACAGATAATTACAATAATAGATAATTGGGTTTGTGATCACCAGGAGAACCACATGGTAAATTGCCTGCTGGTCTGAAGGTTGTAGATCTCACATGAAATCTAGACAGACTTATGTGCAGTGGTGGGAAGTAGCTGGTGGTCATGGTACATGTAGGTACCAGTGACATAGGAAAAGGTAGGAGAGAGATGTGGGAGGCCAAATTTAGGCTACTAGGTAAGGGATTGACGTCCATGGTAGCATTCTCTGAAACACTTCCCATTCCATGCACAGGGCCAGGAAGACAGAGAGAACAGCAGTGTGTCTGTGTGTGGATGAGACAATGGGGTAGAGAAGAGTGTTTTAGATGTATTAGGAACTGGAGGACTTTTGGGAAAAGAGGAGCCTAGATGGGAAGAATGGGCTCTACCTAAACCAAAATGGAAGTGGACTACTGGCACATAAAATTAAGAAAGTTGTAGAAGATTTTTTTAAACTAAGGGCTGGGGGAAAGTCAACTGGTGCAGAGGGGCACATGGATTGGGTGAAGACATCACTTAGGGATGAATTTAGGAAAGCAATTTGTAAAGTACAGGTAGGAACTAGTGCGGAACAGTCAAACGTAAAAGAGTCCCATTTAAATATAACACGAGAAGGCAAGTAACTGAATACTGACAAAATGTACCTGCTAAGGTCTAAATACTAATATAGGTGTACTAGAGTGCCTAGCATTAAATGAGGATATTGATATAATAGGCATCCCAGAAACTTGGTGGAATGAGCATCAAACAATGCCATGGATTCTGAATGGATAGAAATTCCATGCTTGAACAATAAGAGCGTAGCAGTAAGAATATACTATCAACCAGAGGTGGATTATCGCACAGGCCAATGGGGCCTATGCCCAGGGGCCTGGCCAATTTGGGGGCCCCCGCAGGAGTGCCAGAACTCTGCCCCCATCCCCCCACTCCTCCTCTCCCCCCTGCCTCTCGGCCCTGCTCCTCCTCTTCTCCATGAGGTCCTGGCCAAGCTGGAAGACGGAGCCTGTGGTATGGAGAGTGTATTCCTCCCACCATCCCCCAGGCCCACCAACAGAAATTCCAGGGCCAGGGCCAGGGCTGTTCCTAGCGGGGGAGGGGCCCGTGGTGAAAGTGACACTTCCGGGACTGCCCACGCCGGCCCGTGGGGCCCCCCAAAGCATAGGGCCCGGAGCAGTCTCACATGCCTAAGCACCCTGAGGTCCACCCAAGCGATCGGCGGCCCCCGGAACCTTTAAAATCGCCTGGGCCCCTGGGCAATTGCCCCTTTTTCCCCCCACATCGGTGGGCCTGCCGTCCCCCATGCAGAGGTAGGCCAGCCTCTTGCCCAAGCCCCGTGTAGAGCTGACCTGAGCCCCCTCTCCCTTTGCCCCCTGCACCTCCTGCGTGGAGCTGGCCCGAGCCCCTCTCCCTTCCTCCCCACCTTGCCTGGAGCTGGCCCGAATCTCTCTCCCCTCCCACTGTGCTGGCCCAAGCCTCTCCCTCGCCCCGCGCACAGCTGGCCCAAGCCACTCACCCAAGTTCCCCTCCTCTCCCGTGCAGGGCTGGCTCAAGCCCCACCACTCACCATCACCCCAAGCCCCTTTTTGGCAAAACTGGGCATTTGTTTCATTTGCAAACAGGACAAATACCAAGTTTGCCAAAAAAGTCGGGATGTCCAGGGCCAAAACGGAAGATATGGTCACTCTGAACCAGAGGTCCCCAAACTTTTTCGGTCATACCCCCGCCCCCACCAGTTCACAATCCCCTGGGAGCTGGGGCCAGAGAAGGGAGCAGGAGCTGGGGGGCTGTAGTTGGGAGCGAGACTGTAGATGTGGCTGTGGCGTGGCTGGGAGTAGAGCTGGGGCGGGGGCAGGGCTGCAATGGGGCAGAAGGCACAGCAGGTCTGGTTGGCGCTCCCTGTCCACCCCCCAGGGGGGCAGACCCAGGCCCTACTGTGTCCCCCGAGCATTCCTACATGCCCCCTTAGGGTGGTGTGCCCCACAGTTTGGGGACCACTGCCCTAGGCTATGGTAAGAGCCACCCAGGAAGCCAGGTCAGCTGTGGGGAGCCCCAGGCCTTCCACCTGCCCTGGGTGGGGTGCTGGGGTGCCTGAGGGCAGTCCTCGGCCCATGTCCCTGCCCCCCAGGGCAGGTGGAGGGTCCAGGATTCCCCACAGCAGCCCGGGCTTCCTGGGCAGCTCTTACCATGGCCTGGCTTCTGGTCTGGTCAGGGGCTGGGGCCTTGGTGGAAGGGGAGGAGCAGGGGGTGGGGTGACTGGGTACATGTCCCCTCAGGATGGGATGCACAGATAAAATTTCTAGACACATTAAATGTCTGCTTCTTGGAGCAGCTAGTCCTGGAACCCACAAGGGGAAAGGAAATTCTTTATTTAGTCCTAAGTGGAGCACAGGATCTGATCCAAGAGGTGAATATAGCTGAACTGCTTGGTATTAGCGACCATAATGTAATTAAATTTAAACATCCTTGTAGGGGGAAAAATGCCAAAGAAACTCACCATAGTACCATTTAACTTCTAAAAGGGGAACTACACAAAAGCGAGGAAGCTAATGAAATGTAAAATAAAATGAACAGTCACAAGAGTGAAATGCCTGCAAGCTGCATATAAACTTTTTAAACACAGTAATAGAGGCTCAAATTAAATGTATTTGGGGGGAAAAAATGTAAGAAGACCAAAACAATGCTACCCAGACTAAACAACAGAATAGAAGAGGCAGCTGGAGGCAAAAAGGCATCCTATAAAAATTGGAAGTGAAATCCTACTGAGGAAAATAGAAAGGAACATAAATTCTGGCAAGTCAAGTGTAACAGTATAATTAGGCAGGCCAAGAAAGAATTTGAAGAGCAACTAGCAAAAGACACAAAAATGAACAATAGTTTTTTTTAAGTACATCAGAAGTAATAAGCCTGCCAAACAATCAGTGGGGCCCCTGGACAATTGAGGTGTTATTAAGGAAGACCAGGTCCGTTGTGGAGAAACTAAATGAATTCTTTGAACCAGTCTTCACTGCAGAAGATGTGGTGGAGATTCCTACACCTGGCCATTCTTTTTAGGTGATAAATCTGAGAAATGGTCCCAGATGAAGGTGTCAATAGAGGAGAGGAGACTTTGGAATAAACTGACAAATTATACATTAGTAAGTCACCAGGACCAGATAGTATTCACCCAAGAGTTTTGAAGGAACTCAGATATGAAATTGCAGAGCTGTTAACTGTGGTATGTAACCTACCACATAATCAGCCTTTGTACCAGATGACTGTAGGATAGTTAATGTAATGCCAGGGTTTTTGTTGTTTGGTTTTTTTTTTT
>NW_020664419.1:63853727-63883784 GCF_002925995.2 Terrapene triunguis | reverse complement strand
AGTCTCCAGAGGTAACCTTGGCAATATCAGGCCAGCAAGCCTAACTTGAGTACCAGGCAAATTGGTTGAAATTACAGTAAAGAACACAGCTGAACATGATACGTTGGGGAAGAATCAACATGGCTTTTGTAAAGGGAAATCATGCCTCACCAATCTATTAAAATTCTTTATGGTGGGTCCACAGACATGTGGACAAGAATGATCCAGGGGATATAGTGTACTTGGACTTTCAGAAAGCCTTTGACCAAAGGATCCTAGACAAAGTACGCAGTCATGGAATAAGAGAGAAAGTCTTCTCATGGATCAGAAACTGGTTAAAAGACAGGAAACAATGGGTAGGAATAAATGGTCTATTTTCACAGTGGAGAGAGGTAAATAGTGGGGTCCCTCAAGGATCTGTACTGGAACTGGTGCTATTCAATATAGTCATAAATTATCTGTTCATTCCCTCTGAAGCATCTGGCACTGGCCCCTGACCCAATATGGCCATTCTTATGTTCTTTCACTCACTGGAAAAAGCAATTGAGATTTGGGCTGGGCTTCCCTGCTCTTTCCTAGTGAGTTATGATGCACAGGATGCTGAGGAAAATGGCAGACAGATGGAGCTGGTGATTTATGTGTAGTCAGAAAAAGTAACTGTGAGTGTTCAAAGGAGCCATCTGCAAGCTCTGTGCACTGCTTTTACAACTCATTCGTTATTCCTGGAGTTGACACCTTCTGTGTGATACTGCACCAAGAGTGTTCTGTGATACACAGACAACAACGTGCTATGAGGAAGTTGTAGCAAGAGCCATTTGGATGAAGCCTTCTTTCATCCCTGAGAATAGGGGCTTATCTGAGCCTTTTACATCAGACAGGCGGCTCATGGAGAAAATCTCCAACTGTATACTTCACTGGATACACTGGTCACAGTTCCGGCAACTCCACCTGTATTCCTCTTCTGTGGTTCAGCAGGGTCACCCACTCCTAGGCTCCCAGTTCCCAGGCCGTTGCCTCTCTTGGGCAGAGACATGAGTCTCTCCCTCCTGACCGGGTGTATTTCCAGATGTGATGGTCTTTGCTTGTGGGGAATGTTGCCTAGTGGTCTCAGGCTTAGGCCCTTCAACTTGCAGAGAGGGGTTTTGGTAGGGGAGCCCAGGCCCTTCCATTGCATCAGGCTCTGGCCTAGAGAGCTGTGGGGGCAACCAAAGGGTCTGACACGAGTGCTTAATTTGTGCCAGAACTTGCCAGGGCTGAGCACCAGCACCTGGAGGCTTGGCAGTTCATAGCCCCGGCACCTCTGGGCTTGCTGCATTAGTTATGAAAATAAAAATATTGCTTGAGCCCCAACGCCAATTGGTTGAGCTCCAGCACCTCTTTCATTTCCAATTAAACGCTGTCTGACACCCAGAAGCACCTTAAAACTGCTCTTCCTGGGCCACTTCCTACCACCCCGCTATTGTCCAAAGTTTGCAGTCTGTAACAGGGGAGGGTGTAGGGCGTTAGCTCACTGCTTGGCACCTCGTTGTGGCCAGGCATGGCATGGTAGCTCTCTGCCTCGGTCCTCTGGCCGGGTCAGTTCCCTTCAGGGGTAGCCCGCAAACAAAACATGGGGAATCAACACAAATAAACTGGGTTAGTAGGTAAGAGGAGGAAACGCCTCCCTCTCTGGATATAACAGAAGCAGGTCGTCCCTTCCTTCAGGGAGGGGCCTTCAGACAGATGTTGATGGGAGAGATCCTGCCTTCCCTCAGTAGCTGCAAGGCAAAGATCCTTTCTCTTCCCTGGCCTGCCCCCAAGTGTGCTGTTCTGCTCTTTTAATTCCTCCTCCAGTCTGAGCATCCCTTGCAGGTGTGGCTGGGCAGGGCTGGCTGAGCCCAGAGAAGCTCCATAACCCTTTGTTGCCCAGTGTGGGGTTTGTATATCCCATCACACTAGGCTGCACAGCTCCTTGCCAACACTGACTTCCCCAGCAAAGTCAGGCTGCCTAAGCAGGCCTGCTTTACTTTTCTCCTCAGAGATGGTAAACAGTGACAAGGGCATCCTCTACTCCCACAAGCTGTCCCGTTGGCTTAATAGGATTAGTGATGCGCATAATAGGTATGAGTAAGGATTGCACAGCCATGGCCCAAACTCTGACCAGAAGCACAGCCTGCTACTGAAAAAAGCAATGACATGAACGTCAAGATTGAAAAGCAGAGAAAAATAAAATAGATCAAAATACAAGTACAGTAGCAGAAGTGACAGTGCTTGCTGTATGGCCATAATGGCGTCTTCTAAAAACTCAGCAAGATTGTCTGACTGTGTCCTACCACAGGCAACTAGTACAATCTGACCTCCTCAATACATAAATGCAAAGACAAATCAAAAAATGGAAATTCAGCAGAGTTTTATTTTGCCCCACATATGAATGCAAGAAAGAAGGACTCTGAGCAAGAATCCCTCCTCAGGCTTCTTTCTATCTGAATCCTTAAGATCACTGTCATGTCACAGGCAGATTAGACTTTGAAGAAATTAGTAAAAGGAAATCTGGTTCCAATCTGGACACCAGGGCCAGTCTTCATCACAAGTTAGGGATATTGCAGCTAATGTTATCTCTACTCCCACAATTGTCAGAATTGAGAATGCAACAGTAGTAATCTGTATCAAGCAAGAAGAAAAATTGTGTCTCATTTCCCATAAGCAGTAGATTTACACATCTTGAAAAAAGGAAGCAAAGTGTTTTATCATTTGAAAAGAGTGAGATTTACAAAACTAGTCCAAGAAACAATAATAGAATGATTCTCCCTGATATAGATAGTGCTACCTGAATGTGTTACTGTCCCGCAGAGAAACTATGCATTATTTGCAGGCATTCTAAATAATTCTTCCTGCAGGGCTGTAACACAATCAAGTGACCATGACTGTGAAAGGTATCATATGATTTTTGACCACATATCATCACGGTCATTTGACTCTGACCTTTCCTTTTCCAAGCACTGTAAATCTCCCTATCATCACGTCTGCACTATTGCCTACATATATCACTGCCCCACACCGCTTCTGCTGAAATTCTCTTTGATACTTTCCTGACCTCTCCCTTTGTTGCGTACTGAAAAATCATAAAGCACCGGCTTGGAATTCCTTAGCGACAGGATCCAATCCTGCACCTATTGAACTCAATGGGAGTTTAGCCATTGTATCAACCAATTCCTTAACTTTTCTTAAATAAATGAAAAAGAATGAGACCCCTGAACAGCAGTTAACTAGATTAAAAGCCAGCTCACTTCTCCAGACATGCCCCAGCTGCCCTGCTGCACAGCCCTGTCTTCAGACTAGATAACAGCCAACACTGCATTTATCACCTTGTACTGTTTACAGGCATGTGTAGCCAACAGGAACACACATTCTAACCTATATGCATACACCATAGGATAATTAAGCCTTTAATTAATTAACTAAAATCACTGTGCATAACGCAATCTAACAGCAACTCCCTTCTTTACGGCTCACCCATGTCCCAACACTGCCTGTATTTTAAAACCTTTTTTTTTTTTTTACTAGTAGTACAGTGTCATCCAGAGGCCCAGATCAGGATCAGAGCCCTATTATTATTGTTTAGTTTTATATCTGTAGCACCTATGAGCCCTAATCACAGACCAGGACCACACGCTGCTAGGTGCTGTATGTGTTGGTAGTCCATCACTACTGATGAAGACGATATTGTTGCAGTTCTCATCTATGGCTACGCATATGACTCCGAAGTCCAAAACCTGATGCACAGAGTTGGCCGCACTGAGGGCATGGGAAGCCTGTATCTATGATGTTTGATGATGCAGCTCTGTTTGCCTTTCACGTGCAGCCTGGAGATGAATTTGTCAATCCTGCTCAAACCAGTTACATGCTGATCTTGTCAGAGACCACCAGTGAGTCCTATTCTGAGCCATTTGCTCAACTTCTTTGGGATTGATTCACTGGAGACTGCTCTTCAAATTATCTTTGAAGTGCTTACATGGATGACCCTTCTTTCTTTTACTCTGACTCAGCTCCCTGTACAAGATCTGTTTTGGAAGACGGTGGTCTTCGATTCTGATGACATGTCCGCTCCACATAAGTTGTGCTCTCAGCAACATTTCCTCAGTACGGGTTGTGTTTTTTCTTTCAAGGGTCTTAATATTAATCACTGTCCTGCCAGCAAATGCTCATTAATGAGCAGAGGAAGCACATATGAAATTGCTCAAGCTGTTTAATGTGACGTCTATAAAGAGTCCATGTCTCAGATCCATACAGGAGAGCTGTTAGAACCACTGCACTATAGATCTTCAGTTTGGGGGAGACACAAATGTTATGTTGGTTAAGGACTTTTGTTCGAAGTCAGCCAAGGGCCTGGCTGGCTTTACTAATTCTGGAGGAAATTTCCTTATCAAGGGAACTGTCACATGAGATGGTACTGGCCAGATACTTGAACTGATCCACATTTTTCAATGGTGTGCCTTGGATGAAGTTGGCTGGCACTGGGGCATTGAAAAATAGGTTCTGGTTGGAACTAGACCTCTGTCTTCCCAAGACTGATGGTGAGGCCAAAGAGCTGGGATGCTTCAGAAAAATCTATCAACGATGACCTGAAGGTCGTCTTGTCTCTGGACCATCAAGGCTCAGTCATCTGCAAAAAGTGCCTCGACGAGAAGTCTCTGCAGCATCTTGGTCTTAGTATTGAGTCTTTGAAGATCAAAGAGGGAGCCATCGAGTTGTAGTGGATGTATATCCCCTGATCCAAGTCCCTTGTGGCATGGCTGAGGACACAGGCAAAGAACAAGTTGAATAGCACTGGAACAAGTACGCAGTCTTGCTTCACTCCATTTGAGATTTTGAATGCATCGGAAAAGTCACCACTGGTGAGTACTTGCCCTGTCATGTGATCATGGAACAGACGGATGATTTGTATGAACCTTCTTCGGCATCCCAGTTTATGCAGAATAGCCCATAGACTCTCTCTGACCGTATCAAAAGCTTTGGTCAAATAGATGAAAACTGCATAGAGGTCCATTGTTTTGCTCTAAACATTTTCCCTGGACCTTACAACAAAGATCAAGTCCATAATACTATGACCTGGTCTGAAACCATACTGCACTAATGGCAGATTCTCCTCAGATATGTTTGCAATGAGTCTGTTCAACAGAATGCGAGCTAGTATTTTCTCTGCTGTACAGAGGAGAACAATGCCTCTGTAGTTTCTGCAGTCAGCTTTGCTGCCTTTGTTTTTGAACAATGATACAATAATAGCATCTTTGAAGTCTTGTGGCATTTCTTCTTCCTCCCAAATGCTACTCAAGATGTCATGAAACACCTTGATGGCGTTGAGGCCTGCTACTTTATACAGTTCTGCTGGAATACTATCCTTTCCCGAGGCTTTGCCAGAGTTCAGTTGTTTGATGGCTTTCATAACTTCCTCAACTGATGGAGGGAGGTAGAGATTCTCTTTGATGGGTTTCTCAGGTAAATGATCAAAGACACACCAATCAACTGTGGATGATCTATTGAGTAGACCATTGAAGTGTTCAGCCCCTATCTGTACAATTCCCTCCTTGTCTTTAATGAGGGTTATGCCATCTGCCAACTTCAAGGGGGCTGTGCCAGATTGATGGTCCACAGACTGCTTTGAGAGAGTCAAAGAACATCTCTGCATTGTTTGTATCTGCATAATGCTGAACTTATGCAGCTTTCTTTTCCCACCACTCATCCTGCATTCTCCTCAGTTCAGACTGGGTCTTGCTTTGTAGGTACTTAAACCTATCTTTCTTTGAGATGGAAGTGAGATCATTCTGTGATTCAACAAATGCTTTATGCTTGTCACTTAGGAGTTTGGAAATGTCCTTGTCGTTCTCATTGAACCAATCCTGGTGTACCCTTATCTTTGGCCTCAGCACTGATTTAGCTGTGTCAATAATCACGTTTGAACTGGTTCCATTTTTCTGTTTGGTTGCCAGTGCCTGGCGGGCATGAAAAAAGCTTGTCAGCAAGTGACTGCTGAAACTGCACCTGATAGTTGGCGTGCTTGAGTTTTGCTATGTTAAAGGCTATTTTATTAAGTTTGGGGCACTTGCTCTGTGAAGGGACTATATGCAGGTTAAGCACTACTCTTACCAATCTGTGGTCTGTCCAGAATTCTGTATCATGCATGGTTCTGGTAATTCTGACATCACAGATGTCTCGGTGGTGGGTGATAACATAGTCAATCAGGTGCCATTGTTTGGACCGTGGGTGCATCCATGTAGTTTTATATTTATCATTTTGCCTAAAGATGATGTTAGTAATGAGCAAACTATTCTGCACATTTACCCAAGAGGAGGAGGCCATTGCTGTTCATCTTTCCCACTCCATGTTGTCCTCTAACACCTCTCCAGTAACAGCTGTCTCTACCAACTCTGGCATTAAAGTCTCCGAGCAGGATGAGCTTCTCATATGCAGGGGTTGATCTGATGATGGAGTCCAGGTCAGAGTAGAACTGCTCCTTGCTTTCCTCTGTGCTGGTCAGTGTAGGTGTATGGGCACTGATGATAGTGACATGCCATAGAGGATTCAGGGGAAAATCGAAGTTTCATGAGCTATTCATTCAGGCTAACAGGCTGGTCAGGAAGTTATTTCTGGAGAGATGTTCTTATTGCAAAGCCAACTCTATGGATCTTGTCTTCATCCTCTGCTTTTCTTATCCAAAAGAAAGTGTAATCACCTCCTAGCTCACTGATGGAACCTTCTCCAGCCAGTCTAGTCTCATACAGTGCTGCAATATCAATATTGTACTGGGCAAGTTCGCTGGAGACCAGAGCTGTTCTTATCTCAGGCCTTTGTGCATCGCCGCCATCTATAAGGGTGCAAACATTCCATGCTCCCAGAATGAGTCTTTTCTTCTTTATTAAGTATCAGGGGGTAGTCTTTAAAGGTGCCACCGGACTCCTTGTTGTTTTTCGTCTTTACTGTTTTTCGACCACTGTAGGATGATCTGCCAGCTGTGGTAGTCTGGCCAGATGTTATGGGGCAGGCAGTGTTTAGGGCACATTTTCTAGCCCCTTCCCTTAAAAATGCTATCCTAAGAAGGGCTGCTTGGTTGCCTAGGCTGCTGCCGAACTTCTCCGCTGCCCGGGGGACAGAGCTGAATGGCAACTAGTTCCGAGGCCATCTACGTGGCTACAACTGCCAGCGGTCATCTCCACCTGTTGCTTCACCATACCCCTATCACCACAGGACTTGGATTAAGGATGTAAGGATGATGAGATTTGATAAAACAATGTTAATGGGATGAGAGTTGCGAGAAAACCTGTGCAGGAAATTTTTGAGTGAGAAAACTGTTGCACAGGGGCAGTCCCACTCTCGGCCGTGGAAGCCAGATTCAAGCGGCACGAAGAATCATTACAGCTGGGAACTTCCTTAGCTGCAGTGAGTGACCAGGACATCTTCAGTGGCTTGTCATGCTCTCCATGCCCCCACAGCATGTTGCTGAATCTCCTTCATGGCCCAGTCCACCAGAACAGTCTGTGCATGCTAGAGAAAGGCAGTTTCCGTATCTCACCGAGGGTAAAAGATCCATCGGCTATCCTCACTGTATAAATGGCTATCCTCACTGTGCTGTATAAACACAGAACAAAAAGGTTAGTGCTTTTGTGCTGTAAAAACATACAGTAAGAGACAGACTATGCCTCAAAGAACTCCCAGTCTAATTTAAGAAAATACTCAAGTAGGTGTAACAAAGAAAGGAAGTGGGGGGGTGGGCGGGAAGACTGAGAAGGAGGGAACAAGTGACTACATAGACCAGTGTTTCCCAAACTTGGGACGCCGCTTGTTTAGGGAAAGCCCCTGGTGGGCTGGGCCAGTTTGTTTACCTGCTGCGTTCGCAGGTCCCACCCATCACGGCTCCCACTGGCCGTGGTTCGCTGCTCCAGGCCAATGGGAGCTGGTGGAAGCGGCGGCCAGCACATCCATCCACCCGCGCCGCTTCCCGCAGCTCCCATTGGCCTGGAGCAGCGAACCGCAGCCAGTGGGAGCCGCGATCGGCAGGACCTGTGGACGCGGTAGGTAAACAGCCCGGCCCGGCCTGGCTCGCCTGGGGCTTTCCCTAAATAAGCGGTGTCCCAAGTTTGGGAAACACTGATATAGACAGATACCCAGGCACAATTAGCAGATTTAGAGTTGAAGTATTTTTGTTGTTGTTTGTTTTTAATATAAGCAAAGAAGTTAGTGATCTCAGTATCCCTGCAGGTGATCTGCCGAGCCATTTTAATCTGGCAGTTTACCATACATCTCCTGATAAAGTGGGTCTTGAGGAAGAATTTAAAGGCAGACCAAGCAGGAGGTTTATGGATTAGTCTGGGGAGGGTGTTCCAGGAGTAAGAGGCAGCACTGAAGAAAGCGTAGGGACGTCTGTGGGAGAAGTGCCAGCAGACTCCTAGATAGAGCCCACATCAGCTCTATCCTCAAACAATTCCATTGGCTACCCTTTCATTTTAGGAATCAGTTCAAAATTGCCCTTGTTTTCTTAAACCTTCTGAGACTTGTTTCAGTCACCCTTACAGACCTTGTCTACCTTTAATCCCTTCCCTGCCCCTCCACTTGTCTAGCCCTGCCTCCTCTCTGTCGCTACATACAATCTTGCAACTGTTAGATTGAAAGCCTTCTTTAGCTCTTGTTATCAGAATCTTCTTTCCCCTTCCTCACTACTTCTAAATTATCATTTGTTTTCAGGTTTCATCTCAAGACATTTTTTTCCTATGCCTATACTTCCCTCTGCCGTTGCTTTTTATTTTAGCTTTGTAGCTATATCATTTAACTCTGTAAAGTATTTTGAGATACACTTGTAGAATGTTATACGCAAATACTCTTTTATTTTGCTTTCCGTTATACCACTGCAAATCTAAAGTAACTCCACCAAATTTAACTGAGTTACACCAGTGTAAGTGAGGTCAGGTTCAGGCCCACTGGTATTCAGAATGTTGAGAAATATCAGAAACGATAATCTGGGCCCGGATTCTGCCATCATTACTCATGGTGAGTATTACTTTATTTGGCAAGTAACCCCATTGAAATCAAGGTAGCAGAATCTGCCCCCAAATGGCTATTTCTCAAACTTCTCAACCTCCTGAACACAATGAGATTGAATGTGATCTTACTTTCATGGGTGTAGCTCAGTTGAAATCAGTGGAATCACTCCAGATTTACCACAGTGTGACGGAGCGGAATCAGGTCAGAAACATGCAGTGAGGGCTTCCATGACGCATAGCAAAGGGCTCAAATTTAGAGCAGTCATTTTTGTCAAGTGTACAGTCACTTCTGTGGTTACTCTACTGATGATTAACGTTTTGTGAGTGACTTACTACAATAAATATGCATCATGTGTTGGTTTGGCTTTATGCAGTTATTTTTGTTTTTCTATAAATATGAAAGGACTCCTGAATGGGCAACAATATTTTTCATGTCACTGAACAGTTAGTTTGCTCAAAACTAGAAGCCTGAGTACCTTCCCCACGGGCTTTCACAGCCTATTCCTGCCTGGCTGGTACTCGCAATCTCTCCCCAGGTTCTCTCTTCCACTCTCTTTATGTCCTGGGAAGGAGGAACCCACTTACACCTTTACCACTCAGAAGGAATGTACTGCAGTCACTACTGTGGGACTAGGGTTGCCACCCATCCAGGTTTTACCCAAACAGTCTGGGTTTTGGCTTCTGTATCTGGGCGCTATTTATGGTTTTACCCAGAAGGTCCAATTGAAAAAGGGACCTGGCAACCCTAAATGGCATCCAAACCAAAAGTCTGGTTACCATGGGATGGGGGATGACGCCCAGTCATTAACCTGAACCAGCGTCTGATCAACCAGGGCCATCTCCTACCTCCAGGCAGGCTCCTTGAGACAATCCAGGAAGCGCTGGCAGGAGGGAGGGAGAGGAGCAAGCAAAGGGATGGGGCCTTGGGGGGAAGAGGTGGAGCAGGGGCAGGGCCTTGTGGGTCCGGGTGCCAGCAATTTGCTGGTAAATGTGGAACACTGGCAGAAGAACAGTTTCAATTTTTCTTCTTGACAGCCTGCTGTGATAAAGCACTTAAGCCCTGGCCTTGCTTTCTCAGTCTTGGTTTCTTAAGTGCTAGATAATTGAGTTCCTGTGTGTCTTTCTGATGATTCTCCTGTAGGGTTTTGAGGGGTTTTTTGTTTTGTTTTTTTGGTGGAGAAACAATTTCAAAAAATTCTAAGTGGTTACAGAGATTTAATAACTTGCTTTTACTTGCATTAGGGGCATGTAACTCTCCATATATTTACAAGGCACATATTAGATAGGTCATCCATACTAGAAGGCAATAAAGAGAATTTTAAAAAGATGTTATTGTTTAATTCAACTGGAAAGAGTGCCCAAGGGATCCAGACAATTAACTCGATCTTCCCTTGAAGTCTTAAACCAACTCTACTGAATTAAAATAGATGCACTATAAATCTCCTTTGCTAAACAAAGAATGCTTCAGCAAGCGATAAACCTGGCCCTCCAAACACATCTCTCCTTAAATGTGACCAAGCTAGAACTCCTATAAATACCAGTGGGAACCAGAGGGAACTAAATGTACAAAACTAGGTATTGACAGTGCAAATATGTGATGACTTCTTTAGAAGGCTGATAAGCTAGGACCAAACAACGTTTAAAAACAATTATTAACCAACTGAATCTATGGTGGTTGTCACTTTAAAAAAGTAATTGCTGGGCACAACTTTAACAATAAAGCATATGTAGAAGTCATTAAAAATTTTCTTTGAGCAAAATAACACCCTTAATGTCAAATCTGGACAATTTTATCCCATCTAGACAAGCCAGAAATAGAAGGTACCTTGAGGCTGATATCATTAATAAACTTAGTAATATTGCCCACTAAACTTTACCCCCCCCCCCCCAAAAAAAAAACCAATCACTAAACTAAGCAGGCCAGACAGGAACAATCCATCAAGGAAATTTATTTAAACAGTATCAAGTTCCTAATTATCTTACTTTCAGAGATGCACTATAACATTCTATTTGTCTTCATCTCCATTGCTGCTGGAATATCAGTTGACAGGAGGGATGAGGAGTTCGTTTCAGCATCTGTAAATGGTAGATAAATGAGCCTTTTAAAACATTTTGGTTCTAAACCTGGGGATGCCTCTATTTCTCCTAATAACATGAGTTACCTGAGCGACTTTAGCAAGAAGGGTATTTATCTAGTCTACCAGGCCTCCCGACTCCATTTGAACATCCTAAAGCATCATTTTTTGTTTTTTTGTTTCTGAGATGATTTCACTGTGAACCCCTATGTATTACACTTCATATTTGGTGAAGCTGCCCAATTCAAAGTAAGAAAGATTTTCAAGCTATGTGCCTAATCCTGCAAGGTGCTAAGTAGCCTCAATTGCTTAAAAGCAAGCATAAATCCCAGCCCAGCATACTAGCCATAAAAAATTTATTCCAACTGTGCATTTTATTTGGGGTAGTTAGTTTCTTCCAATATGTTTAGTGACAGA
Organism: Terrapene triunguis; assembly: GCF_002925995.2. NCBI lineage: Eukaryota > Metazoa > Chordata > Testudines > Emydidae > Terrapene > Terrapene triunguis. The sequence continues at coordinate 63,872,302 of NW_020664419.1, read as the reverse complement.
AGAAAGTATAAAAGTAAGTAAGAGCCATCACAGTTGGCACTAACTAGCAACTTTCATGGTAGTCTCAGTAGAGGCCAAGGAATGAATAGCAAACATACATACAGTACAAAGTTCCTACTATTGTGAAACTTGCCCTCAATTCAGATGTTTGATGTACTGTATTAACTCTGGCAACACTTCTATATGGCCATTTGTATAAAGTTGTTGAAATGCAGACCAATCTATCCTTGCCCCCTAGAGATGCCTGTTGGTCAGGAATGAGGCACGCTACTGGGGCAGTTTGGGGAAACGTGTATGTTCACTGCTTGTGCTGTAGCTATTCTATTTTGTGACTGGCAACTTTCATGACATCTATATTCACACAAATAAAAATTAAAAAGGAAATAAGGGCCAGATATTTCCTGTGATACAAATTGTGGTGCTCATTGGAATGCCCTAGCGGATTTGTATATGAAGCAACAACACCCAGACAACTTCAAACTAGAGCTACAGAACACAGGAATGCAACATAGAGGAATGACAAAAAAATCCCCTGTAGCCAGGCACACTGGAAACTGCATGCATCATCTATTATCTGTGCTATTTACACCTATTAAGCATGTGCCAAAATAAAATAAATACTTTTCAATCTGTCAAGGCTGTGAAACTAGATTTTAACATGTGTGACAAAGACCCAAAATAAGAGGCAGAATGAAAAATAACAGAGAAAGGACCTCAAAATTACATGGGTTGAATTTATTTAATATGCATGGAGTTTTCTGCAAATTCAGCATCAATCAGGCTTCTTAATGTCAGTAGTCTCAGTAATAAATGGTCAGATAACACTGGATCTCTGTGGAATAAAGGTAAAAATAGAGGAAACTTGCATGAGTTGTCTTTCACTAATTTGAAATTGTTTCATACCCTTGTGATAAGCTGGAGACCACATAATCATGTGTAGGTGGGCAGGGCCATCCCTCTGAGTCTGAGGGGGGCTACGCCTCCTCGCAATTTGGGTATGCTAAAGCCTTCTCTAAGAAGAACAAGAGTGGGGGAATTAGTGATTCAAAAGGGGGTCCATCCTTCAAGCAGGGCAGGCCGTACACAGTCTGGGCTCTGGCTGGTGACCAGGGCAGGGTGCAGCTGTCTATTCACCCAGCCCTTAGGCAGGGCAGGGCAGGGCAGCCAACAGTTAAGGCTCTGGCCTGTAATCAGGCAGAGCTGCAGTAGTCTATTTCCCTGGCCTTTAAGCAAGGCGGGGCAGCCAACAGTTAAGGCTGTGGGCTGCAATCAGGAAGAGCTGTCGTACCAGCCAAGTGCAGGGGCTCAGGTAGGGGGTTGAGCGCCACACAGTCTCGGGGGCTCAGATTTGGGGTGAGTGCCACATGCAATCTATTGGGCTTAAGCAAGGGGTTGAGCTGAGGAGCACAGGCCTCCTGGCCTACGGAGGGGGAGTACTGCCACCCCAGGGGTTGGGTGGCAGGGGGGACGCAGGCCCGCCCAGCTCCACCATGTCCCAACCCAGGGCCCTATCAGTGGCAGAGCAGTCCACCACTGGGTCAGCGTGGATCCGTTCACAACACACTGACCTGGTTTCAGGCTCGCTCTTCACCAGACTATTGCCTGGTTCCCCTGGGTTGCTTCCTTCTTTCCTCCTCGGGCTTACCTGGATCCAGGGGTCATCCTCGATATCCTCTGAGTACACTGCCAAGGTTAGAGTTAGTAGCTCCTCTGCCTCGAGAGCATTGGGGCTCCCTGGAAGCTCACGCTGGTCCCTGGGGCAACAGCAGTTCTCCTTGGTGCTCGCCTCCAACATCAGGGAAGATGTGTCTATCACCTTCAGTGGCTTCTTCCCAAATAAGCAGCTGGGCCAGCCTTTTATATTTCGGCTTCCTGTCCCTCCCCTCTGCTTCTGGTGTGTGGGGTGTGGTCCTCCTGGCTCCTCCCACCTGGTGGCCTTTGGCATTCGCTCCACATCTGCATCTGAGGGGGGCCACACCTCCTTGCTACAGATGACATGCCCTTGCCGGAGTGGGTGGAATCCTAATTTGGCTCCTCAGAGCAAAATAAAGATTTCACCAGAACTGTAGAAGGAGCTTTTATCGTCATCTGAATTAATGGAAAAACATCTCTGAAATCAAATCAAATATGACACCAGACTATTTATTACAAAATCCCCACAGCATTAAATGGATAACAACACTGAACAGAGACATTTGTTTTATGTTCTGTTTTCAGTAATTATTTGCCCCAAGCCAAGCAACTACAGGATAAGTGTACTTCACTCTACTTTCCAAAGAAGTACAAAGGGTTTTCTTAAAATGGCAACATAGAAATTGGAAGTTTCGCCCTCTTATCAACTGCTCCATCTGGTAAAGAACTTTGATTAATTACTTGGCATGATTCTTTTTGACCTCTGTGATGGTTTGGGCGGGCAATATGTCTGTATACAACGTACAAATTCCACTTTGGTTTTATGAACAACCTGTTTTCTTACATCTTATGACTGTCTTCTTCCTGTGCTTCTTGTGTTAAGTAAACAGGGGAGTGGTGCCAACATATCAGTCTATGAATAAGTCAATCATTAAAGACTATCAGCATCTGAACAGCTCTTATCTAGGAAGAACAAAGGTGTGACAGCATCCTAGAAAAAAGCCAATAAAAGGTATTACTTTACAGACCTTGTATCTGTTTTCTTCTAAGGCTATGTCTACACTAGAGCGCTTACAGCTGTACTGTACTGATGCAGCTGCGCCACTGAAAGATCTCTCATGTAGCTGCTCTATGCTGACAAGAGAGAGCTCTCCTGTTAACGTGACTAATCCACCCCCAACGAGCAGCGGTAGCTATGTCAGCGGGAGAAGCTGTGCACACTACCACTTATGCCAGCATAATTTATGTCGCTCGGAGGGGTTGATTATTCACACCCCTGAACGACATAAGTTTTGCCGACATAAGTGGTAGTGTAGATATAGCCTAAAGTCATTAATAAAAGCAGAGGGCTAAGAACTGATTCCTGCGGAATTCCTCTAGAAACACACTGTTCAATGATAATTCCACATTTACAGTTACATTTTTACACCTGTTAATTAGCCAGATTTTAATCCACTGAATGTGTGCCATGTTAGTTTTATAACATTCTGTTTTTTTAATCAAAATCTCATCTGGTACCAAGTCAAATCCCACAGAAATCTAACTATATTACCTTAACACTCTAACTTTTATGAACCAAACTTGTGATCTCATCAAAAAAAGATATCTAGTTAGTTTGGCATATCATCTGTTTTCCATGAACAATTGTTGATTGGCATTAATTATATTATGCTCCTTTAATTCTTTATTAATTGAGTCCCATATCAGCCATTACATTATCTTGCCCAGGATTGATGTCAGACTGACAGGCGTGTATACCTATCCCATTCACCCTTTTTAAATATTGGCACATTAGCTTTCTTCCAGTCTTCTGGAACTTCCCCAGGGTTCCAATATTTATTGCAAATCAACATTAATGATTCAGGGAGATTCTCAGCCAGCTATTTAAAAACTTTTAGATGCAAGTTATCGGGACCCATTGATTTTAAAATGGCTAAAATAAGTTACTGCTGTTTAACATCTTCCTGAGATACTAGTGGAGTAGAAGGAGTGCTATCATCAGCATGTGATGAGACTACATGTCTGTTTTTTTCCATAAGATAGAAATATTTATTGAACACTTATGCCTTTTCTACTTGAATATTGATTATTCTACTATTTATATCTAGTAATTGACCAGTACCATTGTCAGGATTCTTTTTGTTCCTAATATACTTAAAGGAAACTTTTTCTTATTGTCCTTATCTCTGCTGGCCATAGATTTCTCCTTATGACCCTTTACTTCCCTCATCAATTTCTATAATTCCTAGCTTCTGATTTATAGTACTACCAACTTCTTTTTCTTCCTTTGTTTTTTTTATATATAATTATTTTTGTAGCTGTCTTCACTTCCCTTCTAAACCAGATTGTTTTTTTTAACCAATATGGCCTTCTTACTTAATTGTGGGATTGTGGCTGTTTGGGCATTTAGTAAAACGTTCTTAAACAATTTCCAATTATGATTCACATTTTTCTGATTAAATTATTCCTCCTAGCTGATTTGGCTCATCATTGTTTTCAGCTTTGTGAAACTGCCAGACCTGATTAGATCAGCGGACCATCTAGTCCAGTGTCCTATCTTTGACAATTCCACCTTATTCTGAAGCATCTGGTACTAGCAAGTGTTATGAAACAACCTGACTATGTGGATTGTTTTTTCTACTTCTTGGTAAAGTTGGTTTATGGTCTGAAACATGAGTGTTTATATCCCTTATAAATGTTTATCCTATTCTATGTAACTGAGCATGTTCTCATAATCCATAATCTAATCAGAAGGGAGGGATAGCTCAGTGGTTTGAGCATTGGCCTGCTAAACCCACGGTTGTGAGTTCAATCCTTGAGGGGGCTGTTTAGGGATCTGGGGCAAAAATCTGTCTGAAAATTGGTCCTGCTTTGAGCAGGGGATTGGACTAGATGACCTCCTGAGGTCCCTTCCAACCCTGATATTCTATGATTTGCCCACAACAACAAATACTAATACAAAGAATTCTGAGAAAGTGGGTTATAAAGATATACAATCCAACAACCAAGCAACAGGGGCTGCAGGTGTACTCAGTATCTCTACTGCCAGGCACTTCCTCTCAGCAGGATTATCCAATTAAATACCTACTGGAACAGCTAAATATAATCTGACAAAGTGCAGTCTACTATACATGAGAAATTTGAAGCTCTGCACACAAAAATGGGGGCTTTTGCTACAAAAGCTAATTGCAGTTGACAAGAAGATGGGGGCAACAGAGAAACATGTGGAGATGAAAATTGTCTCCCAGGACAACATGGCAGTTGACAGAGTGGATATTAAAAAGTTCTTGTCAGACAGGAACAGACTCCAGCTCAGGCATAAGAATATCTTAATGCTGAGAGTGCCTGATGATAAAGACCTATTCGACCTGGTGTCTGTTTGAATCCCAAATTCCATCACATCCTAGATAAACAAAAATAATGCCATGGAGTAGAGATCCCACATTAGAGAGAAGGAAAACCAGAGCCAGCTGCTGATGCCTGCAATAGAGGATCTTAGCAACTGAGCTGTCTGTAGAATAAAAAGTGACCTAGGGTGGAGGAATTTTCCTTATTCATTTTCTTGCACCTTAGGCTATGTCTACACTAGATACCTTACAGCGGCACAGCTGTACTGATACAGATGCAGCGCTGTAAGATCTCCCGGGTAGCCGCTGTCTGCCCGCGGGAGAGAGCTCTCCCGTCAACATAATTAAATTACTCCCAACAAGCGGCAGTAGCTATGTTGGGAGAGCGTCTGCTGCTGACATACTGCTGTACACACCGATGCTTCTGCCGGTGTAATTTTTGTTGCGTGGTGTGTGTGTGTTTGTGTTTTCACACCCCTGAGCGATGTAAGTTATACCAACAAAAGTGCTAATGTAGACATAGCCTCTGACAACACACAGAAGAAAACAATTAAATATTCTGAAAAACAATTCCGTAAAGATAACAGTATAAGTCAGGAGAAATGGAAGACAATGGCATTACTTGTGATTCACATGGGTGGAAATTAGAGAAGACTCAGACCTAGTGTCTGCAACACAGCTCTTTGGACCAAATTCTACTTTCAATTACTCCCATACAACCACACTGACTTAAGATCAGAATTTGGGCCCAGGGTTTCTCATGAAGATTATCCCTTAATCATGAGTTATGTACATGAAATCACATTATACACTGGTTCATGATGTCAGAACTGAGCAAATCTTTTCAGAACAGAACACAACTCAGTGGGGCACCACTGGCAACCCTAACCCTCCTTTTGTTATTACTTACTGTTTGTATTATCGTAGCACCTAGGAGCCCCAGTCATGGGCCAGGACCCCTTTGCGCTAGGCACTGTACAAATAGAGACAGGATAGAACCTAGGAAGCTTGAGTCCCAACATAGTCTACTGCTGTCAATAAAATAGTAATGTTAACTACTCGCAGAACATGTTAGCTCCTGGGGTAGAGGTCTGTGGTATGGCTCAAAATACTACAGTGATGAGCATCCTACCAAAGCTTGTAATCACTAGACATTTTTTCAAATAATACTTTAGATAGCCAATAAAACTAATAATTCTGGAAGTAATATGTGCTTTAAATAAAACCTGTAATTCTGCAGATGAGCACATGGTAGGGATCAAATGTATCATTGATGTAAGGTGGGTGCAGTTCCATGGGCTTCAATCAGAACCTGCCCACTTATGCCAGCCGTGAATTTGTCACTAGATATGTAATGTCATAGTAAGCAGTTGTCACTACTGCACCAACATTTATCGGATAAAATTATTACATTTACATCTTTCATTGGGCATAATTGAAAAAGTAAAGACTCAGTCCTGCAAGGTGCTGCGTAAGTCCTACCGTGGACTCAAATGCATTCAGTGCCTGCAGGAAATGCTCAGCATCTTCAGGATTGAACCTTAAATAATTATAAAACAACATTGTCAAAGGATCAATATTTCCTACTCTGAGAATAAGCTTCCCAGCTCTAGGTGAATACATTTCTCATAATTTCCTCTGCTTTGACTCAATTATGTAGCAGTGGCATTAGGACACCATTATGCTGTGTTAATGTTCCATTGACATTATCTCTAATTCTGTTGCTTGAATAATAAGAGTTAATTAAAAGACTGGATTTTCTTTCCTCAATACTTGTTTCTTTTAAATACGTTTTTGAAAAAACCCTAAAATGTATTCCTGAGTACAGAAGATTTCTTCTTCTTCTCAACAATCAGAACTGAAATGCTAATCAGCTACTTAGAACATGTTTTCATAATTAGAAAGAATGGATTTTAAATGTCTTTTAATAAAGCTTCCCTAAATTAAGCAATGGTTCTCACCATAAGAAGTCCACAAAGGGAGATAATTCACTCTGACAAGAGTTATACACCAGGGCTTTCTCAATGTAGAGCTTTAATCTGTAAGGTCACCTGCAGTCTAGTGGATTGAGGGTAGCTCTGGGAACCAGGAGACCTGGATTCTATTGGTGACTCACTGTTGCCTTGCTTTGTGACACTAGACAAGTCACTTGCAGTCATATTTTCTAAGATATCACCCTGCGTCAGTCTGGGGTGTTCAGAAAACTGGGGAACTTTTAAAATCATGTGTTGAGCAGCCATGGATCCTGAAAACATGGTCACATGTCTAAATGTGCAAGACAAGTGGGTGCCAAAGACATTGCTGACCATCTAGGTACAAACTTGTCTAATGGACACACTCATATTTATCCATGCCACATTTGTTCCCTCTTCCTAAATGTCACAAATAAACCCCTGATACCCTTACAACGCTCTCCTAGCACTACAGTACCCCACATATTTGGACACCTGTGGTAGAAGGGGACAGCACACAGAGCCCAATATCACCAACCATGGCCAGAAACCCTAATAATAAGTGAGGAGGTATAGGCGTCAGTTCATGTGGTATGATGAGGTGATGAAATATTAAAGCTGGTTTTCATAGTTTTTGCCATAATGTTGCAAACCTGGAATGTGCAACAAAGCATATTATGATAAAGGGGCTCCCATATGAAAAGGGGAAGAGACCAGAATGACCCCATATTGTTATATTTTAAGTGTATACTCTCACCATATTGTGCCTGACATTCTTGCCTACAGATTTGAGACCCCAGAACATTCTGATATATGATAAGTAGGGCCTTCCCCTCTTAGAAGTGTGAGGTGTAGAAAGATGGGCAAAATATTAATAGAGGCCCTCATGGCAGCATTTCCTTGTTCCATGCACACTGTGGTATAGATACATACCAGAGGGACTGGGACATACTGCCAGACCCTACAGTTCTAATCCAGCCAGCCATGATAATGCGTGATCCCCATATAGTATATTCAGTGGGTCTACTGAGAAGTATGCCTATGTCACGGATCTGCAGGGTCTGTGCTACACCCCAGATTTTAAACAGTCTCTTGGAGGGACCCTGTTAAGTGTGTGTAGCGGGGTGGTCACCCGCTCTGGCCCTGAAGAGGTTAAAACAGCCCTGGGGAGCCAATACGCTAGGCTGATTGGGGAAGCAGCCACAGCTGGGGTCATGCCCCAATCAGGCCACAGCTGGCCCTATAAAAGGGCTGCTAGCCAGACCCTTAGGCAGACTCTCTCTCTCTCTCTCGCTTTTGAGGGAGAAGGACCGGGCTGCCTGGGAGCTTAGGGTACAGGGATTGGAGCAGGGCTGGGGAAAGGCAGAAGGAGCTGGGGAGCTCCAGCCTGGCAACTCCTCAGGCTGCAGGCTTTGTGCAAGGCTAAAACTGGTACAGGGGTTGCAGAAGCTGCAGCCTGGGCTTAGGTGAAGGTAGCAGGTCCAAACCCCCCTTGCCAATGATGAGTGGTTTATAGACTACAGTCTGCCCCAGTGAGCGGGGGCTAGATGGTGACTGGCGGTAGCTACTGAGGTGAGGTGGGGATAGAGGGTTGGGGGCTCCCCTGGGTGGGGGCAGAACCCGGATGTAAAGGGCACTGGGGTCTGGGAGGGATATGGGGGCCAGCGGCAGGTGAGACATTGGCCTGCAGAGGGCGCTCTGGGCTGGAAGAGCTAATTCCTGAGACAACCAGCAGGAGATGTTGTGCTGGTGAGTCGTTGCCTTGCTACAGTGTGCCAGATGCACAAAGGATCCCACTCTTCTTTGAGAGTAGGCCACGCAGCTTCACCACCTCCTAAACTGAGCCTCTGACTTCCAGCATACCTGGTTCATACTGTGAGCTCTGCCCAGCAAGTTATACTACGATGGACTCCTGATAGAGACTTGTACACTCTTCAGGGACTCATGCACCTCAGCCAGTATCTGCAGTGACACGCAAGCAGTGTTGTCAAAACAGAGTAGGGTTTATTAGTCAACTGGAACACAACATTGGAAGTCCTTAGGTTAGCACAGAGAAATAAAGGTTAAAGCATAGTCAATTTAAGCCAGAGCTGGTCTGCTGAAGCCAGAGCCATTCACCAGCCAAGCTATAGCAAACTCTGTTTTCAGGTTCTGTCTCTCTCTGACCTCCTTAGTCAGTCCCTGCAGAGAGCCAGCTTCTTCCAGAAATAAACTCTTTTTTTCTAGTCATCTCACAAGTCCTTTGTTCTCCAGGTAGGGCCATGCTGAGTGCACAATCCCTGCTAAGGCAGGAAAAAGCTCCTTCTGGGTCGTTGGTTACTAGGGATCAACGTCCTGGTGATGAAGGCTTTCCATTTTCTTCTTGGGTTTTCCATTGATATGGGTCAGCATTAATGAATCATTTAGTGTGCTCAGACAGATAGGCAGCGCACATACACCTATGGCTTTTTCCTGTTTTCCCCACTAAGTAGCAATGTAGAGTATAGGCGGAAACTGAAGCACACACAGGCTTCATAAAAATATTACAAAACATTCCTACTTTGTCACAGCCTGTGACTGGATGTACATGTCTGTCAGTTCCTTGATTATTTGCAGTGTTGTTGTAGCTATGTTGGTCATAGGATATTAGAGAGACAAGGTGGGTGAGATACAGCAGCGTCCAGGGAGGCAGCGCCACCTCCACCTGCTGACTCACCTCAGCAGACTACCCAGGGCTGGTTTATAGTGATCTGGGTTGAGAGTGGTGGGGGTTCAGCTCAAAAATTTTGAAAACTGCTCCGGCTGTGGGTGGGGGGGCTAACTCAGGGTGGAGGTAGGGGACATCTAGGGGCTGTGTGCAGGCAGGGGCGCAGCTCAGGATGTAGGGAGGGGGCATCTAGGGGCTGTGTGCAGGTAGGGGGGGTATTTCAGGGTGTAGGGAGGGGGTAGCTAGCTGCTGTGTGCAGGTAGGGGGGTATTTCAGGGTGTAGGGAGGGGGTAGCTAGTTGCTGTGTGCAGGTAGGGGGGTATTTCAGGGTGCAGGGAGGGAGTAGCTAGGGGCTGTGCACCAGGAGGGCTCCCCTGTGGTCACTGCTCCCCAAGGGCTCTGCCGGTCACAGAACCAGGTCCCCCTGTCTGGGCGGCTCTTACCAGCTGTGTGAGCTGAGGAGCAGCCACAACCCCGGGCACCAGCAGCAGGAGATGGAACAATGCGGCTGCCCACTCCATGGCACAAGCCAGAGCAGCAGCTGCCTGCACTGCCCAACTCCAGCTTCCCGCTTCTGACCTGACCAAGGGGTGGGGCCTCAGGGGCAGGGAGAGGAGGAAGTGGGGGCGTGTGGAGCTGCCCTCGGGACTGTTCTGCTCTGGCACTGCGGGGATGGGGGCAACCAGCGCTCAGGGCTTCAGCCCCATGGCTCCCAGCTTCAGCCCCACAGCATGGGACACCAGGACTCCGAGCTTCAGCCCCATGGCGGGAGGGCCACGGGGCTTCCAGCTTCAGCGCCGGGACTCCCAGCTTCAGGGGGCACCAAGATTCAGGGTTTCAGCCTCGTGGCCGGGGAGGCACCAAGGCTCAGGCTCTGGGTTCCAGCTGTGGGGTCCCACAGCTCCCCTGAAAAGGCTCAAGGCCCCCCCAGAGGGCCACAGACCCCCAGTTGAGAACTGCTGTTTTATTGGACCAATTTCTGTTGGTGAAAGAGACAAGCTATCGAGCTTACACAGAGCTCTTCAGCTTCCTTGATTGGCAGGGAAAGAGTTAACTTCCTTTCCTGTAGAAAGGTCACAGCTGTGTGCCTTCACTATAAGGATATTCAGGAGAGGAGGGAAGGATCTCTGCCCTATACTCTAAATATCACCCCCACTACAGCATAACATTTCCTTTAAAAATAGCAGAGATTTGGATAAGTTAGAGATGGAAAAGACCTGTGAGGTTATTATGTCCATATCTCTTCCTATGCAGGATAAAGGTGCCTGTAAAAATATAGATACAGTATTTCCATCTTTCAATGCTGTCCTGCCACCTGCTCCCTTCCCAGCAGGCGGAGCAGCAAGAGGGTGAGGCAGAGAGTTGCTGGTGGACTATGGCTGCTCCTGACAGCTGGAAGCACCAGTTATAGGGCATCCTTGCAGCCCAGCCACATGAGTGAGCATCGATCCAGACTGTGGTAATTAGGGCTGCCAGCTGGATAAGTGTCCCCTCTCACCACCTCCCCCCAACCCCAGTGTGTGAACTCACAACTATATATTCAGCAAAAATTTCGATGTTTGCATTACCCTGACATCACATGCTTCCAGGGTTATTAGAGGATGGATCACTATAAACCAGCCCTGTGTTAGCTCATGGTAACACACATGTTGTTGGTTTAATTGGATCTGTAAACCAGAATGATACTAGAGGAAACATCAGTTTCTGAAGAGGTGTGGATGCTCTACTGCCCTGCCAAGGAATTCATTGAATTAGTTTTTGTCTCTCTGACAAATACCAAGTTATTTTTTTCTAATTTTCACAGTCATTTTTCATATGCATGCTAGAAACCTTGCTCAGCCCTAGCATTTGAATGAGGAATTGACAAGATCTAAAAACAAATATGAAAAATGAAATACATCAAAACACTTTTATTTTCAATAAGGCTATTCATCACTTGCTTCCTTACAAAACGGGTTCAGTTTCATATGTTCATCAAAGCTTGTGGTTCATGTTCTCAATCTGAAAAGGATTTTTTTTAAAAGCTGAAATCCCGTTCTTCTCTGTAACTGCAGAAGCTGATAAAGAAGATGAGTGGTTTTTTGCCTGTTCTCATTACACTGCTCTCCAGCCAAAATGCTTCTGAAATAAATGTAGTTAAACTTTACTAATTCTGGGTCACTGAGAACGAAAATGATGCTTAAAATTGTTGATTGGCTCTAGTTTTCAAGATATGCTATTGGGTCAGTATATACGACCCTTGACTTGGGAATGGCGGAGGATAAGTGAGTTATAAAGGGAAGGGATCTCAATTTAAACCAGAAATGACTAAAATACATCTTTGACTGGATCTATGAATAAATCTATGACTGGGTTTGGACAGTACTTGCTTTTTAGGTAAAACAATGAATGATGCAATCTGAAGCTGGTATTGCGTCATACATGATCTGAATTGCATCATGTTATTCCTAGAAGTCATGGATGATGCAATCATAACGAAGCTTACATCACTCTGCTGAACAAATTGCCCTATATCAGCTCTAGAAATCATACAGTGTCATGCTCTCTTATTTGTCAGTGTTTGATTTTGCAAAGGGACACATTTCTGTTTAGCCAAAGTGAGCAGAGATGCCTCGTACTTGTGTGAACAGTGCAGATAACTTCTGCTATGTTTGTGGTGAAGTGACTTTTGCATCACAAAAGCGCAGTATAACCACTATGGTTAAGAAAGCCTATCACCTTTATTTTGGCTGCAAAATTGGAGATCAGGACAAGAGGTGGGCCCCACACATATGCTGCAACACTTGTGCATCAAATCTTCGCCAGTGGTTGAACAGGAAAAGGAAATCTATGCCTTTTGCAGTGCCAATGATTTGGAGAGAGCCAACAGATCATACCAGCAATTGTTACTTCTGCATGGTGCCTCCAGTTGGGAAAGGTGTGTCAAAGAAGAAAAAGTGGACTGTGCATTATCCAAACATTCCATCAGCTATACGCCCAGTACCCCACGGAGAAGGACTGCCAGTTCCTGATGCACCAGAATCATTCTCACTTGAGTCAGACGAGGAAGAGGAAGAAGATGAAACTTCTGGTCCTGAACCATCAATGTCACAGGACCCACATTTTCTCCCATCCTCCTCCTCTGAACCACACCTCATAACACAAGGTGAACTGAATGACCTTGTCAAGGATTTGGAACTACCCAAGAGTAAGGCAGAGCTGTTGGGCTCCAGACTATAGCAGTGGAATCTCCTGGCAGATGATGTTAGGGTTTCCATGTTCCGTGACCGTCAAAAGGATCTTGTCCCATTCTTCATGGAAGGTGATCTTGTAGCCTGCAACAACATCGATGGTGTGATGGCAGCCCTCAACATCGTTCACGATCCAGATGAGTAGAGACTGTTCATTGATTCATCGAAGACAAGTCTTAAAGCTGTTTTACTGCATAATGGCAATGTTTTGCCATCAATTCCAGTTGGTCATGCAGTCCATATGAAGGAAACCTATGACAACATGAAACAACTTTTGAGGTGAATAAACTATGACCAACATCAGTGGCAGCTTTGTGGCGATTTGAAGGTTGTTGCTCTCTTGCTTGGTCTGCAGACTGGATACACAAAGTACTGCTGTTTTCTCTGCGAATGGGATAGTCGCGCAAGAGATTCCCACTACATCAAGAAAGATTGGCCGACAGTCATTGGAGCCTGGGAGGAAAAGTGTTCAGCATCCACCACTTGTTGAATCAAGGAAGATTTTGTTACCACCCTTACACATCAAGCTGGGTCTGATGAAGAACTTTGTCAAGGCAATTGACAAAACATAAGCAGCTTTCAAGTACCTCCGTGGAAAATTTCCAAGGTTAAGTGAAGCTAAGATAAAGGAAGGTGTCTTTGTTGGTCCTCAGATTCGTGAACTTCTTCGAGATGATGCATTTGACCATGCACTGCGTGGCAAGGAAAAGACGGCATGGAAAGCCTTCCAGTTAGTGGTAATAAATTTTCTCGGAAACAACAAGGCAGACAACTACAGGTTGTTGGTGGAAAACCTCCTCAAGGCATACAAAAGCCTTGATTGCAACATGTCACTAACGATACATTTTTTGCACTCTCATCTAGATTTTTTTCCACCGAACTGCGGAGCAGTGAGTGACGAGCACGGCGAGCAATTTCACCAGGACATTGCAACAATGGAGAAACGCTATCAGGGCAAATGGAGCCCATCAATGCTTGCAGACTATTGCTGGACAGTGACAAGAGATGCTCCATTTAATGAATACAAGAGACAAGCCAAGAAGCGCCGAGTAGACACTGAATAGGACTAAACTATGTACAGAATAGTTTTTTGCCTTTTGTTTCATAATAAATTTTATTTATATAACCCTTTTGCTGATTTTTAAAGTGTTACATAAACAGGACAGGTGAAATATTATCATGTAAAGCAACCATAAACACATGAAAAGACCTAGGTTTACAATTTATGATTAAAACTCTACTATCTACACAATATACATAGACATAAAATGTAAAAACTTAAATATCTTAGCAACAGTAGCCAATCAGTTGTTTTAATTGTCATATTTGAATTCAGCACATCAAAATACATAATAAATAGCACATTTTATCTCTGAAGCAGACGACTTCTCAAAAATTGTAGACCAGTGTTATTAATGGGAAACCACTTTTGGAGGTAGTCAGTTACTCTCTGCAGTCCACTCTTAGCATTGCTCACAAAACAACCAGTTCCACTGGAACAATCAGTGGAACACTTTGCTGTACAGGTAACTGGTATTGCCACTCCCAGCCCAGCAATTAAATATGCATCCCTACAACCTCTCATCAGTTCTGCTCCCCCAGCCCCACCTCTGCTCCTCCTACAGCTCCAGGGATTCTTCACCCCCTCTCCCAGGCCTAGGGGGACAGCTGCAGCAGGGTCCTTTTTTCTGTCTTCCATGGCCTGGGAGAGGGGGCAGCTCCATGGGATCTTAACCCCTCCTTCCCCTTTCCATGCCAGAAAGGAGCAGCTACAGGGATTTTTCATCTCCTCTCCCCCTTCCCAGGCCTGGTGTTGCAGGAATGAAGAGGGGAGGGTGGAGGAAGGAGCAGAAAGCAGACTGACCTGTTTTCCATGGTGGGGAGAGGGGGAAGGAGCAGAGCCACCCTGAACTGCTGTTTATGCTTGCTCCTCCTCTTGGGAGAATGGTTTCGGCAACTCCCAAAACTCCTCTCATCTCTTGAGAGAGGGAAGAGATCTCTCCCTGCTTCCTGCAGGAGCCCTGATTGGCTGCTCTTCCATGGGAGGCCAGGAAGAGTGGAAGGCAATCTATCAGGCTGGAAATGACATGAAGCCTGGAGCTATCAAACTGACGCTATCAGGAGCTAAAATCACAGCAGGTGGCAACACAGCAGATAGGATAGTCAAGCTTTGGCACATTCATTTGTAAGGATAAGGCCTTTTCTTGTAGCCATATTGTAAGGTCTGAGGCCTTTGTCTGCAGCCATATTAGGAGAGCAGCAGCCATGAGCTAAAAATCACATCCTCACATTCCATCTAAATTACATTAAAACAATGTAATATCAGGCTGCTAAGAAGTTGATCCTGTCCTAATAGTATCCACCATCACCAGATAAAAGAAACAGATCTTAAGATGGTAAAGAAAACTTTGTTTGATAGCATTCTGTCTGGAAAGAAATCACTTATCAACAGTGGTGATTGTAAAATCTATACTTCTCTTGTTTTGCATTTATGGTCCCTACTTTTATATTGTTTATCTGTATGGTCTCTGTCTGGTTCTTTGATTGTTTCTGTATGTTGCATAATTAATTTTGCTAGGTGTAAATCAATTAAGGTGATGTAAATCAATTAATGGGGAAAGCAGTGAATGTGATATATCTTGACTTTAGCAAAGCTTTTGATATGGTATTCTTGACAGCAAGTTAAAGAAGTATGGATTGGATGAATGGACTATAAGGTGGATAGAAAGCTGACTAGATTATCGGGCTCAATGGGTAGCGATCAACGGCTCGATGTCTAGTTGGCAGCCGGTATCCAGGGGAGTACCCCAGGGGTCGGTCCTGGGGACGATTTTGTTCAACATCTTTATTAATGATCTGAATGATGGGATGAATTGCACCCTCAGCAAGTTCGCAGATGACACTAAGCTGGGGGGAGAGGTAGATACGCTGGAGGGTAGGGATAGGGTCCAGAGTGACCTAGACAAATTGGAGGATTGGGCCAAAAGAAATCTGATGAGGTTCAACAAGGACAAGTGCAGAGTCCTGCACTTAGGAAGGAAGAATCCCATGCACTGCTACAGGCTGGGGACCATCTGGCTAAGCAGCAATTCTGCAGAAAAGGACCTTGGGATTACAGTGGATGAGAAGCTGGATATGAGTCTGCAGTGTGCCCTTGTTGCCAAGAAGGCCAATGGCATATTGGGCTGCATTAGTAGGAGCATTGCCAGCAGATCGAGGGAAGTGATTATTCCCCTCTATTCGGCACTGGTGAGGCCACACCTGGAGTATTGCATCCAGTTTTGGTCCCTCTACTGCAGAAGGGATGTGGACAAATTGGAGAGAGTCCAGCAGAGGGCAATGAAAATGATTAGGGGGCTTGGGCACATGACTTACAAAGAGAGGCTGAGGAACTGGGGTTATTTAGTCTGCAGAAGAGAAGAGTGAGGGGGGATTTGATAGCAGCCTTCAACTACCTGAAGAGGGGTTCCAAAGAGAATGGAGCTAGGCTGTTCTTAGTGATGGCAGATGACGGAACAAGGAGTAATGGTCTCAAGTTGCAGTGGGGGAGGTCTAGATTGGATATTAGGAAACACTATTTCACTAGGAGGGTGGTGAAGCACTGGAATGGGTTACCTAGGGAGGTGGTGGAATCTCCATCCTTAGAGGTTTTTAAGGCCCGGCTTGACAAAGCCCTGGCTGGGATGATTTAATTGGTGTTGGTCCTGCTTTGAGTAGGGGATTGTACTAGATGACCTCCTGAGGTCTCTTCCAACCCTAATCTTCTATGATTCTGTGATTCTATGGTGGGGTATAATTGGTTAAAGGATTGTTTTATAATATGTTACGATTGGTTAGAAAATGTTCAGTAATATTTTAGTAAAATGAATGGTTAAGGTAAAGCTAAGCAGGACTCGAGTTTCACTATATAAACTGAGGTCCAAAAGGAAGTTCTTTGGAACCAACTCCAGGACACAGCCCCAAGATCAGAGCTGCCAGACCTCAGCACTCTGCTAATGACACCGTGCAGAAGCTGGAGTCCCCCAGATGACCTGATCCTGACTGGCCAGCAAGAAAAGTTCAGCTGACTCCCAGGTGGGGGCGGGTGCGCGGCTGTCCTAGGGAAGCGCAGGCGGAGGAGGGGACCGGGGCTAACGGATCTGCAAGGGGCTGGGGGCGGGGCGAGGAGCCTCCTCCGGAGCTGGCCTCAGGCCGCAGAGCTGTCAAACCCGCACCCCGCCCTCCCCGGCTCTGCGCCAATGAGTCCGGGCAGGACCTGTCACGTGCCAGAAGGGGCGTGGCTGCGCGTGGCCCCCGCCCAGCTGGTCCAGGGCGAAGGCGGCGCGGCTGGTGAGAGAATCAAACAGCGACGCTGCGCCGCGGCGGGGTTCGGGGACCGGAGCCCGAGCCCAGGAGCAGGACAGGCGGCGTCCCGGGCACGACCCCCTACAGCCGGCCCGGGCCGCGCGCGTCTTTTCGCTGCACGCGGGTAACGGCCGGACGCTCCCAGGTGCCGCCCGGGGAGGTGAGAGCCGCGGTCTGGGACGCGCTGCCCGCCGGGGCAGTAACTGGGTGGTACCGGGGTGCCCAGCCTGTGGCGGCGGCGGCTCTGCTGGGGCTTCCCCCAGACGTTGGAGTCCGCCCCGGTGCTGCCGGGCTGCGAGCGAGCTGGCCCCTGGGCTGCTGCTACAGACCCCTCCGCTGGCATGGCGCTGCCCGCACTGCGGGGGTCCCTCCTGGGCAGCGCAGCCCCCATCCCGCACCGTGTCGCTGAGGGGTCCGGGAGGAGGCAACGCGGCGCCCCATTAACTGCCTTCCTCTCCGCTCAGCCACAAGAGCCCGGCCAGGGTCGCGCCCGGCGCAGCGCTGCGGACACAGAAGCGTTCGCTTCTCTGCAGCCCGTCCCTGCGGGCGGGTCACCCCCCGCGCCTTTGTGTGGCTGTTGCTAGTTCGCAAACACTGGCCGATCTCAACTTCAAACTGTGTTTTATCTGCCAAGGACGTCAGAATAACCAACTGGGTGGGTAAAATTGTTAGGATTGGGAGTGATGTAGCTGGGTTGTGGAATTACTTTTTTGGCAGGGACTGGGTGGATAAATCACTAAAAACTGGAGCACTTTACTTGTTGAAACGCGTGTAGAAGGTGGTTAGACCCATGGGGAAAATAGTTGAGGGTTGTGTGACTTTGCACGTGATATTATCATGCGTGGTTGTCCCTTGGCACTTAATGTAGTGCCTCATTTAGTTTTAGGTTAATGTATCTGCTAAGATACATTAAAATCTGATAATCAGACTAAGAAAATATTTTGCATCTTTAGAGAAAATGAAGAGCAATGAATTGTCATGCAGGCTGCATTGTCCTAGGAGGCTTAATGAGCAAGGCATATTTAAGCTGAAACTAGGAGTCAAGATAATATAGTAATACATAACACGGTTTTAAAAACCTAGTTTTCTCTGTTGTCAGTAGTCTCCTTTCCTTAGTACTGGGAAAGAAGTCTCCCTATTAACTGTTTAATTCCCCCAATGGAACAAAACTTAAATTTCCCAAGCATTATAAACTGTTGTATGTCACCACTGACCCTCCTGTATATTTTTTAGAAATGTCTATTTGAAAGACTGATTTTTCAAGAAGAATGCACTCACAAGTATGTTTAATACTTAATAGTTTAATGAAATACTGTTAATTTTTTAATCTCAGTCCAGTATGGAGTAGCCATGTAATATTTGTTTTAAAACAATCTGTATAAAT
>NW_020664419.1:63836826-63853717 GCF_002925995.2 Terrapene triunguis | reverse complement strand
GTATGGAGTAGCCATGTAATATTTGTTTTAAAACAATCTGTATAAATTAGTGTCCAGGAAAGCTGCAAAAAACAAACACCCCCCAAAACCTCAACACTCCCCCAAAACCAGTGTTCTCTAAAGGTAGATTTTAAAAAAAAAAACTTAAATGAGTTGAACCTGTCACTTTTTATTAGAAATTCATCTGCTTATATGTGGACTAATACGTGGTATTTAAAACAAAACATAAAGCTGTTTAAACTGAGGACAGAAAAAAATCTCAAAACATTAATTTTCATGAGAGGGCTCTTCTGGCGGAAATCTTAGATGTTTTAGTTTAATCCCTGGAGACAAATTAGAATGGAAATTAACACTTGGCATATCAAAACCTGACTTGTATGGTTGGGTCCCAACTAAAACTCACTTTGATGTTAACCTCATTTTTATTCTCCTTAAATCTGTCAGATCTTTGAAATAAGGGCTGTAACGGTTCTTAAAAACATCAGCTGTTGAGCAGTTGTCTGCTTACTACAAATGTTGTGGTGAGGATGTATTTAGTTCCATTCCTTTGCTTTCCTTGCCAACTCAGTTCTGGTGAACTGGCAGGAATCTGAAATTGATAGCCCTGCTTCCTTAAGCACAGGGCTTAAACCAAAAACAAACACACTTTCATTTCACTGACCTGTGATATCTTCAGAAAATACTGTAGGAGCTTCTCTGAATCCAGTGCAATCATCTAGAGATGTTCTTTCAGCCATGCACTAATTTTCCTAAAAACTCTTTAGCTTCTGCTGTAAACTGGTTTGCCACCTACCTATCTGATATGTACTGTGCAGTATTTTAGTCTTTAAAACCTACAGTAGCACTTGACAAGCAGGATTCTAGTCCATCTTAATTCATTGCCTGTTAAAAATGCTTCTAGCTGGGGAGAAGGGAGGTGTTGCAAAAGGGTGTCGGATGCTTGTTACCATCTATGGTTATGGTCACTTGTGAGCTGTTAGGCTTTAAGTCAGTGATACTCAGACTGGGGCTTGGGAGCCCAGCACGTAGTATTAAAACACTGTGATTTAATTATTAACCAATCAGGATGCTTTTACAGTAAAAGCTTTGTTATCCAGCATGTTGGGGGAATGGAGGGTGCTGGTAAGTCAAAAGTTCTGGTTAACTAAGAGTTATACTTACCAATGGAAGGGGGAGAATGGGGGACGCAGGCTCTGGGAGGGAGTTTGGGTGCGGGAGAGGGCAGGAGGTTGGGGCACGGGATGGGTTTCAGAGTGCTGGATCGGGGCAGTGCTCACCTCGGGCGACTCCCCACAGATGGCGATGTGTCCCTGCTGTTTCTAGACGGAGGCGTGGTCAGGTGGTTCTGCACGTTGCCTCTGCCCCTGCAGTTCCCATTGGCCATGGTTCCTGGCCAACGGGAGCTGTGGGTGCAGCGCACAGAGCCCCCATGGCCGTTTCTCTGCCTAGGAGCAGCAGGGATATGTCGCCAGGTAGGGAGCCTGCCGGCCCCTATGCCAACCGGACTTATAACGGATATCAGAAGTGCCGGTTTCTAGAGCTTTCTGGTTGTTAAAGTGCAGATCAACACAACTTTTACTGTACAATGTTATTAACCAGTTGTAGTTGATATAATAATACTTGGTCAGAATAACCAAGAAAATACATAAAAATATATATATAAAAAGGAGTAAATGAAACTGTGAATTTACACTACTGTGACTCTCTTGGGTAATGTTGATAGCTAATTTGGCTCATGAACAACTGAGGTCTGAGTATCACTGCTTTAAGTAGTTAAGATGTGACAGAATCCTTCTTTTGGAGAAAAGAAAAGCTAACTAAGAGCTGTGAATAAAGGGAACTGGTGCTTAGATGGCTAGATCCAAATGACAGCAACAAATTGAGCATTTTTCCTGCTTTTAACCAGGGGTAGCAGGGGGACTTTATTAAATTGGGAACGAAAGATCTCAAAATTTCTTTTTGTGTTTAAAAGTTTTTCTGTCTTCACACTTTCAAAGAGTGTCCAAGGAAACATTTTCCCAGCACATACTATTTATTTGTCAAGGATCCCTTCACTTTTTTGGCAACTCTGAAACTAAGAACTTTTTAACAAAAGTTAAGGAAAACACTATGTATAAAACCTAAAATCCTTTTCTCTTTTTTTGTGAAGGTTAACTGCACAGGAGAAAAGGTTGGGTTTGTGCTCTTCTTGTATAACAAAGGCCCAGTGTATATATTTTTTTAATCTTGCTTGTTTTTAACATATTACAAATTCAGGTCTTGTCTGCTCTGGAAGGCTCTCTGACTCTTGGAGTTGTTGAAACTATGAAATCCCTAGAGTCAAGAGGGTGAAAGCTGAGTAACAGAGGATTTTTAAATCTTCTTTTGCACGTAATGTTCTCTGTGTCTGTTGTGCTGGTTAATTTACGTACTTTAAAGACATGATCCAACTCCTGTTGACTTCAGTGGGAGAGATGGATCAGGCTGAAAGTCTGGCATAAAGTGCAGCCAGTTTGACTAATGTGCACCTAACCATGTTGTAGCTATTTTATACACCATTTCTTTAGGACGTGAGTCTCCGGGGAAGTGATGATACTAATGTTTTGAACCACATATTGACGAAATGTGATTAAGAGCAAGCCATATTATGCAGGATTTACATATCTTGGCATTCAGACTCTCTCTGCAAGAAACCTTTTTCCCCCCCATGTCTAAAAATTAGCTGCAGTTATTGATAGAAGCATACAGGTCTCTCTGCTCTCAGTTTTAAACTAAGGTTTACAAATACAGCAGACCAATTGTGTTTTTCATGATGGTGCATGCACCAGATATAAATATATATACAAAAAACATTTACTACAACAGAAATGCCTCCCAGAACTTCTGTACTGTATATTCTGGGAAACAGCACTCCTAAAATGTCTTAATTCTTGACAAAAACTTGTGATTACTGATTCTTGGGTGAGATGCTACATAAGTGTTCAGTACTCTGAATACATTAGGAAGGGCTTGAAAAGAGATTATGAGCTTGATCTCTAGTTTGATGATCTCTGACTTTTTCCCCTTCACTTGGTTTCTCTGTTTCCCCAACTGTGATATCTTTCTATCTTGTGCAGTGTATGTGGCTGTCACTTTAGGCTACAAGTCACAAGGGCTTTCTAATTCAGGCCTTGTGCTCTCCTGCTTTTGAACAGGGAAAAGTCTTGATAAAGAAAGTAGATATCACTATTTGTAAAATATGTGCTAACGTGCTGCTTTGCTGTGGCGTGGACTTGCTGTATGAACCAGAATAGTCTTCACGTAATATGTTTTGTCATTATTTTAATGTAATGGCTATCTCAGCTTCAGAGGGAGAGAAGATTTAAAAATAAATGAGCTAGGTATCATGAAAGGAGACAAGCGGAAGGGAACTGTTGTCTTAAAGTAGTAAGAATGAATCATTGTTTTCTGTAAAATGCAGTATTTATATTGGTTAAGTGTTGCAGTAGTTTTCTGGGAGTACCTACAAAGTACTAGATGCTGTACAAACATAAAAGATGGTGTTCCTTTCCCCCAAAGAACTTACTATTGAATTTTTGGCTTTCTACTTCATTAATTACTTATCAGAAAACATTAAGTTTCTGCAGATAGTCTCTGTCAGAAGTGCTGAGGGGGAGAGCTGTGGCTGGAACTCATTAAAAGGTGTATTTGCATGGCTCCTATGTTTACAGGAAATAAAAAATTAGAGGCTTTGCAATTGTGCAGTTGCAGGCAGTCAGTGAGATGAGGTATGGGGGATGTGCAGAGTGTTTGCTTTTCTAAATGTCAAGCTGAACAGTTTCTTTATGGAGTAGTACTACATTTATTTTCTGCATTCTGTGCACAGATTTACTCATGTTAAGTCAATAAAGTTTTTACGTTTTAGTCCACTCTAACACATTTCTAGTCTGATTATTTTTAAAAAATATGGTGTGTGTATACCTTACAGCATAAATAGTATTGGAAGATTAGGAGTTGGAGTTACCAGAGGCCAAGGGCAAAATTAGTCCTGCTGTACAACCCAAAACCCCACTTCCACATAAGGTGTGTGTGTGTGTGTGTGTGTGTGTGTGTGGCGGGGGTGGGCACGCTTTAGGATTCCTACTTGAGAACTGTCTTTGTATCCTGCTTGGTTAATTCATCTCTTGTAGCAGCCTTTGGCTAATTAATATTAGATTGAAGCCCTTTTTGCTCACTTCCAGCTGTTTAAAGAGGATGTGGTCTCACTCTGCACTCAAAACCCCAGAACTTCTTGGGTGTGGAAGGGAAAAGGAAGAACCCAGAAAAGGCTGATGGAAGGGCAAAGGAGGAAGCCACCCTCAGCTAAGAGGCTGCAAGATGGCCTCTGCTACTCCATTCCTTCTTCCTCCCTATAACCACACCCACAGCCAGGAAGCTCTGAGGTTTTGGGGGCAGAGTGAGACCCATGAGTAACTCCTGTGCCTGCCTCTGCTGGATAACTTTTCTAACTACTGGTAGAGTGAAATTGACAGTTGTGAACAGTAGCAATGAAAATGACTATGCTTGTTTTGTTTTGCTGCTTACTGAGAAAGGTATATGCAACTGCTGAAGCACTGGAGCTGTCTTCCTATAAATCTTTTAGACAGACAGCACTGCATCATGTTGACTCTAGAAGATTTTCTTTGCAACTGTAAGAAATCAGAACTAAGGCCCAGATTCTCAAAGGTAATTAGGCTCAGATCCTCAAAGGCAGGCGACTATGCTGCTATTCAAAATACAAGACTTAGTTATGTAGAAACCAATGGCTTTGGGCCCTTTCTGTTCTTGCCCCCTCTCAGTTTGGGGGAGGAAAAGTTCTTGTTGCTGGAGAGTAGACTTTTTTTTTTTTTTTTTTCAAATCCAGGACAAAAATATTTGCCTCTTATTGGAGAGAGAATACCACCAGTGTTAAGCCTTGCTTAGTTTTATGAATGACACAAAGCATAACCTTTTGGACAGCGAAGTAATCTCTTCAATCATGAGATTACATCAGTGAAGACTGAGTAGAAGAAACTTCAGTTACCAGCATTTTAAGCAAATACTTGGTCAGCTCATGGTAATAGCATGTTAAATGCTTTTCCAGCAACTTGGTACATGCTACTTTAGACCTCGTCCACATTTAAATGTAGATTGACCTAGCAATGTCAATCAGCGTGTGAAAAATTCACACCCCTGAGTACCATAGTTAAGATGACTTAGCCCTGGTGTAGAGGTGGCTAAGTTGATGAAAAAAGTCTTCTGTTGACCTAGCCGCCATCTCTTGGGGAATTGGATTACTTACATCGACCGAAAAACCTCTTCCATCGACATAGGAAGCGTCTCTGCTATCGGTGCTACAGTGGCATAGCTGCTGCTGTAGCACCCATAATGTAGCTGTGCCCTTAGCCTTGTAGCTTTATACCCACAACAGAGAGCCTTGCTGGTGCACCTTTGTGTTTGTAGATCAGTGACCTTGAACTCTGCAGTATAGGAGTACAGTATAGATAGGGCTGTACCAAATTCATGGTCCATTTTGGTCAGTTTCACAGTCATAGGATTTTAAAAATAATAAATTTTATGATTTCAGCTATTTAAATCTGAAATTTCATGGTGTTGTAATTGTAGGATTCCTGACGCAAAAAGGAGTTGTGGGGTGGTACTGCTACCCTTACTTCTGTGCTGCTTGGCAGCGGTGCTGCCTTCAGAGCTGAGCAGCTGGAGAGCGGCAGCTGCTGGCTGGGAGCCCAGCTCTGAAGGCAGAGCTGCTGCCAGCAGCAGCACAGAAGTAGGGTGGCAATACTATACCAT
Source organism: Terrapene triunguis (assembly GCF_002925995.2). Classification (NCBI taxonomy): domain Eukaryota; kingdom Metazoa; phylum Chordata; order Testudines; family Emydidae; genus Terrapene; species Terrapene triunguis. Next base: position 63,847,933 of record NW_020664419.1, on the reverse strand, counting down.
GCCATCCTTTACTTCTGCGCTGCTCCCTTCAGAGCTGGGCCGTCAGTCAGCAGCCGCCACTGTCCGGCCGCTCAGCTCTGAAGGCAGCAGTGCAGAAGTAAGGATGGCATGGTATAGTATTGCCCCCCCCTTACTTCTGTGCTGCTGCTGGTGGCAGGGTGCTGCCTTCAGAGCTGGGTGCCCGGCTAACAGCTGCCGCTCTCTGGCCGCCCAGCTCTGAAGGCAGCATGGAAGTAAGGGTGGCAATGCCATTACCCCCCTAAAATAACATTGTGACCCCCTCTTGCAACTCCCTTTTGGGTCAGGACTCCCAATTTGAGAAAGGGTCTCCCCCGTGAAATCTATAGGATAGGGTAAAAGCACACAAAGGACCAGACTTCACCGGGGGAGGCGCGGAGAGACCAGATTTCACAGTCTGTGATGTGTTTTTCATGGCTCTGAATTTGGTAAGGCCATAATTATAGAAGCTCTTGGGGTAGGGAAGAGGGAGCAACTAGTAGTGGTTAACAGCTGGTTTTTGATGTAGGGTGCCTGGGAAAGCGAGGAATCAGTCCTGGCTTTTGGCAGTGAGGAGGCAGCTTGGACTCTGGTTCTGGGCGGTAAAGAAATCTTTGTTTCTTCCTACCTTTGACTAGGTGGGAATGTGAGTTTTGTTTTGCAATGAACTTCTTACTGCAATCTACAACAATTGCTCCTACATGCAATAAAAAAGGAGAAGATACTTCAGTCGTCCTCTCTCCCCCCCCCTCGAAATTTTTAGCAGGGAAATAATTATAATTTTTGATATCTAAACTGTACAGCACGTAACCTGTGTAACTCCTCTTGCATTCGTTACCTTCACCTCATCCCCTATTCCCTCCATTTTTTAATTGGATTCGTAAGCCATTGGATTCATAAGCCTTTGAGGATAGTGACTGTTACTGTTTGTGGTTGTACAATCCCTAGCACAATGATCCTGAGCGGTGTCTCAGAGTGGTACTTCAATACAAATGCTAGTTAATTATATATGAATAGGAGCAATTTTTCTTTTTCTTTTCCAGACCTGTTCATTCTGCCTGCAGACATGTGCAGATGCTACTGCATTGGTCGGCTTACATTGTGAAGGTTATTTTATGGTGGTAAGGGATAGTTTTTTTTTTTTTTTTTTTTTTTAAGAATCTTAGATTTAGGCGCACAATTATACATCTGTTTATGCAGCTGCATGAAACAGAACCCTAGGGTACAGTTTCCATTCTAACTTCACTCACTGGCTTTTAACTTCCTCAGACAAGTTGCTTCTGGGTCGAAATTTATTTGCTTGATCTTGGAGCAAAGGTGAATCTTGTATTGGAAAGATTTTTAACAATCAATACAGCCACTCTTAAATTATGGGAATACTTTTCCTATATATTACAGGAGATGTCTTAATGGTCACATAACTGTAATAGGAGAAGGGACAACTTCCTAGCTGGTTGAAGTAAATGCTTCAGATTTGAAGAAAACAGGCTTAGTGTTTAAATTACACATATTTAAAGCTGACTGGAAGCTGACAGATACATCAGTTGGGGAAGGTATAATAAAGCCCAAACTACAGTTCTGTCCAAACCTCTTTTTCTAAGGACTGGCTGTGCTAACTTGGAGAAGATTCAAAAATAGGATCAAAGTAACACAAAACACTCAACAACCAAGTGAGGTTGTTTAGCACATGGGGAGAGTAGAAGCACCCTTCCCCTGGGTAGAGTCTCTTGATACCTTTTTGATCTCCTTAAAGTCCTCATGCAGGGTTTTACTTGAACCTTCATTACTCCTGGGGGAATTCTGCACCACTGCGCATGCATAGAATTCATGTGCTGCTCAGAATTTTTTTTCTCAGCAGAAAATATTCTGCCAAGAAGTGCTGCAGTTATGCCTTTTGCTCACCCAGGGCACCAGGACAGTGAGCAGCTGCTCCCAAGCAGGAGCAGCCCCAGCTGTGGATAGGGAAGAGAAGAGGCTGTATTCTTCAAAGCACCTTGCCCATGGCGCCAGGTCAGGATGCATGGGATATGGGGAGATGGACAGCATGGGGCACATGGGGCTGCAGGGGGGGTTGTCACAAACTGGGGTTCAGAATGGCTAGTGAGGGGGACGGCAAGGGCTGAATGGGGTTGCAGAGACATGGGGATGGGGTGGATGTGCCTGACTGAATGAGAGAGGCTGTGGTCCGCATCGGGGAGGATCCCTAACAATCCCTCCTACCCCCCTCCCCCCCCCCCCAAAAAAACAACAACCCCTGTTCCATACTTCTCCCACTGACACCCAACAGCCCTCTAAGTTCACACCCCAGGCACCTTCACAGCAATTACTTCCCTCTCCCTCAGCTCCTCTGTTACCGTTGACTCCCCCAAGTTTCAGAAGCAGTGCAAAGAGGTGTGAGAAATGTTTGTACTGTAGTTTAAATGAATTATTATTCAGAATTCTGTATTAATATGCCTTGTAAGGAATCTATTTGTCAAAAAACATTTCCTGAATCTCTCTTTGTTGTCTGTATTGTTACAGACATACTTGCTGACAGGTATTTTGAAATAAATTACCAAAATAATTGAAACTGGCGTGATTATATTGTTATTTTTACAAATAAAATATGCAGATTTATTTATTTATTTATTTATGTTTTGGTGCAGAATTCTCCGCAGGAGTATTTCTCAAAGGCAGTTGCCTGATTCTTTGGTCTCATGACTGATAGACTGATTTCCTTCTTGGCAACTAAATTTCCCAGAAAGCTTATTCTGAAAGGGCCCAAGCACCTAATATAGGGCCTTGTTACACTGATCTCTTTTGAGTATGTATATTAAGATATGCTGTTTTTTTAAGTGTATAAATGTACTCTTCAACAAAGCTAGTTCTTTTTTTTTTTTTAAATGTAGGAAACTAAAACAAAATAATGGTTCATGGGTATTAGTGATGCAGAACCATGAGCTCAAGTTAGGAAATTTGAAGAGTTAGTGCAGCAAGAACTATTAACTTGTCCACACTGTGCTTTTGTAGTGACTTCCATTGTTTTTTTGTTTCAGTCTAAACTGTAATTATTGCTATATTTATTCAAAAGTGCCATAACTTGGTCCCATTGTATATCCTGTATATTTTTACATTCAGGTAAATATTGTAATACTTAGAAGTTACCAAAACCTGTGCTTGATTTCTCAACCTGAACATTGTCTTAATGCTGTTTCCCTTTAAATAATAAATTTCATGTGTATGATACTTCAAATAATGAAGCTAAAAAGGCCTTTTGTTTAGTTACTAGTTGACTCTAAGTTAATACCTGCCTTCTAACACATCATAAAGTGAATACATGAACTTTTGTGCTTTGAAGGGGTACTGTTACATCCAACTTGGACACAAATCTCTTTAAGAACTTAATCCTAAAAAATCAAAGATGCATAGAAAATACTTTCACAAAACTTGTGAAAACCTATTCCAATGGGAAGCTTTTATTAACAAATAAACGTTTCCTGCACTGTCAGCAACTTGACAAAGATTGTGCAGGGGCATGAAACTAGAAAATGAAACGATCTATAAAGAAAAAAAATTGACGAATCAGTTTATTTTCCTTGCCATGGCTCAGAGAAATGTGAGAATAAATTGACTGAAAAATAATCAGAATTTCAATATTTTAAATATCTTTGATGTAGTAATACAGTTATGGGGAACTTCTTACCTTAATGAGCATTCACTCCGATACTAACGTCTTAATTCTGCTCGTTGCTCAAATTCAGTTTTTTTTGTATTACATTTATTTATCTTTATATCTGAATTGAGTCCTCTAAAAGCAATGTATGACTCTGCTTATAGTGATCAGAAGATGGCAAACAGAGCCAATTGCACTTAGAGCAATCTCTGAGAATTGTGTGGTGAAGCCTATACGTTGGTCTGTTGTCTTATTACTTGTTGGAAAAGATACGTGGCTGAATTCCAAAGAGAAATGTAATTAATTTTGATAAGTCATAGAATCATAGAATATCAGGGTTGGAAGGGACCTCAGGAGGTCATCTAGTCCAACCCCCTGCTCAAAGCAGGGCCTAGCAATTAGTTGTGGAGGAACTTGTGATGTTGGTTTTGTTTAGAGTGATTACCTACTTCACATATTTAAACAAAACTTCCACATATGGACTAAAAAGTTTATCTATAACAAAACTTTATTCATAAGTTAAGAATGGCACTATTTTAGTTTCACTGACAAGATTAATGGGAAAACATGGTAATGTTTGGTGAAGTGACCTCATATTTTGATGAATATACTGAAGTAATCTGTCCAAACAGTGTTCACCAGTCTGCAAGAGTTTTGATGATATTGTGTGTTTGGATTCACATCAGGATATTCAAAACTCAGCTTCCAAAGACCACCAAACTTGGAAATACTTGTCTACTGGTATGCTGATCCTTCATAATCCTGTCCTTGTTCCACACTTGGAGTAAACCTAAAGGAGGGGAGCAGAGGAACATCTAAGTCAAAGTGAGGATACATAGTGACATACAACTTTGTTTTGGGGCTGAATATCTATTTTGTCTTTCATGGATGAATATCAAAGATATAATTGATGTAAGATTTTTCTGTCACTGAAAATGGTATATCACTAGCCTGCCATAACCACTGAATGTTAGCCATAAAAACCTGTTTTACCACTATTTTCCACTCCAGGGAAAAGCCTGTAAATTATCTTTCAAGGCTTTGTCTACACTGGCACTTTGTCGGAAAACCTTCTGTTGTTCAGGAGAGTGGAAATTTTTTGTTGGCAGGAGAGCTCTCTCCTGCCGACAAACCGCAGCTACACTGCGCGGCTTTTAGCAGCCTGGCTATAGTGGCACAGCCGTGTTGCTAAAAGCTGCGTAGTGTAGCTATACCCTTAGCCAGTGCTTGCTTGTGTCCCCACTTTGCACCCATCCATTAATCTAGTACAATCTTCCTGCATAACCCTAGCTCAATTAACGTCTTTACTGACTCTCTCTCTCTCTCTCTCTCTCTCTCTCTCTCTCTCCTGTCTTCTGCTTTTGTTACTCTTTTTCCCCCTCATCTTGTTTTTACTCTGTTTATTATTTGCCCCCCCCTTTTGTTTTGTTTTGTTCCCCCTGCCTATTCCATTGCTTATCAGAAGGCTATATGGTGCTGGGGTAGGGTAGAGGGTCCACTGATCACTCTAGCACCAGGACATGAGCTCTCTTAAGAGAGTTTGTGTTACAAGACAGATTATGCATCTGCTCATACAAACCTGAACTGCTATTGGAACGGAAGGTGGCTTACAAGAAGCTGCGCTCTCTTACCCACCTCATGCGTTCAGTGAGAAGTTGAGTGAACCAAGAATCATGTGACCTTGTGTAGTAACTTTGGGCCGCGGTTCGGCCCTCAGCGGGGCTGTGGGGTAGCCCACCGCCTCGCTACGGTCAGAAAAGAGCCCCAAGCCCTCAATCAGGGTGGGGCAGTAATCACACAGTCAGGCAAATACCCAGGCCCTTAAGCAGGGGCTGGGTCAGGGTTTGTAGCAGCCCAGGCCCTAGGTCAGGGCGGGGCAATAATCAAATAGTCAAGCAAGCACCTAGCCTCTCTAGGCCAGGGGAAAAGGGGGAGTCTGCCACCCAAGGAGTGGGTGGCAGGGGGGACGCAGGCCCTCCCACTCCACTGCATCCCAGCCCGGGGCCCTAGCAGCGACAGACGCTCGCTGCTGTCAGTGGGGATCCTGGCCGCAACACACTGACATCGGCTCTGGCAGTGCAGCAGCCAGACTGGGGTCGGCTGCCCCCGGGCTGCTTCCACACTCCCCCTCGTATGGTACCTGGGCCGTCTTGGCGTCGTCAGTGCTCTCCACCAGCATTGGCTCCTCTGGGTAGGTAGCAAAGGGCAGGCTCGGCTCCTCCTCGGGGTAGCTGGCCCGGGGCAGGCTTGGCCAGTCCTCCTTGGGGTAGCTGGCGAGAGGTAGGCTTGACTGGCCCAGTGAGTCAGCAGGCTGCTCCCGGCCTGTGGCTGTCTCCCAAGCGGGAGCTCGGCCAGGGACGTCCGCTCTCTCCGCCGGCCTGGGCTCCACTGAGCTCTGCAGGCGGGCTTTTATACTTCTGGGTCGGGGCCGTGACCTCGGAGGGGCGGGCGCCAGACCCGGTGGCTCCGCCCACGTTGGTAGTAGGGGAGGTTCGGCCCTCAGCGGGGCTGTGGGGTAGCCCACCGCCTCGCTACACCTCCCCCGCAACTATCGCTTTGCTCCTCTGCCTAACACCCATACTGCTCCTCTCCACAGCCCATTTCTCCTTGAACTGGTGTGTCCTTGCCCTGGGTGCCCAGATGCCAGGTTGAGGAAACGTGGCTTTAACAGATGGTGCTTGAGGGAAAATGGGGGAAAAAATATAGCCAGCTCTTCTTATTTTTGGTTTTGATATGGCTTGATGTCTGAGCCATTTTAAAATCACTGAGTGGTATGAGGCAGTCTGGCCTTAATAGATGGAATTTTCATAAGAACAAGTAATTTGCTTTTTAACATGGACAAAATACTTATGATGCTACTTGGACATTAAGTATAAGGGGGTAGCTGTGTTAGTCTTTATCCACAAAAACAACAAGGAGTCCGGTGCCACCTTAAAGACTAACAGATTTATTTGGGCATAAGCTTTCGTGGGTAAAAAACTCACTTCTGCAGAGTCTTTCAGGTGCCACCGGACTCCTTGGACATTAAGGTTCTGAATCTCTGTAAACTGCAGTTCTTTGTTCCACAGCTGTGGAAGTTGAAAATGCCTGATGTGCTGTACTGCTGAACGGTGCTGGGAGAATGAGTTCAGCATTGTTTCTTTCACTAGAGAGCTGTTCCTATAGATAAATAGTGTAGCCTGAAAATAAATACTTAATATGTCTAGAAACTCTAGTCCTTGTGATTGCATAACTTTTTGTCTGAAAAAGGCTGGAGGTCAGCCTTTTTGTAATAAGAGAACAGTCTCCTCATAATGAGTGATGTAAGTGCCCCGTTTTCTAATCTGTACAGTGAAAAGCAACCACAAAACCAGGATTATTTGTGGTACTCTTCAAATTGAATGAAGATCATTTCCATAGCTGTGTATTAACTGAAACACTTTTAATAACTTATCAATTAACAAGAGTGCAGTATGATGTATATTACTTACTCACTATGCTGTGAGTCGGGACTGATTATTTTTTTTTTTAAATCTATTCCTTGTTTTTGTATCAGTGATCACACTTGACTGGAGTGACCTTTTCAGTTTGAAGTCAAGGGTACATAAATATATCTGCCCCTACCTTCTTTTGGGATATCTACCATTAGTGCAGCTCCAGCTAATATAGATGATGAGGCACAGGTGTTTTTACTGTTTCTTGTCTAATGAGATAACACAATGGTGATGCTTTTGCCCTGTCCAAATTACAGTCACACTGTTGCTACTGCTAGTGGAGCTGCGTTTATGTATGGTTTATTAAACTCAGATGAATTTTGGGATCTTGAAAGTGGAGGCTAAACCAAACTTAAGTGAGCCAAGCATATTGCTGTCTGACACTGTGCTAGCTTCTCCACACCTCTGCAGTGCTTTTGTTCATTTCACTTCGTGGTCTCTTCTAAATGTAGATATTTTACAGTGTGGACTAACATAAAATGTTTAGATACTCCAATAAAACAGAAGATGTAAAAATAAAATGGAAGACATCAAAAAAAGGAGCAAATGTAGCATGTGCCATTATCCCAGCTAGTGAAACATTTTCTGGTGGCATGGCTCTTTAAAGACCCAATGATTTGGGACATACAGGAGTACTTTAAAAGACGCATAGTGAGGATGTTTGATCTTAAGTAACTACTTGCTAAGTATTCTCTTCCTAAGAGTGCTTTGTGTAAGCCTGAATTTGAGGAAAACATTTTAATTTTAGTGGTCAAAACAGAGACAAGAGAAGAAAAGAAATGCAGTCCTATGTAGTAGATAATTTTGAAGGAAATGTTCATCTTTGTGTCAACTCATTCACTTAAAACTTAAAATTCTATGTGTGGTGACTTTTTTAATTTTGTTTTAAGGGCAGAAGGGTCCATTATGATCATCTAGTTTACCTCCTGCATAACACATGCCATAGGACTTCACCCAGTTGTTTCTTCATAAAATTGATGAATTCTGTTTGAGCTCTTAGAAAGATATGTAGTCTTGATTTAAACACTTCAACTGATGAACCTACCACATCCCAAGGCAAGTTGTTCCAGTGGTTAACTACTCTTACTGTTAAAAATGTGTGGCATATTCCTTGTCTGAATTTGTCTAGCTTCGCCTTTAATCATTGAATCTCATTATGCCTTTTTCTGCTAGATTAAAGAGCCCTCCATTATCAAAAATCTCTTACACATTTAGGTACTTGTAGACTTTGCTCAAGTGATCTCTTAACCTTCTCTTTCATAAATTACATACATTCAGCTTCCCTAGTTCTCACTACAAGGCATGTTTTCTAAACCTGGAACTATTCTTGTATGTCTTTTCTGAACACTTTCCAATTTGTCAACATCCTTTTTGAAGTGTAGACATCAGAAATGGAGACGATATTCCAGTAATGATCTCACTGTGCTGTGAACAGGGTTGATGTCACCTCCCTTGATGTTCCTCTGCTTAGGCAGGCAAGAATTGCATTTGCCCTCTGTCACACAGAGCCCTGGTAGTGTCCAGCCAAAGGAAGAGCTCTATCTCCACACTGAGTCCATTGTGTTTGGAGCTCACCTCATTGGACTCCATGTGCACTTTAAGTCTCTTGAGTTTGAACATAATCTCTAGGCACTGCCCCATCTGGAGGTGCACTTTTAGAGTGCAGATCCTCTGTCTAGTACCCCCTTCTGACTGCTGTGCCCAATTGCCTAGCCCCTGGCCCTTCAGACTTCTCTGTAGCCAGGGCCGGTGCAAGGAAGTTTTGCGCCCTAGGTGAAACTTCCACCTTGTGCCCCCACTCTCACCCAGCTAACCCCGCCCCCCCACGGCAGCTAACCCAGCCCCCCACCCGGGGAGCTCGCCACCCCCTCCCACCCGGGGAACCCCCCCAGCAGCAGCTACCCCCCTCTGCAGCTAACCCCGCCCGGGGAGCCCCCCCCCAGCTCACCTCGGCTCCGCCTCCTCTGCTGAGCACGCCAGCGCTGCTCTAATTCTCCTCCCCTCCCAGGCTTGCGACGCCGATTGGAGGAGACTTAGAGTGGGGGCTGTGTGCTCAGAGGAGGAGGCAGAGTGGAGGTGATTTGGGGTGGGGAGCGGTTCCCCTGTGCGTCCCCCCCCATTACTGCGGGCGGCCCTCCCCGCGCCCCCACCCCGCCCCAGCTCACCTTCACTCCACCTCCTCGCAGGGGTGGCATGTTCGTAGAAATTTTGGTGGCGCCCAGAACCCGCCCCCACCCAAACTCCACCCCCCCAAACTCTGCCCCCCACCTGCCCAAGGCTCTGGGAGGGAGTTTGGGTGAGGGAGGAGGTCTGGGGTGCAGGCCCTAGGCTGGGGCAGGGGATTGGGGTGCAGGCTCTGGGAGGCAGTTTTGGGATGGGAGGGGTGCAGAGGGATGGGATGCAGGGGTGAGGGCTGTGGGGTGTGGCTGCAGATGAGGGGTTTGGGGTGTGGGAGGGGCTCAGGGCGAGAGTAGGGGTGTGGTGGGGGAGGGCTCCGGCTGGGACTAGGGATAAGGTGTTTGGGGTGCTGGAGGGGCTCGGGCAGAGGGTCAGGGTGTGGGGGGATGAGGGCTCTGGCTGGGACTGGGGATAAGGTGTTTGGGGTGCTGGAGGGGCTCAGGGCTTGGGCAGAGGGTTGAGGGTGCAGTGAGGGGGTGAAAGCTCTGGCTGGGGGCTTGGGCTCTGGGGTGGGGCAGAGCTGGGGATGAGTTTGGGGTACAGGCAGGCTGCTCTGGGACAGGGGCCAGAGAGGAGAACTCCCCCCAGCTCTTTCCCTGCCAGCCGCAGCAAGCTCTGGGGTATGAGCCCCCCTTTCCTGCCCCCCCAGCAGCACACTCACCCCCACCACTGCCACTGCATGTGCTCCTAGGGTCCCTCTCAGGTCCTGGAATCTCCCTCACCTCCCCCATGGTGGGGCACTGCGTGTGCCTCCTCCCCTGCCGTTGCCCCTGACTGTAGCCTCACTGGGGGTGAGGGATGGGGGTGCCTCCTTGCCCAGCATGGGGCAGGAGCAGTGACTGCGGGGAGGGGGGTTCCCTGTGCTGCTGGAGGGTCCCATTGGAAAATGAAAGGGTCTGAGGGGGAAGGGCAGGCTCAGAGTCAGTCTGCCCTGGCAGTGGAGAGGGGGGCACTAGGACCCTGCTGCAGCAGTTGTTGCAGGGAAGCAGCATGGAGGAGACAAAGACAGATAGGCTCTGCACCGGGACAGAGACTTCGGGGGGCCGTGAAAGGCGAGTGGGGGCAGCAAGTCGGGGCCAGGGGACACTCGGGGAACGCGTGGGGGGGCTGCAAGTGGGGCCGGGGGGGGGGCACACAGCCCCAAGTATTGCTGGAGCTGGGCCCCTGGCTCTGAATATTGCTGGTGCCCGAGCACCACGTGGATTGGCTTTTAGGTGCCCCCAACCACTAGGCGCCCTAGGCGGCCGCCTAGTTTGCCTAAATGGTTGTACCGGCCCTGTCTGTAGCTTAAGTACACCCCTCTTCTGCAGAATTTCAGCTGTGTGGCAGAAATTCTGACTTTACAGTTAAACTAGGGTTACCATAATCCAGCAAGCAAAAAAGAGGACGGGAGGAGCCCTGCCCCCGTCCTGCCCTTGCCCCGCCCCGTCCTGCCCTAGCCCCTCCCCTGCCCCTCCCACTTCCCCCCCTCAGAACCCCCAACCCTCCCCCCGCTCCTTGTCCCCTGACTGCCCCCTCCTGGGACCCCTGCCCCTAACTGCCCCCCAGGACTCCACCCCCTACCTAAGCCTCCCTGCCTCTTGTCCCCTGACTGCCCCCTCCTGAGACCCTCCCCCCATCCTAACTGGCCCCCTAGGACTCTACCCCCTACCTGTACCCTGACTGCCCCAACCCTTATCCACACCCCCACCCCCAGACAGACCCCTGGGACTCCCACGCCCCATCCAACCACTCCCCACCCCCTGACAGCCCCCCCCAGAACTCCCGACCCATCTAAACCCCTCTGCTCCCTGTCCCCTGACTGCTC
>NW_020664419.1:63758123-63826826 GCF_002925995.2 Terrapene triunguis | reverse complement strand
CTCAGATCCTTTTTGAGAATCCCTTGTCCCTAGCTCACAAATTTTATCCTGGGCTTTTTTACCTGCGTTCTCTCAGTTTGGTCTTTAGCACCTCTGTGGCTCAATCCATTATTTATTCTAAAGGTTAGTCCCAATGCCTTAAACTGACAGCAGAAACCAAGTAGGAATCAGCAGAGGGAATGAAGCACAGGCCTGAAGAGCTCATGACAGCCTAAGCCAGGGAAGCAATGAGCAAAATGCAGTTTAGTCAATCACTTCTTCAAAAAGGAGCCTACTATATGTGGGAAACATAAATACACTTAAGTCCATAAGGTTGTTTCTAGGTACTCTAAAAGCTTTCTCTAATACAATTACTATTACATTGTTCAGGTCTGCCATTCAGCTTTAGTACAGACTGAAGAGCTTCAGATTTCTATTGCATTCTAATCCTTCTCTGATCTAGCAACAGCTATCTGGAAGTTTTTGTAATCCATCTCCCATGACTTGCAGTACTGTAACTTAGAGCAATATGTATTTTTAACATGGTAGACCACATCGAATTTATTAAATTTGCAAAACCAACTGATTTTATAGGGTTGCTCTAATATATTTTATAAGGTTGCTTTGATATAATGTAACGTGCTGCAGTGAACAGATGAATTATAGTGGGCACTAAAGCCTATCCACACATTTTCAATTAATTTTAATTGAAGATGTATAGCTACATCCTCTGAACTGTTTTGAAATCTCAAATATAATTTAACATCCCCATGGTTCCTTAACATTTGAAAAGGCTTGACATTCTGTTGCATTCACAACATCTATGAATGGGAACCTGTCAGGCAAATCATAAAAACTAAAAAGGAGCTATCCTATTCAATAATAGAAGTCTTCTGTTCCCAGACCTTTCAAAACTACTCAAGATAAACATGGGATTGCTTCTGTTTAGAGCTGACTTTTCCATCTTAAGCTTTCCCATCCTTTTTCCTGCAGTTACAGCAATAGAAATCACAAGTAGTTTATTTTCCTCTGACTAGAATGACAGGAAAGATTTTTTGCTTTTTCATATTAGAGGAAGTGATCTTTTCAGATAATTTAGAAACTACGTCTGATGTAATGTTATCTGATCATGTTTTATTTGTTTAACATAGTTTGATGCAAGTTGTTTGTTTCTCTTTCATACCTTTCCCCATCAACATTTGTTGTTAGAGGACGTTGTAACATCATCTCAACTTTATGAACATCCGTACCACAATTGAACATCCCCTTAGCTTGAGTCAGCTGGCATGGGCCATCCACAGGTTTTTAGTTGCAGTGTAGATGTACCCTAAGGGTACGTCTATACCCAGCCGCTAGTTCGGCGGCTGGAAATCGAACTTCTGGGTTCGACTTATCGCGTCTTGTCTGGACGAGATAAGTCGAACCCGGAAGTGCTCGCCGTCGACTGCGGTACTCCAGCTAGACGAGAGGAGTACCGCGGAGTCGACGGGGGAGCCCGCCTGCTGCGTCTGGACCGAGGTAAATTCGAACTAAGGTACTTCGAACGTCAGCTATGTTATTCACGTAGCTGAAGTTGCGTACCTTAGTTCGAATTGGGGGGTAAGTGTAGACCAAGCCACAGACTGTAAGATCTAAGGTGCATAACAGATTTCAGGAGTAGTGTTTAGGCCTAGTCACTCTTCAGAATTCTCATGTGAAGTCCATGGCAGCAGTTTACAAAAACAAACCCTAAGGAGCCATGTGTCTCCTTTTATTGCTGTTCCTACAGTGGAGAGACTAGGATTCCCTGCTCTTTCATCTATCTTTTTCTTCCCTCTTAAGTAGCACTATGGAAATTCCTTCTTTGGAAGGTTCTAAAAACCTACCCTGAATAAACAGGTAAGGTTAGCAGTAAGGCTGTAAAAGCTGCCTCAATTCAGGTAGAATGTACATTAACCATGTTGCTGGGTAGTCGGTGTTTTAATCTGAGGCACTAAGTGGGGGATGGTGGGGGACAGACATAATTTGTTGTCACAGGACAGAGAAAAGTACTTAATTGAAAAAAGTAATGTAACTTTTCAGCTGAGAAATGGTTTGAACTTCAATTAGAGTATGCTTCCATGTCAAAGTTGATGTCCTTCCCCCTCCTCCCCCCACATCCTCATTACTGAGACTTTTATGGCCCTCCACTTGCTGTTGTGCATTGAATAATAAAGTTGGAAGTGCTCATCTCCTCGTGATTTCCTTCTGTTTTGCCTTTTCCCCGGAATGAGTCATTAGCTGAGTTTCCCCAGTCATTCCCTTTTTCCAGACCTTTAACAAGTTAAATCAGTATACATGCAATTTCCCGGCTCTACTCTTTTGGCTGGCAGGGGCATCTGACTCTCATTGCTGTATTGGTCTTCGGAAGAGTGGGAGTGATCCAAACTCTGCATTTTCTAACTTTCTCCAGCCAGCAGCTCAGACTCAGCATTGTTTGGGACTAACATGCCTTCCTTGTAAAGGGTGGCATGTTTGCACTGAGGTACTACTTTTGGACACCTGGTGCTCTTCTGAAGTGTGGTTTGGTCTCTTTAATCTTTTCACCATTGTATGATATCTGCCTCATAGAAGGAGTTCCAAGGTACTGCGGAGGAGGGAGGTTAAATGTAATCATGGACTTCACAAAAAATTATTTTTTGTGGGGAGAAAGGAAGTATTGTGAGTGGAACAACTCATGTAAACTACCAGTTAGCATTCCCTAATTTAAAATAGTCCGAACTGTGTTCAGATTAATGTACCTCACTGATTTGTGAAGGGATTTAAATTACATGTTATTTGCAGAAGCTCATTAGAAGGAGTCTTCACAAGATTGGGCAGAGCAACTGCATATCCGTGTTTACAGTGGAAATTATTTTCTATAAACCTTTAAGTTAGTTTGCACTCTACTTTGGAATCTAACTTACAGGCAATCCATATTTAAATGTCTAAATTGTGTGTGGCACACACAACAGGAAATTAGGATAGCTCGTTTTGAACAAAAGTTTGAATGTCAAAGCTTCCAGACTAAACTAAATAAAGATTTTGCTATATTGTCGATTATGCCTCTGCCGGGTTGCATCCCTGGTGTTGCAGGTCTTAGGATTTTGAGTCTCACAATATTTGGGGTCTTTCTGATAGCCCCAGTTGCTGTAGTCATGTGAATAAATCAGAATCTCTGCTTTCAATTAAAAAAAATTCTGGACCTCATGATTACAGAGAGAAGCTGGAAAACACGGACCCTAAAGGTCCAAATACTAGAAGGCACATAAAAAAGTTGTCTTTTAAAAGTGTTATGACTCTTTTTAGGGACTGACTTGTGATTTTTTTTTTTTTTTTGGGTATTCTTGGTGTTGGCAACACTGCTTTGCATAGTTATCAGTAATTACAGCTTTTTGATGTGCCATTTAGTAAGGTGGAAGCTGAAATTAGATAACTTGATCTGAAATATACATAGACCCTCAGTTTGTGCTACATTGGTGGGTGGAGTGGGGAGTGTTGGCTGATTTTTCTGTTGCTGGTAGACAGCCCATAGGACTAAATTGTTGATGAGCATGTATCTTTCCCAACAGGCTGTATAAGTGCACTCTAGGTATTATGTAAAATGCAAACCTCTCTCCTTTTGCATAGTCTGGTGTTATTGACAAAACTGTTAAGATAACACACAAGATCAGATGAAACCTTTTCTCTAAATTAGGCTGCTCGTAGATTCCCTCTGTTAGGTCTACTCATCCCAGATCCTCTTACCTGATGGTGTAACAAGTCATCTGCCTCAATGAGTCAGAAAAAAAACCACTCCACGTTTTCCTAGCAAGTTGAATACCTGCTATACAGGATGGAAAGTCCCTGGCAAACACTGCCAAGCTGTAACAAGGGCTTTCGTTATCTTGTACTTTGAAGATACAGAAATGAGCTCTGTTTATCAAATAGTCATATGAGCAGCACAACAAGAAAGGAAAGCAAATAGAATGTTCAAATAAGGCAAAGATCAACAATCTATTCACATAATCTTTTGGTTACTCAGTTCTGTGAATATACTTCCCAGCATTGCTAGGAGAGAAACAAATCCCTTCTCATTATAAAAGAGGAAAAATAAATACAGATGTTCAGTACTAATATCCTAACTAAATTCAATATAATAAAACATACTTGCCAACAGAAAACTAAAAAGAAATGCATAGCTATTGTTGAAATTGTCTTCCTTATTCATTATGTATTTATAAATGTGGGGTTTTTTTAATCTGTGTCTTTTTTGTGGGTCTGTTTATGTCCTAACTGTGTAGTTCATAGTATGTAGTAAAGCCCATTTTACCCTTACTTCATGTCTTCTGGTTTAGTGCCTCCTTAAAAGTAACTTGCCATGATACACACCAGCCTGTTTGTTCTCATTCAAACTGTATTCAAAACATGGGAAAAAGTGTATGAAGAAAAAATGGCTGTCTAGTATGCTACCTTACCCAACCATTGTTTGTGCAACAGCATCGACAAATGCTCTAAGCCCAGCTGTATCAATATTGTGCATCAGGTTGCTGCTGAAGATCCAATAAAAGGAATGTTAAAATATTGTATGTGGTTCACCCCCAACCAGTAGAAGTTGTTTCTTGAGTCCATGGATCAAGGTGTCATTCTTCCCCGTCTCTCTCCTCTCCCCCGCCCCCCCAGTGAGTTTGCATGGCTCTTTGGGTAGGTAAATTATGGAATAGTTTTTTTCCTTGGTGAATAGTCCTCTACAGTTTGAGTAGATAGTGAACAAGACACTTATTGCAGTGTAGTTTAGTGTTAAGAGCAGAAGATTTCGGATTTCCTGGGATCTGTTCCACTGATAGCTCTTTCGCTGATTCACTCTCAGATAAGCTTGATTCATCTAACTCAGTTTTCTGTTTATCTGTCATGCATGGATATTGAGGGCTGAACTGTATGTGTGAAATGGCTGTTTCCTCTAATGAAAGCTGTCAATTGCAGAGTACTATCTGGGTGCGTGGCCTGCTCAGCCCACTAGATTGCCAGTCACAGAGGGGAGAAACTGAATGGACATGGAAACTGAACTACCGGTAAATTTACCCTTGGAACATGATCCACAGAGAACAATTGAGATTCACTTGCGAAACATAGTATGAGTTTGCACTGTTGGTGATCCAGCTATTCTATGGATTAAAAAGACTACTTCTGTTGAAGTGCTATGAAACAATGTCTTATAAGCACTTAGTTTAGTATCAGCTGCTGTAGATATTTAGCATATGGACGGCTTTTCCATCTGGTTGTACAAATTTTATTTAAAACTGTGGAATTAAGAACCTTTAAATTGCCTCTTGCACAGCAAGGTCAGTGCCATATATCTGTTTCAATATTGCCATTCACTTCCAAACTTTCATTGGAGAAAAGCAAGCCAACCACAATATTTGTAAAAAGCAACAGAGGGTCCTGTGGCACCTTTAAGACTAACAGAAGTATTGGGAGCATAAGCTTTTGTGGGTAAGAACCTCACTTCTTCAGATGCAAATAATGGAAATCTCCAGAGGCAGTATAAATCAGTATGGAGATAACGAGGTTAGTTCAATCAGGGAGGGTGAGGTGTTCACACCTCAACTGCTAGCAGAGCACCTCACCCTCCCTGATTGAACTAACCTCGTTATCTCCATACTGATTTATACCTGCCTCTGGAGATTTCCATTACTTGCATCTGAAGAAATGAGGTTCTTACCCATGAAAGCTTATGCTCCCAATACTTCTGTTAGTCTTAAAGGTGCCACAGGACCCTCTGTTGCTTTTTACAGATTCAGACTAACACGGCTACCCCTCTGATACTTGACAGAATATTTGTGTTATTCCAAAAATAAGCTATTCACTTCCTGAAGGATAGGGTCAATGTAGTGTGTTCAGCTTATAGAGAATCATTGATGACAATGATATTTGGATTCCTCTTTAACCAGGTACTTGTGAACACTACTCTGTCCAAAAAAAAAAAAAAAAAAATTGCTCTCACAAAATAGCTGCTGGTAATCTTATTACTGTAACTTGATCTGAATTGGTCTTCTGCAAGCTGCATTCTGTGCTTCAAAATAAAACAGTTCAGATGGCAGGAATTTGAGTAATGAAAAACAGTTTCTAACATAAATCCTAGACTTCCATGATGCAAACTCAATAGGAGTCTACCCTCTCATTGAGAAAAGGGGGTTAGTCAGACTGCAAGGTAAAACCTAACTTAATCCTACCTATCAAGTCATCCTTTTGTCAAACCTGTAAAGTTCAAGAAAAGATTGAAGCTTTGGGAGAGGATTTTGGTTCATAAATACCAGCCCCAATAAAGGTTTAGTAAAATATCTATTATTGCCACTTCAGCCTAGTGAAGGGTTTCTCACAGAAAGCATTAGTGTATTGCCATCCAGAATGAATATCAGGTGCTGAAAGACTTTTGCTACTGCTTTGGCTCCAGGAGGCTCACTCTGTCCACCTTCCTATAATAGATATGAACATTCCTTCTTTAATAGGTCACTGATAATACTTCTCAGTAGCTTTGTTTGAAAATCCAAAATATAACTGTTACCCTATTAAATGTAGACATACTGTAAGTATCTTAAATGCAGAAAAATAGCATTAGTAACTTTATTGTTTAGAAGCAGTTGTGTTTTTTTTAATTTTGGGATTCTGACTATCCTTTAGGAAACGGAGGGTCTGATGCTTGTTATGTGGATCTCTGGTGGGGAAAACAATTTTCTGTCTTTAAATGTCAAAACAGAATTTTTGTGCTACACGTATGCATGACTCATAGTAAATTGAAAATGTTTTTAAATGGGTCTCCATCAAAAGTGGTCTAGGAGTGAAATGCTTTTGAAATATTTGATGTTTTGGGCATTTAATATATTTCAGTGGAAAAAATAATTGATCTTCAGGCATACTTTTTAGAAACTCACTAAGTCTCTCATACTGGAGATGACTAGCAGTATCCCAAGAAGATAAAATTATCCCAAAACTTTCTTCAGTTTGTTAGTGGAATTTTAAGGGGTCCCTCAAAAGCCCTGTCAGCATATTTCTGTCACAACTTAAGGTGCATAATATGTTTGAAAATTTTCTGAAGTGTGTACCTTTCAAACTTTCTTGAAAGACAATAATAAATATTTCTCCTCCTCTCAGCATCATCCATTGTGACCTTACTACTCCACCGACTTATTAGCTGCTGGCTTGATCTTATTTTCAAGCAAAATTGCTCTCTTGGGTTCCTTCTATCTCATTTAACATCACTGACCTTAGCCCAGGGGTAGGCAACTTATGGCACGCGTGCAAAAGGCAGCACACAAGCTGATTTTCAGTGGCACTCACATTGCCTGGGTCCTGGCCACCGGTCCGGGAGGCTCTGCATTTTAATTTAATTTTAAATGAAGTGTCTTACACCTTTTAAAAACCTAATTTACTTTACATACAACAATAGTTTAGTTATAAATTATAGACTTACAGACCTTCTAAAAACATTAAAATGTATTACTGGCATGTGAAACCTTAAATTAGAGTGAATAAATGAAGACTCGGCACATCACTTCTGAAAGTCTAGTATCAGAGGGGTAGCTGTGTTAGTCTGGAGCTGTAAAAAGCAACAGAGGGTCCTGTGGCACCTTTAAGACTAACAGATGTATTGGAGCATAAGCTTTCGTGGGTGGTCTGACGAAGTGGGCATTCACCCACGAAAGCTTATGCTCCAATACATCTGTTAGTCTTAAAGGTGCCACAGGACCCTCTGTCACTTCTGAAAGGTTGCTGACCCCTGCCTTAGCCTGATTTCTTTCACTCTCAGCCCCCTCTTCATAGACTTCTCATCAGTCAGTTGTCCACTACTCCTTTTTCTTCCACCTTTGACTCTGTCTCCTATTGTAAAGTTCGTCCTTTTAACTTACAGAGCTGGCTTATGTCCAAATCTGATTTCTGTTTCTGCTTCTGTTTGCTGCCGAACATCTCTTGGGTAATCCCATGACCATGTTGACTTACTCCATTACAGGTTGGTTCTCTCCACCTTCAAAACTTCTGTCACCCACCAAAGCATACATTTCTTTCTCGTTGAATCCCTCGTGCCATAATCTTATTTGCAGCCTTTGATTCCTAATGCTCTTGTTGCCTCCTTTCACTGGGCAGGATCTTGTGATTTCATGGCAAAGACAAGCATTCTTCCTTTAACACGTGCTCCTTTCTTACCACCCAACCGTGTGGTCTCCTACCTTCTCTGGCAAATTGCAAATTTACTGTCATTATCAAAATGTGGACATGCCCATATGACACCCTAAAGAACTGGCATATGTACAAAACAAACTAGACTGACCTTTTTTGGTAGGTGCTTTGACAGTTTGGAAAATGTCTGTCACCTTATGAATTTCATTTTATTTTGTATCACTTGTGATTGTAACCTGCATTCATTAGGGACTCCATTTTGTACCTTGATCATACTTCGTTCTGTGTTAAGAGCCAGTTTGGTCTGCTATATGTATAGCCTGTTTGTGCTATATAACAGCAAAGCTGGAGAAGCAGAGGGCGTTTCTCATCTTGTGAAATGCTAATGCAGGAGGACTCATCCAGATTGCTCTCTCCAAGAACTACTCACTTGCTTGAAGCTGATGTGCTTTATCACCCCCTATGATACAAGGGTATTGTGCATGTAAAGTCAGCATGACTGGGGCTTGACCAAGACATTATCTTTAAGCAGGAGGGGTTCTAGTTGCAAAGATCCATGTAGCTAGCATGAAGGGTGGGCAAGAGAGGCTTTGCTTTCCCTCCAGGCAAATCAAGATTTTAAAATCAAGATTGGATGTGGTTCTTAAAGATGCTCTAGTTCAAATGGGAATTGGTTCAGAGAAGTCATATGGCCTGTGTTATACAGGTGGTCAGACAAAATCAATGTGGTGGGTCTTGGCTTTTTGTGTGTGTGTGTGCGCGCGTTCAAAGCCTTTGTTCCTTGCTCTAACTGTCACATGGTCATGGAAGAGTTAAGCTTTAAACTAAAGCAAACACAGCCAAAAGAGACCCTGGGCGAGAGTGCATAAGCAACTGAGGCAGGCTGGGAGATTTAACGTTAGTCGGGGGGTGAGGAAAAACAAGAAGGGCTGTGGGACTTGGGTGGGGTGGCCTCTCATGCATCTCCAGAACACTGGACATGCTGCACAGAGGATGCCATTTTTAAGAACGTGCTGCTGTGCACTCACTGGCGTGACTCCACCCAGACTCAGTGGGCGTGAAAGCATGGGAGCTGAGTCCATTACACCAAACTGGGGAGCGTCCACAAGGAAGGACACAGCTGAGGCTTTAACAAGTGTGTGGTACCATGAGAGAAGGTTGTCTTGATTTTAGTCAACTAAAGACTTAAATTAGCCTGGTCATGCAAAGATAGTTACAACTGAAAGACAGATCTCCCATCTTTTTAATGCTAAGCTCATACAGTAAACATTAGAACATTTCTTTATATTTTAATTTCTTTTCAAATATCCTGTTCCCCTTCTCAGATGAAGTGATTTGTATTAATTTAAATCTACTAGCCCAGTTTTCATGGTTGATCAGGTACGGCTGTACATCTGTTTGTCTAATATGATTCTCTGTTTCCTTGGCAGTAAATAAGATGACAAGATTAAGACTTTGTTCTCTTAATTTAAGCCATTTTGTTTTATTTGCTTCTCTGAATATTTTAGCTGAAGACTTGCTGTAGCTTTTTCAGTTATGAACGTAATTGTTATATCTAAGTCTGGGTTAAGATAAGAACATGACTTGTAGAAAGTGAAGAACTGGACACAGCGTTTGGCATGCCCTGTGTGATAGTTGCTTGTTAGGAATTAAGTGTATGAAATCAGCGAGAGGCCTCCTTGAAATATTACAAGGTGAGCATTTTCAAAAATAGTTAACTATCAAGCCTGTCACAGTAAGTGAACAAATGTATTCAGCCAGTAAACACTGCCAGAAAAAAAGCTCTCACGTCATGCTGGTTCATTATGAAATAGAAATAATTGCTCATGAAACTTCAGACAACTAACTAAATTACAAATTATTAAAAAAAGGTTCACTATGCTTGACCTTCAGTCAAATTGCAAAAGCTGAGGAGCAAAGTAATGCCAAGATAGTGTAAGAATGTTGAAAGTAAAATTCTAATTTTAATCTAAAAAAATTAGTTTGTTTTAATTTGCCATCTTAAAATAACTTACAAATGGGGTTCATGGTCATTGCACAAGGGAAAAAGTAGAGACTCTGCTGTCTTGTTTCTGACTGTTCAGCCTTGAGGAAGGAAATGTTATTACTTTGTTTTCAGTACAAATGCTGCAAATATCTTCAAACTTGTGATCTGGTGTCATGTGAAATAACCATGATTAATTATTGTGTAAAAGGATTGATACACTAATTACAAAAATTGCTCAGAAGTCTCTTGTCATTGTGACAACCTCCTAATGTTGAAATTGTAGTGAAGAGACATTTGGATGAGGAAGGAGAGAGTTCACTGCGTCTCCTGCTCTCTGGGCTCACTCTAATGGCCCTAAGAATTCCAGTCACTTCTTATATTTAACCAACTCTGCCTAAAACGTGCTATTTTAGTAGGAATGTTCATCCTGAAGTGGAGGATTAGGGTAAGGGTGGAGATGGGTGCTCGGGAATAGATTTTTTTTTTTTTTTTTTTTTTTTTTTTTTTTTTTTTTTGAGCCAAATGGAAGAGGATACTTAATATTCAGCTGTGTTCACAGTGTTTGAATTTGGTGTTCAAAGCAGCTCCTGGTTGGAATTAGTATGTCATGAAGGGTTTTTACAAGTGGTTAGCAGCAGAACTCATCCTCAAACATCATGGGGAGTCTACTTCTCTTCTGCAAGGGTAGACTATTAAGTTGATATTTTCCATTACTCTGAGGGATAATAGTTGAACAGTATACTGAATGTCCCAGCTGCAGAAAAAATAAACAGTTGAAAGATAGATTTGTAACTACTTGCCAGAATTCTTCCACATATGTGAAGAACTTGACAATAGGTCAGGGTTTTTTTATATTTTATGAGAGAGGCTGTGTAACTGGCTCAGAGTCTGAAGCATAGGTGACAATATGAAGAATTTGTATTCTTGGAGAAGCAAAAACAAAACCCAGAGCAAATGATGAATATCCAATAAATAGCATTTGAACATTATGTGAAACTTTTCAGTATAACAACAGTTGGCATACCAGGAGTTTCACAGATCACCCGTGGACCTACACAATCTTCTCCAAGTAAACTGTGCCACTAGTGAAGCATCTCTAAAGCTGTACTTAAGAATCAAAGGGCACTTGATTTTGGGAATTTATTTCCAGAGTGCACCTGGTCTCTCTGAGTCTCCATATTATAAGTAGCAACAATACCTATAGCTCTAATAGAATTACTCCACTGTGATCCACTAGAGAAGAGGGAGGAAAGAGGCCAACTAGAAAAGACAGGGATTTCAGCTCTCACCCACATGTTTAGTCATTGTCCTGTTAACATATGTAGTATAGTAAAACAACCTCTTACAGCAGCATGAGTCTTCTAAACACTTCTGTTCTTGGAAGCTGTAGCTATCTGAGAAGGAAAGAGAAGAAGAAGGACCCTCCTGCTCTTCAAAGTCTTCTTCAGAGACCCTTAAAAGAAAATGGCGTCCACACCTTCAGAAAGTGCCAGTGGCTATATCACAAATACATATTTATGAAACCTAATTAATTCATGTTATGCCCTCCAACTTGTTAGGTAATAACTAGAAGAGGCCTGTAACCCTTCATAAATGTTACAAGCTCGCTGTATTAGTCTCTGCAAAGTGTGCTCCAGTTCTTTTTGATGTGTGCTGTCCCAGGTGACGAAAAGAATATTTACTACAAACACCCACAAATCCCCAGTGATGTGTATGGAAGGTAAGACTTGAATTTCTGCTCTTCAATTGATCTTCTGCTAAATTCAGCAGGCCTTTTTCTTTAGGTCCAGTTGAAATAGACTAGTGGTTTTAAAACTTTTTTTCTGGCGACCCAGTTGAAGAAAATTGTTGATGCCTGGAACCCAAAGGAGTTGGGATTGAAGGGTGTGGCTACAAATTTGTTTTTGTTTGTAAGCAGTTTGTTGACAGTACTCCATTCTGAAAAATATCACAGGAATGTAGTATCTTGCCTCCTAGTAGTGACCATTTCAGAGAGAGGTGAACGTTCCTCTCTATCCCTGTTGTGACAAAATGGCCGATGTATCCCTGGCCCTCCTGTATCACACTGTTTAGTGCAAGAAATCAAATAGGCAATGATATTTATTGCTCAGGTGATGTAGTGTATGCTCCGAATCATGAGACTTGATTACTCTTCTCTGAGCTTACAGATTTATAAATGTTAATGATGAAAGCTAGATAATTTTGACCAAGTACAGCTGGTTAAATACATAGGTTGCTGACATTTCCTTTTTTAATCACTAAATTTAGTGGCCAGAAACTTCACTGAATTATCATTGGTCCTGTCTTCTGGGACAGAACCAAAAGGGGTTCTGTCGCAGGGGAAGCGCCCCCCTGTCCCCTTTTGGGGCTGGGTGAGGGTTATTATTTTCCCACGGCTGAGTCTGTGTGATCACCCCTTGCCTCGGGATAGGATGGCCAAGGGGCAAAAGTCAATACGACTCCCCTCTCTCAGGGCTGAGTGGCCCAATACCCAGAGTCAATATACCTGCCCCCTTTCAGCAGGGCTGTACGACTTAAGGGCCCCAGTCAATACAAGTGCGTGGCCTAGTGACCAGAGTCAGTATAGTTGCCTTCTTCAGCAGGGCTGTGTGGCCTAAGGGCCTGACTCAATATGGCTGCCTTCTTCAGCAGTGCTGTGTGGCCTAGAGGTTGGTCAGGGGAGTGGGCCACCATCTAGGGGGTGTGGGGTGGTCAGGCCCTACCACTGCTTTACTGGGTCCCAGCTCAGGGCCTTGGCAGTGGCAAGTGCATTTGCCACTGGGTCAGCGGGAGATCCATCTGAAACACACTGACACCACCCGGCACACTGAATAATTCCCCCTGAGCTACTTCCTGCCCTGGGTAGTGGTCATGGCATCTCTGAAGTCTTTGTGCTTCTTCACTTGTGCAGCTTTCAGCAGCTTCATCTCTCCTTGGGCATCCACAGGAGCTTGGGCATTTGCCTGGGTCTCAATGTCTCTGGCTTCTGCCATCTGGGGCCTCAGCAGTTTCCAGGCTGACTGCCAAGGAGGGAGGATGCACGCCGGGCGCTCCAGCCTGGGATGAGCTGAGCTGCTCCCTTTTATGCCTCCAGCCAGAGCATGCCCAGCAAAGCCAAAGGAGCGTGGTCTCTTTGGCCCAAAGGGTGAGGTTAACCCTTGCAGTACCATTGCAGGGCAAGCGTGCCCCGTCACAGGTTCTTATTTTTCCCCTTTATTCCTGATATTTTTATTAGTCAAAGTCCTACAGTAAAAAGCTTTGATCTAATTTTTTGGGTATAGAAGTGTCATAACTAGAAAGGGAAGGGTAAAAACCCTCCTGTATACAATACTATTAAAATCCCTCCTGGACAGAGGCACCTTATGACAGGGAGGGAGAAAATGGTTGAGACTTATAAATCTCAACCAATAATCCTAGGATTTTTTCAGTGTTTTACATGTAAATCCTGCTGTGTCAGTAACTATTTTGGCTGCCTTTCTCTGGACCCTATCACTACTGCTGTAATTTGTGCAGGATGAACATGATTGAAATCCTTATTTCAAAAAATCCAACAACCTCAAGATAAACAAATCTGTGAAAGGAGAGGATTTACTATCAATGAAGTGATTTCAATTCTTGCTGTAAGATTAAAAGGGGTGCTGTTAAATTAAATATTTTTATTGAGTGTGATTTTTATTCCAGGTTATTGGCTTTAGTTAAAAAATAAGATCAGATAGGCATCAAATTACTTTCCTTAGGGTCTCAAATGACTGCTCAGAATTTGTTAATGAATGATAGAATAGAATGATAAAATACTACATTGAAATTGGGATGCATTTCCTATGGAATATAATGTTTTAGGAAAAATCCATCTTGGGCTAAGAATTTGACAGTGAACTCCTGCATTATGGTAAAGAACAAGTTAATCATGGATGCTATAGGAGTAATGGAAGCCATTATATTAACATTTGAAAATACGACTTAACATTATGTATTTTGGCATGATTGGTCAAACAACTCAATTTCACTCAGGGCTGCAAAACTAACAAAAAACAAACACAAAATCCTCAAACCCTGGGCTTTACATGTTTAATAGATTATTTTGAGAGCTCGTGGTCTGCTATTTTTTATTAAAGGGGTGCTCAGCTCCAGTAGTTTCCACTGAAGTTAATATACCCTAACTCCAATGTACAGAGAATATTTTAAAGTCAGAGGCAGTTGTGAGTGTGTTTTTGCACCTCTAAAAATCTGGCCATAAAACTTTACAAAGTAGTCATGCAAGAGCTTATGTTCTAAAGGTTGACGGTCACACTGCCTATACTGATTGCATTTAAAAAATGAACAAACTTGAACTGGATACAAAATGTCAGGATTAACTTTACTGGCCTACATTTTCAAAAGTGACTCCTGATATTTTGGGTTTCCAATACAGACATCTTAAAAGGAGGCTTAATTTCAGAGCATGGGTGCTCAAACTCCTGGAAAATCAGGCACCTATAAGGTATCTCAGATTGGACACCCAGAATAAGTGGTTGCCTTTGGAAGATCTAGAACACTGTATTTTTGTGCTTTCTAAGTCTGACTTACTTACCATGGTCCCTAATCACTAGATTCTATGCATTCATTGCACAATTGAGAAGAGAGGGAAAACTAAGAAAACACATTAGACACGTGGCACGTGAGATTTGCCAATTGAGTAAGAGGTGTAATGTGCACAAGGATAGACATTGGGTAGGCAACCTATGGCATGCGTGCCGAATGCGGCACACAAGCGGATTTTCAGTGGCACTCACACTGCTGGGGTCCTGGCCACTGGTCCGGAGGGCTCTGCATTTTAATGTAATTGTAAATGAAGCTTCTTAAACATTTTAAAAAACTTATTTATTTTACATACAACAATAGTTTAGTTTTATATTATAGACTTATAGAAAGAGACCTTATAAAAACATTAAAATGTATTACTGGCATGCGAAATCTTAAATTGGAGTGAATAAATGAAGACTTGGCACACCACTTCTGAATGGTCGCCAACCCCTGATAGAGATGCTTGGCATAGCAAAGTTTGAAAACCTATGGTCCTAGCAATCCACTTATTGGATTTAGAAGCATGTTGAAGATGTTGCTGCTAATACCAGAGTTGAATGGTTGCTAACTTCCACTCTTTACTGTAAAGGACTGATGCACTTTACTTGATCTCTCTAAATGCCTGATTTTAAAATAAAAATGCAAATTATGATGTATGTAAATGAAAGCATAAAATCATGACAAACTTATTAGCTATGGTAGCAATACTAGGTGCATAGAATAACTTTAAGCTAGTATCAAATTTATGCAGTAAATACAAAAAGGGAGTGTTATCTTTTAAGTTTAACAAAATCCAGGAATTTCTGTCTGTTTGTAACTCAGATTATTGTAGAGGAATGTGACAGTGGTATAAGTAAAGGAAGAAATAACAGTTCTCCTTTTATGAATGTTTAAAAAGGTCTGTCAAGGAAGGCTAAAAACTGCACAATTTGTCTGAGAATTGGAAGAGGCTCCTTTTAACCTATTCTTGCCTTGTAATTATATAATGCTACATTTCACTGGGGAAAAACAAACTTGTGCTGTGCCTGGGGCTCCATGGTCTTCATATAGATTTGTCACATTAAAAAAAAAAAAATTGCGCAATTTCCCAAGCTTGGAAAGCCAACCTCTCAAAAGTTAGGAAATGTCAGAATTAAGGTTCTCATGCAACTTTATACCCTCCTGTATGTTTGCATGTTGCTAGTCTTCCATTAAGTGATCATACTATTCCCCCCCCCCCCATGAATGTTCAGCTGGTTGTGAGCAGAAGATCTTCAGATTCACAGCGCACACTTTTCCACTTGAGCTAAATGATTAACTGGTAACAGAAATGTAGACTATTATCCTCTGTATCAGTCCCTAGAAGGGGACATTAAATACATGTTGCCAATGAATTGTGGAATGTTTTGGTATTGGGATTCCTGGTCTCTATTCCATAGATTCCAACACTAGAAGGGACAGTTGTGATCTAGTCTGACTTCCTGTATAACACAGGCCATGGAACTCCCCCAGAATAATTTCTTTTGAACTGGAGTATATCTATTCTAGGCTTTGGGAGCAGAATGTTTTCCAATGGTTACAGAAGATAGCAAAAGTTCATAGCCTTTTGGAATGAAAGAGCCACACAGATTTGGCACAAACTTGGTTCTGATCTTTTAGAGGCCTGAGTCTTTTCCCAGTTCTGCCTAAAATTATCTTTTGAGCAACCTCGGATACCTTTTATATTAAAAAAAAGATTAAATAACTGCTTTTCTCCTAGAGTTAGGGATATGAACACTTGGCCTATAATTAGGGCCCTACCAAATTCTCGGCCATGAAATACACGTCACAGACCATGAAATCTGGTCTCCCCCTCTGTGAAAACTGATCTTTTGTGTGCTTTTACCCTATACTATACAGATTTCATGGGGGAGACCAGCGTTTCTCAAATTGGGGGTACTGACCCAAAAGGGAGTTGCAGGGGGCTCACAAAGTTATTTTAGGGAGGTCGTGGTATTGCCACCCTTACTTCTGCACTGCCTTCAGAGCTGGGCAGCTGGAGGGTGGCGGCTGCTGACTGCAGGCCCAGCTCTGCAGGTAACAGCGCAGAAGTAAGGTTGGCAATGCCATACCATGCCATTCTTTCTTCTGTGCTGTTGCTGTCAAAGCTGGGCTCCCAGCCTGCAGCCGCCGCTGCTCTCCAGCTGCCCAGCTCTGAAGGCCATGCTGCCACCAGTAGCAGTGCAGAAGGAAAGGTAGCAGTACCGCAACCTCCCCTTCAATACCCTTGCGATCTGCCCACAACTCCTTTTTGGGTCAGGACCCCTACAATTAAAACACTGTGAAATTTCAAATTTAAATAGCTGAAATCATGAAATCCAATGACCGTGAAATTGACCAAAATGGACCATGAATTTAGTAGGGCCCTATCTATAATATATCTGTGCAGTTCGCCACCCTTAACACTAGTCATTGGAAGAGGTGTGACCGAAACCATAGTCTCTTGGCTCACAGCCCAGAGTACCTTCTCATGTGCCAAAAGGGGTTTGTGTATATCTCTTACCCAGTGAAGATATGGAGCAGTATGACAGGGCTGCCCAATGTGTGTGTAATATGAGGACACTCGGGAGGCCTACATTACAATAATATTTGACTACTACAATTGGCCAAATGAAAGTGAAACATTCTTGATTCAACCTGTTAAATTTAAAGGCCGAAGTGCATAGGATATAGCATGACTCGTCACATGGATCTGAAATTCCTATGACTCTTTTGCATATTGGTTCTACAAAGGATGATGCAGCAGCCTTAAAAAGGACAGGCTTGGGTAATTCAGGCTCAAAATGTAGGTCTTGTTAAATCTTTACTTTTAAAAAGAAGTCTGTAAACATTTCTATTTGAATCGCAAACAGTGGAGCATTGTGCTAGTATACAAGAACACAGAAGTGAAATTTTAACTAGGCAGGCAAAGTAAGTGTAACTGTAAATTTAGCAAAAATGGTGGAAATTACACTTCCTAAATCTTTTGATTTAATAATCCATGATGCTAAAGGCTGGCAAGGTCACTTTACATTTGTAACCGTTAGTTCCTTTAAGTCACATTTTATTGTTCCCCCACCCCCCCATTCTACTTTTATGGTATTTGATTTCTGTTCTTTTTCATCTACTGTGGGAATCTATTTTTGTTCTGAAAGTGCTGGAAGATAATTTCCGCAATATCTGCAGAGAAATCCAACTTCAAAGTCTGCTATTTCTCACTTCATCAGATTTTTTTAATCTACAACAGGAAGAAGCTGCTGAATTGCACACATTAAAGACAAACTTTAATGGGTCTATATGATCACAGTGGTTCCTTCTGGCTTTATAATTTGAATTCCCAACTAAATTGTATTGTATTGCAAAGTCAGTATGCTGCTAACATGTAGTGTTCTTTATTTTTTTAATCCCATAGTTAATATGCATTCATAGATTAAATCAGGTAAATTTAGATTTCTAAGCCTTTCTGTGTGTTTTTAACTTACATTACCTTTCCATCCTAAACTTCAGTTACAGCAAGCTGTGCATGATGATATTAGTTGTTGGCTGCATGTGTGTGTTCTCTCTGTGTGCTGTTCCAACTCTGGCCAGGTAGCCAGCTCAGCAGACCTTGATTGAATTGTACAGAAAGACCATAGACTCGGTTCAGTGGTGAAAGTGCTTGGCCAGGTTTATTGACGACAAAGCATTGCACTTGCACCTGGCAGACTCTAGGAGGCATGCTTGTGATAATGGACTCAGCTCAGTGAACTGCGGGATCTTCTGCTTCCCCACCCCCCCCCCCAGGCTGGACAAAGACACTCACTCTGCGACCCCTCTTTTATACACTATTACAAACAAGTTACAAATGCCCCCTCTGACTTGATTAGTTACCACACTTTACATTGTGCCTGTTGGTTTGATCAAAATACCTCTGTCACCCTAACCTTATCTTTAGGAGGAGTCAGTGTGTCCCTGTATTATCATCAGGAAGTGTATCATCAGGAGGGACAGCTCAGTGGTTTGAGCATTGGCCTTGCTAAACCCAGGGTTGTGAGTTCAATCCTTGAGGTGGCCACTTAGGGATCTGGGGCAAAATCAGTACTTGGTCCTGCTAGTGAAGGCAGGGTCTGGACTCAATGACCTTTCAAGGTCCCTTCAGTTGTAGGAGGTAGGATATCTCCATTAATTTAATAACAACATTGTATGGAGGTGTTTTGGTACCACCCTTCTAAGAATGTGTTTACGTGAATGCTTAGTACCTAGGAGTGCTTGTGTTTTTGCAGTGCCAGCTCTGTTCTTGCCAAGTCCATATACTGACTCTTGCTATCTTTGCTTTATATCAGCAGGGCCTGACTTTAGTTTGGGCCTTAGGCCTTGTACCAGGCCCCATGCTTCAGGCTGTCTTTCTACTACACATGATAAAGAGAAATTGGGAACATCTTTATTGGTAAACTGAAATTTTGGCAACAGTTATACACTGTCTGAATTAATGCAGTGATGTCCTTCTGAGGGCTGGCCTAGCTGTAAGTTAACCTAAGTTTTATGCTACTTTAGTAGTGATTGCTTTGTGAAAAGTGTTCACCCATAGGTGATAGGTCTTTTATCATTTTCGGGTGCGAGTTCATTTGAGAGCGTAAGTGCTCGTCTGATTTCACCCACACAGTTGCTATTGGGGCATTTAATGCACTGGCTGAGTATGCCAGATGTTGAATAGGCATGGGTATGACTCCTGGATCTTGAAAGGTGTGTTGTGGGGGTGTTGATCTTTGTAGCAGTGGAGATATGTCTACTGGTTTTTGCATCTGTTCTGGCAGATGTTTTGACACAGTGTTCTAATTGGAAACATTGTCTACTGGTTCATTAAAAGCTATTGAATTGTTATCTCGGTGTCCTTTCTCTCAGACATTTTTTCATTTTAGTGAATTGAATCTGATACTAGTACTATTACAGGCATCTATT
The DNA here is from genome assembly GCF_002925995.2 of Terrapene triunguis. Lineage (NCBI taxonomy): Eukaryota > Metazoa > Chordata > Testudines > Emydidae > Terrapene > Terrapene triunguis. Next base: position 63,807,211 of record NW_020664419.1, on the reverse strand, counting down.
CTCAGGCTTAAAATAGTAAAAGTGCTGCCTCTTTCCTTTTATGCTTTCGCTCTACATTCCACAGCAATGTCAGTCAAAGGAGAAGGGGAAAAAAGTGTTCATTTTAAAAGAATAGGATTAGTTTTGTTTTGGTAAATGTTACATGCAAAGGAAATTAAAATCTGTATTTAGTATCTCTTCTTAGAACTGCTAATTCCTCTCTGGCATTAGAAATGGAAAGAACCTATTCTTGCACCTATCCATCCTGTCTGTGGAAACACCATTGTTAACTTAACTTCCTTTGTTTGAGGAATTTGGCTGGAACAACTATATTTTCTTCTGTTTGGCTTGTCCACTCGCTTGCATTAGCTTCTCATCAGTGCTTGTATTACTTACAGACAGCTCACAAACCTATCAAGATAAGAAACCAAAGGAAATATTAATTGGTCTTTATCCATCAAAATACAGATCATTTTCTTGCCTTGAGATATTGACAGGAACATTTTAACTTCTCACGCTAATCATTCTCTAGGTGAAAATGAATTAACTAGGTAGAGAAATAGATTTTCTGATTTACTTATTTATTTTAGTAATACTACAAAAGAGTTGGGAAAGAAATTTCAAAGTGCTGCTGGAGTCAAATGAAGGCTCCTCTTTTGAATGAAAATTGTGTCACCCACTTATCATAGATAACATAGGTAGCAACAATTTGTGGTAAATGTTCTGTCACATCATTAGAATTTTCCCAGTTTCAAAGTCTTATTTAAAAATAATGAAGAGTGGGTGGAAAAAGTGTGTGACTCTAAATCAGGACATAATCGCAGTGTTCCAGGGTGGAGTTCCAGGGGCAGAAGGGGCAGGGGTGGGACTTTTTTGAACATTTGTTAGCCATTAAAGGAAAGAGGATCAAGGTAATCACTTTTTTCCAAACAGACTGTATGAAATATAACTTGTATGCGCAGTACTAGCATTACAAGATATTAATATCTACTGTAGGTTCCACTCAGTGCCTGCCTAAGCATTTGGGGCAGACCAGGTGTTATCATTCTTCCATTACAATGTTTAATTCTTTCCACAAGATGAGAGAGAATGACACTGTAAACCTATACTGGTTTAAGATCACCAAGCAAGAAAGTTACTGCAGTCCATGATTATAATCAAAGGAACACATAGTCCTGCAGATATGTAGCTTTCTAGAAAATCCTTCCTATGTCTAGGAAAACAAACCCCAGAGATAATAAGATTTTACTAAACCTGCAGTTTCATCTGCATGTTGCTTCAAAAAATTACCGGTTTCATCTGATTTGGAAAATGCAAGGAGATGCCCCCAGAACTTATACAGTAAGGATTAGCAATTTCCTGTGAAATACACTTGTTATAATAGAGGGTGACTACTTTTCTTGAATTTGAGTAAAATTAACTTCACCCAGTTTTCAGTCCATTTGAAAGGGGTCTTCTCATGCCAATTTGAATTGATGTTTCAAGTGATAGGGTATCTCAGACTTTCCAAGAATTTCATTGGTACCAAGGTATACTGCAGGGGTCGGCAACGTTGGCATGCGGCTCGCCAGGGTAAGCACCCTGGCGGGCCGGGTCAGTTTTATTTACCTGCTGACGCGGCAGGTTCGGCCGATCGCGGCCCCCACTGGCCGCGGCCCCCACTGGCGAGAAGCCGCGGCCAGCACATCGCTCACCCGCGCCGCTTCTCGCCGCCCCCATTGGCCCGGGACGGCGAACTGCAGCCAGTGGGGGCCGCGATCGGCCGAACCTGCCGCGTCAGCAGGTAAATAAAACTGACCCGGCCCTCCAGGGTGCTTACCCTGCCGAGCCGTGTGCCAACGTTGCCGACCCCTGGTATACTGCATGTACTATGTTCCCTTGTATGTTGAACTTACAAATCTGATAACTAAATTTGCCATGATGGGTTGCTTTATAAACTCTTGATGGTCATTGCTAAAAGTTCCATTATTCTTTAGATATTCAGATTATGGGCCACATTTTATTAGAGAAATAAGGTAGGTTTACTGATAGGTCAATGCTAGCATCACTGACTGCATTTTAAAAACTGAGTAGGGAGCAAAGGTAATACCATTCCCTGGTACCGCTGTGGGTATTGATAAAAATTAAAGATGGTAGATGTGAAGTAACTAAACTACATATGTTAATGTTTTCTAAGTATCTATTAATGGATTCTTGTCAACAGTTACATTTATACATTTGCATATGAAGCATATGCAGTCAGTCTAGTGTTGCATAGGAGCTGAGAGGCTCAGGCATGCTTAGTGAGGCTATATCTTCAGCAATTTTAGCTGTTAAGTTTTAACAAGTCTCTATTGAGCATGTGCAAACTTGTAACTTGGGCAGATTTTCACAGGTTTGGCAAATGGACCATCCCTGACATAAAGGTAAAATTTGAAGTCCTTGCTCCAAAGAATGTTGGCAGTGCTATATTTTTTTAAAGAACAGGTCACTAGAACTTTAACACTTACATGTATTTTTTTCTCTAGCCTGTGTTCTTGGAAATGGCTGAACTATTTTGGCTGAGATTTTTTTGCCAAACCAATTCTGCCTGAGCCAAATAAGCTGGCATGGAAAAATTCAGCCTGAATGGTTAGAGTTTGTCAAACTTATAAGCAGCTGAAAACAGGGTTTTACAATAGGAGGTGTGGGGCAACCTTAATAGGTGGTGCTACCAGGTCCATCTACAATATGCTTTGTATTACCCAGAACGCTGACGGTATTAATTGACTCTGTTCTAGTTTGGTTTACTCCCCACTGTTCCATTTCTAGTATAAATTTACTTCTGATATTTGAGCTTTCCTAATACCCTTCTTTTAAAAGCTACTTTGGCAACTCCTAATTCCTTGTCAATTTTTAGATTGATAAATCACACCGTAAACATTATAGAGACTAAATTTAACTAGTAGAAGATACTTTACCTAAAAGTACAGATTTTATTTCTGCATTTGGTTATGATATCTTGGGTTTCCAGATCTTCACAGTTTGGGTTTTTAATATTGCTTTATGTTGCACCTAGCTTGTTAGATACAATTTTCCAAAATTTGCTGACTCAGAATATAATCTTGTACTGAAGTATTCCATGAACTTGTTAATTATGTTGACCTCAGGTAGTTTGTGGTTACCAGCCATCTCTATTATTCATGTTATAGTTCTTATCTTTTAGTAGTAGTTTCAGGAAGACTTCTCCTGTGGTTGTATTCTTTACTTTCTGGATATAAAATTGCCTCTTTCATAATGTAGAAAACCCATTGATCCATTTTTAGCTGCATATTTTACCAAGTAGCTGTCTGAGTTTGAGCTGCTTGAGAGTTTGTACAGAAACTTTTCATGACATCTTATTTCAGTCTTGGAGAAGAGGGTATGGGGTCTGTTGCAGTTCCCCTTTATTTATCTTTTTTTTTTTTTTTTTTTTTATTCTTTGTGTTCAGCCTCAAGTTTTAGCACCCATCATATTAACATATGTTAACTACAAAATTATCACACCAAGTGCAATGCACTCTAGTACCTTTTGAGATCCTTTGATGGGAGGCTCTGGAATTTCTAATACTAATGAATTAGCCTTACAAGCTACTCTTGTCCAGTAAATCATAATTGATGTGGCCCTCAGAGTAGTCTTGAGAAGAAAAATCAGTTAATCAGTTTAACATTAATCTGTTACCAGTTGTATGAATCTATTCCTGTAAAAAGCTAAGCTTGTGGATAAAATCAGCAAACTTTTGTAACGTACATTTGCTGAGAGCACTTGGGAAATGCAGTATTGACTATTCTCACTATTTTATCATAATCTCTGAAAGTTTAGTAGTTATTTTTCTTAGTGCCAACTCCTGTAGCAGGTTAATTACATGGGGCTGCTTTTATTTTAAGGAAAGTTGGTTTGTTTCTTGTCCTTGAGCTTTTTGAGAAAAGCTTGAAAATGTGAACTCTAAAGGCTTAAGAACCAGAATGCCAATAAGAATGCAAAACTTAATTTTTTTTTTTAATCCAATTCTTCAATGCATATGGTGTCAGTACTGAAACTGACACATCTTAAGTGACTCAAGGATGTTTAACAGAAGCTACTAAAATTAGACATTTTAAAACCAGCAGGTCCAGATAAATTGCATCCAACAGTTTAAAAGAGCTGGCTGAGAAGCTCAGTGGACTGTTAGTTGTGGTGGTTTTTTTTTTTTTTTTTAATTTCCAATAACTTTTAGAACACTGGAAAAATTCCAGAAGACTAGAAGGAAGGTAATCTGGTGCCATTTATTTAAAAAGGGTAAATGGGATAATCATAGGGCTGTCAGCCTGACATCCATGATAATGGAATGGCTGATATGGGCCTTGATTAATCAAGAATTAAAAGTGGTATTAGTTATATTATCCAATCAACATAGACTTATAGAAAATAGTTTGACAAGATCTAACTTGATATCTTTCTTTGGATGAGATGACAAGTTTGATGAAGGTCATTGTGTTGATGTAATGTACATAGACCTCTGTAAGGCATTTGACTTGGTACTGAAGGATGTTTAGATTAAAAACTATAATACAAAATCAGTGTGACATGTTAAATGGATTAAAAACTGAATAACAGACCAGATCTCAGAGTGATTGTAAACAGGGAATCATCAAACAGGTGTATTTTTAGTAGTGTCCCAGAGGGATAGGTTCTTGGCCCAATGCTATTTAATGACATGGAAGAAAACATATAATATCATTTCTGATGATAACATTTGCAGATGATACAAAGCTTGGGGGAGTGGTGGCTGGAGGGAGGGAGAGAATGTCTTCTGTTTACTCTTCGTGTGCAGGCTTACATATCAAGATTGATATTGAACAGTTTATTTGTGCTGGTAAGTCTACTAGACTTTGTCTTTATCTCTCCTATTCTCCAAGATTGAAATAAAGTGATCCTGAACATTTCTGTACAAAAAGCAGACATTTGCTTGCTAAAATATGCAGCTAAAAATGGATCAGTGGGCTTTCTAAGTTGCAAAAGAGACTTTTTTTTTTTTTTAAATACAGAAAATAAAGAATACAACTACAGGAGAAGTCATCCTGAACCTACTTCTTACAAGATAAAAACAAAAACATGAATAATAGAGATGGCTGGCAACCACAAGCTGCCTGAGGTCAATGTAATCAGGAAGAAGTTGATGGAATATATCAGTGCAAGATTATATTTCAAGTCAGCAAATTTTGGAAAGTGGAATCTAGCTAGCAAACTACGTGCAGTAGAACACAGTATTTAACTCCAAAACAGTGGAGAGCTGAAAACTCAAGGTATCCTAATCAATTGTAGAAATAATGTATTAGATTTAAATATGAAGGCCAGATCCTAACTGTCTTAAAGCAGACTTCATTTTCTCTATCTCCTCATTAACAAAGCAGCAGAACTCCTTTTGAACTCAGACCATGCTCTATGAAGTCTCACAAGTGCCCTTTTGTTTGTTCTTAAATCTGCAAAAACCATGAGAAAACTTAATGTGTCACTATTCAAAAGTTATTCTGGGCCCTAATTAAACTTATACTGCAGAGATAGAGCTGGGGCGATGCGCCTTTCCTGTGAATTAGACACTTTCATTTGAGAAGGGGTTTGGATTGGCAGGAAAGCCCATGCACTTGCCAAAAAAACTGCATAAGACAGCTCCCAGAAATAGGTTTGGAGGCTGAGACCTTTGGTCTTGCCTTTTAAGTGGACTTGGTAGTCCTGGCATGCTTTAAGTCGTACATCCAAAGGGGGGAAGGCCTTCAGTAGGTTTGGATGATATTGGCTGCCGCATTGTTCCTCCTTCAAGCAGCCTGTCCTGGTAGAAATGTAGGAGATCTTGCTTAAAGTAAAAGTTTAATAAAGTAGCAGCCACTTAACCAAAAGATCATAGTGTTTTTCTGCACTTGTTGGTTACCTGCCATTTGCAAAGGACTGAGTGAATTATCTAGACCATGCAGGGCTAGATTAACCTTTTATGATCCCCAGTGCCAAACATATTTGTGGGCCCTCATGTAGTCATTGTAGGGCCCCCTTGTAGTCAGAGTGTGGGCCTGGTGTGGCAGTGCCATTGGTGCTATAGTATACCTGGTACTGAATCTCAAAGACATTTTTCATTTTGATCAGACACCCCTGCATGACTATATGCATTGCCATACACAGCTCCCTCAGCCCCCAGTTTTTCTCATTGAGCTGTATGCCCACTGGGTTTATCAGTGTCCACAGTGAGCAGAACTTTCATAGTGATCAGGGGAAACTCCCCATAGATTTATCTCCTTCCTCATTCAGACCTTCTATAGCCATGTCTCCAGTACCACCCTATGTCACCGTCACTGTATGTGGTTCTGGTCTCAGCTAATAAAGTTCCACAGCCAGCATATACCTGATCAGTTCTGACAGATGCCTTCCTCAGCATCCATCCTGCCATTTTAGCAAGCTACTTGCAAACACCATTTCCCCAAAGTGAGGACTTAGCCACTGGGAACCTGAAATCACCAGCCTTTCTTCCTCTGCTCCCATCTCCATGCTAGTCTACTACCTGGTCACCACCACCTCTCCCCATGGCTGTTTCCCTTCTCCCCTGCAAGCCTGACCTGCTTACTCTTTCCCTGCTTCCCTTGACATTCCTTTCCTACGGGTGACCTCTGTTCCTTGAAGTTAACTCCGGTTTCTTTATCTGCTCCTATCTTAGTTGCCCCCAGTAGTCACAGAGCCACCTGCAGCTTCTCTGGCTACAGCCATGGGACCAATTGCCAGAGGCCAGCCTTAGCCTTATTACCTTTTTTATGTTAGAAAACTGTGAATGAATGATTCATTTCTTACTAGATAATTAACTTGTGATTTGTGTCAAACTCCCTTTGGATAGAAATTCAAAGTCAATGCACAAAAACAGCACTTAATTTTTTTAATTAAGCTTATTGTTCCCATATTTATTCAGCACATCAAAAATGTATCAATCATGTTTTCCATTTATTAAACAAAGGAAGTATTATCTACACTTAGTGAATTGAACTGGTTGGTTGTGCTCACCATGCCTGTCAAGGCATTAGAACTAGTAAATCTCATCTTCTCATACCTAATTTTTATTAATAGATTGGAAGAGGAAAACAACCAGAGGTGAAAGTAAGCCAGTCTTGCCAGTACGCTATACCGGACTGGCTTCCCCAGGCTGGCGATTTAAAGGGTCTGGGGGTCCCGGCAGCGGCTGGAGCCCCGGGCCCTTTAAATTGCCACCAGAGCCCCTGGGTAGCTGTAGCTACTAGTCTAAGGAGGGGTGGCAATTCCAAGGCTGAGCATGCTTGAACCTTGCAACGGTGGCCCTATGGACTCTAAATCCTCAGCGCTGGCCCTAGGCAGCTGCAGACTCTGCAGTTAGGCACTTCCCTCCTCTAGGCCGTGGCTTTAAGTACCTGAGATGCCCATCACCTGCAGCAGAGGCCACCAATTCCTATGCATCCCTCAGCTAGCACATAGTCTAGCAGAAAGTGCAGCCTGAATGATTTTGGAGGCTGGAGTTCCAGGGGGTTCCCATCCCTGAGCAGCAGCTCTGCAACAAGCTCACATGGCCCCACTCCACTGTGGGACCAGGTCCCTATGAAGACAGTGGAGTTACCCCGTGTATAACCAGTTCTGTCCAAAGCCTGTTGAAGTGAGTGGAAGTCTTTTTATTGTCTTTAATGGGCTGTGTATAGAAGCAAAGGACCCCATTCTAGACTCCAGGAGCAAAGTGCATTCTATGCTGCACTGGTTTACTATTGTAACAGGAAGGTTTTACATTACCTAGTGAATAAGCAACACCACCTAACTTTTTCTGAGAGGCTTCCCACCCAATTACTAAATGTAAACCTGCTTAGCTTACAAGGGCTGAAAATATCAGGTAGTATGGTTACAAAAGCAAGGCACTTCTGAATTCAGTAGGAATTTTGGATGGGCACAGAACACAGACAGGACTGGTATCTGCATGGTTACAAAACTGCAGGTGGCCAGGAGCCCCGGGGCTTGGGCGGCGATTTAAAGCACCCGTGACTCCGCGGTGATAGCGGTGGCGGAGCCCCAGGCCCTTTTAAATCGCTGCCCGAGCCCTGCTGCTAGAGCTCTGGGGTAGCGGCAGCGAGGCTCCAGCGGTGATTTAAAGGGCCAGAGGCTCCAGGTACCGCTACCGCAGTGGAGCCCCGGGCCCTTTAAATCTTGATTTGAAGGGTCCGGGGATTTAAAGGCCCTGCCTCTTCCAGTTGAGGCCCTGCCCCCTGATCAGGACTCCGGCGCACTGGTAAGTCCTTTAAGTTACTTTCACCCTGAAAACAACCTTTCCTGTTTCAACTTCTAATTGGTTTCTTAACTCTGAATACCCTCTACTCATTGAACGGAACGAATTGAATAAACTGAAATGAAAGAAGTATTCTCTCTGCACCTGCAGAAGATACTACTGCTGCCAAAGCTGGTTCAGCACTTCAACAAACTGGTTCCATGTGCTTAGCCCATGACTTCCACCAGTTCAGTGGTTTGGTTTTCTTTAAAAATTAGGAGCAAATATGTACTGCTTAGCATTACTTTTTGTATTTAATATAAAGCATTTAAATTGATTATAATAAATTTTGGCCTTAATTTCAAATTTTAATTTTGAACAGGTTTACATTTAAAAAAAAATAAACTAGTATTTAATTTAAATTAAATAAAATCTGAATCTTGATTTTTTTTTTCTAAATCTATTTTTATCCACCCTACCCCCTCACACATCCTCATTTGCCTAGATCTTCTCCTAGAAGGGGTATTTGCACTTAGCCCCTCTGACCCAGCACAGCAGTCGTGCACTTCTCCCTCTCCATTCTGTCCTTTTAAAGAACAGAACTACAGAAACGAGTACAAGAAATGTACTTCTCTTTGTGGAAAACCACAGATCAAGGCAGGTGGTGAAGCTCGAGTGCAGAAGAGAGCATTTTTGTGGGTGCGTGCTGCAACTTGACAAAATAAATTGTGATGCATTGTGTTGTTGGATGTTTATATTGTACGCGGGGGGGGGAAGCTTATACAAGAAAATTCTTGGTTTTATTATTGCCATGCTGTAGCAGACCCTTAAACTGAAGAGAGAATTCCTCAGTTCAGGTGTTTTAAGCTTGTCATGGGGTCATTTATGGATGTCCTTTCCACAAACTTGGCTTTCTAAGAATCTTGCATTTGCTGTCAAGTCCTGCCAGTCTCTGGCTCAGTTCCTTTCCTCAGTTCTCCCTCTGACTTCCTTATATCTGTTATGGGATTTTGTTGAGAACCTATCAATTTTGAACAATTAGAGAGGGAGTGCAGAAATAGAAATGTATACACCTTGTTTTTCTGCTTATTAGTGCAGACTTGAAAAAAATAGTCTTGTCATGTAAAATGTCTGAATTCCTTAATCTGTACTTTGATTTGTAATTGCTATTCTTACACAAGGATCTACACCTACTCATCTTAGACCAGAGCTAATTTTTTAAAGAGCCCTCTTTGGTGCTTTTTCTTGGCACTGTCTCTTATATACGTCAACCAAGTTATTTCAAATTCTTTCACAGGCTCTACAGAACTGTGTGTGTTGATGATAACCACATTGTGAGAACTATTTCCTGTAGGTAGTATGTTTGTAGTGCTATCATGACTCTCCAGGACTTCAGAATATAAACCTGTTTTGGTAGCTTTTGCTGCATTTCCACCGTTGGTCTGATTCCAGTACAAATAAACTGATTCTTAATTAATCTCCAGCTTCTTTCAGAATGCAGGTATGGATGGTCAGTTCTTTTTTTGCAGCACTAGTCACTGAAGACAAATGTGACTATGCTATTTTAAAGGGGTTTTTGGTTTAGTATTGTAAATTGGGATCAATGTTGAGTAATATTTTTCACTAAGAAATGCCTACTCCATATACTGTGCCTTGAAGATGGTACTCTGTTGGTTTTGTAGGCTAACAGGTATAGCAGGAGACCCCAAAGCTCAACACTCCTAGTCAGATTTGTAATGGTATGTTCTGCAATAATTAACTGATTTGGGACAATGTTAAGCTTTTTTTATATATTACACTGTGCAAGCTTCCAAGTGTTTTGAAGATTTACACACTTTTTTTGTATGTATGCATACCATACATACATGTAGCCACCCCCGGACTGCAACCTGGGGACTGTTAAAAATGCCAAGCACCACTACACAAAATAGGCCAGTAAGGACTTTGAGTAAAGCTTACCTGAACTGAAATTTGATAGGATGTTGGGGGTGACGCTCATTCTCCTACAAAAGGGATTGATATTTTAGACCAGTAGTTCTCTGGGCCCACTGGGGGGCCACGAGCAGGTTTCAGGGGGTCCACCAAGCATGGCTGGCATTAGACTTGCTGGGGCCCAGGACAGAAAGCCGAAGTCCTACCGCCTGGGCCTGAAGCCAAAGCCTGAGCAACTTAGCTTCACAGGGCTGCCTATGGTGTGGAATCCCAGGTAATTGCCCTGCTTGTTACCCCCGAACGCTGGCCCTGCTTTTATATGCAGAAAAACAGTTTATTGAGTCACAGGTGGGCCGTGGAAATTTTAGTGTGTGTGTGTGTGGGGGGGGGCACTCAGAAAGAAAAAGGTTGAGAACCCCTGTTTTAGACTACAGGTGTTATGATCTTATGACTTCAACATTTGAAAGTTTATACGTCCAGCAGTACGCTATTCAACACCATACCAAGGCACATAGTCCCTATGGATTTCCAGGGCGTGTTTTCTCAAGACTACATTCATCAACTGGGTTTTTCCCTGATAACGCCTGTCAAACTACTGATTTGGTGGATCTCCTGTTTCGCTACAATAATGAGACAAGACTAAATTTCAGTTGGACTGTTTAATTATACAAACTTGCATTATTGCAATCAGAATTTTTAGGTTTGCATGAACATTTATTTTGTTCTGATAAAATGTAACCGTGAAACAAAGAGCAATAGTATGTGAATCTTCAATACAAAATTAGTGAATTCAGAATTTAAGCCAATTGAGCAATGTGGTTTTTATAAATGTCACTGGTATTAGACTTTATTTAATATTTATATTTCCATAGTGCTCTAGTGTACCATTGTGCTAGATGCTGTCCAGATTCACATCAAGATATAATCTCTGCTCCAAAGAGCCTGCAGTCTAAGAAGGAAAGTGACCTACTGCAGGGGGAGGACAGAAAAGAAGGATGCTACAACAAATCCACCCAACACAATTTTTATGCACAAGCTTCTAAAATTATAAACCGACTGCCAACTATTCCCAGCTGTCTCTCAACCTAACTCTTCTTAACTAAGGAATAGGGGAGTGTGGGAGGTGGTATAATATCCTAAATCATTAAGAGTGTATGCAGGGTCATAAAATCAGGTCTTGGCAGTTTACTTATTCTGACTAGTAAAAATATAGTGTATTGCTTTTTGTGTCTAAGGTACATTTGTTAACGATGTGAAATTGCAATCTGTGCTTTTAGAAACCAAATGATTTCTACATAGCAAAATCTTGAGTGGTGTCACTATGCAGTATTATTTTGTTAGCCTTTATCTTTCTGAGACCTTATTTCATCAGCAACAGTTTGGTGTACCCATATTTCATTGCTTGTATGTTTTGAAGACTAAAAACAATAAACAAACTCCTTAAAATGTAAAGGAGGCATTCTAGGGTTGAAATTTATATGCAGGGTTCTATGTGTAATGTGATTACGCAGCTGGCAAATTTTCTTTTTCTTGTAAAACTGGGGTAAATGAAAGCTTAGGATTTTGTAGCATAAGTCTATAGCCCTTTCTGTTGTGAAGGTAACCCAATGGTGCACAGTGTAAACCAATGCTGTGATACTTGCAAATAGCTTGGAACAGTAGGTCTGGGTGTCGTGAACAGAGCTACTTATCTCCATTGGATAGTGGCTCCAAATCCTAACCAAGGATACTTTAAACATTGACATTGCTTCTCTGATCTTGGCAGAAATGTCAGGCTAATACTTCACCATTGTTGGATGTAAGCTAGTTGCTGTCTGGGTCTTGCTGGTGTGGAGAAGGAAGAATTCTCTATCCCGTTTTGCATAGGAGTGGAACAAGTGATGCATCGCTTCTCCCCATGGTACCAAATTCCAAATGCCTTTTGATTCCCAGAAAACAAAACCACCACCTACATCTTTCTGGCTGTCCAAAGCCCCATCTGCCAAAACCTCAGTCTTCCCACTTAAAGCCTCTGCAATGCTGTTGTGTATTTTAATACAGAAATGACAATTGGGGTGAGGTGGGGTAGTGTAGTGCAAAATGAAATTAAACTTAAATTTAATATTAACAAGAAAAACTACATATTGCACCATACTGGAAAGGAGCAGCAGCAGTGGGAGAGGACCTATAGGAACAGTGTCACCTAATGTAGAGGTCCCTGACACACACGACACAGGTCTAAATTACATTAAGTCAATACAGATATCTGCCAGTCCCACAGTTTCCTATTACACCCTAGTAACTTGAGGGAAATTGGAGAGTCCAACTGTAACTGAGATGTGTTGGGCTCCTGACCAAATAGTCACAACTAACTGTGGCAGTTTTCAGTTTACTAGTTTTCAGAATAATAGTTGCACCTCTTTGGAGTCTGAGAATGCAAATTTTACTTATACAAGAAATAATTCAAATGTTCCTTATAACCGAAATAACAAACTTTTTTTTACCTAATAGTTAATATTTAATAGTCCCTTCCATAAGGACCTCACTGTCATTGTGATTAGCAAGCAGGTCATCCCCAACAGGGTACTGAAAATGCTGTTTACCTTGTGTGCTTGTTAGGTTGGTCAAAATACCTGCCAATTTCCTTAAAGAATAACTTACTAAATGTCATGTTTTTCAATGAAGTGTAAATTCATTCTAGCCTCATTGGAGAGCAGAGTCCTAAATATAGAAATTTGCCCGTGTTGAACTATTCCTTCCCTTAACTACCATCTTCAGTGTGACTATCAGTGCACCTTAAGTGATAGTTACTTCTAACATGAAGGAAGGATGTATGCATTACAAACACAATTAATATTTGTTTCAATTGTACTGTCATAGTTACGGGACTGGTTGCACTTACCGCTTTTCTGGTCCTTCAGATGTTACATATCATGCCTTTACTTATCCTGTGGTGGGATTTTGCAATTCTCTCACTCTAGAAAAACAACAAGGAGTCCAGTGGCACCTTAAAGACTAACAGATTTATTTGGGCATAAGCTTTTGTGGGTAAAAAACCCACTTCTTCAGATGCATGGAGTGAAAATTACAGATGCAGGCATAAATATACTGACCTATTAGTCTTTAAGGTGCCACTGGACTGCTCGTTGTTTTTGTGGATACAGACTAACATGGCAATTCTTCTGATACTTCTCACTCTAGACTGATCCCTAGGCTACAACTGTTCTTATGCTGTATGTTTGAGTTTGGGCACCTCTGGCTCTTCCCTTGAGGAGTCTCACCAATGGTATACAGTGATCAGACAGTCTTCTTAAAACAGAACTATTGAGGTAATAGCAAAGCTTTTAGAGAGGATTTTAAGAGTCTGTGTGCATGTCTCTTACCTAAAGGCTTATCCCCTGCTGGTGACCTAGGCAGGCCCAACTTCTTCAGACATCTCCAACAGGCTTCCTATGTCTCAGACTGGTTCCTCCGAAACACCTACCATCATTCTCTTGAGAGAGGGTCCCTTTTTAAAACTGAGAACACTCTTTTTTGTTCTTTTGCATTCCTGGGCTTTGGCCATTCTGGTCAAAACCAGTTGTGTAGGTTGGCTGGAGCCAGAGTAAAATCATCAAAGCTAATAGATGTGGCATTGTCCCTTAACAATTCTGAAGTGTTTGAGAAGTGGCTATCTTGAGCCATTATTTTCCTTCCTGCTTGTTTTTCCCAATAGCCGCCTATTAAATTTATATAGTCATACAGTGAACACCTCAATTGCCAGGCCAAAATATAGTATACATAAATTACAAAGCAGCTCCAAATCTGTGGTGTATCCACAGATTATGAACACATTTTATTTAAAATATACAAAGATATACTTGTGAGCCAGAAAATCTTGGATCTCTCTTCCTTGCACTTCTACAGACTTGCTGTATGTGACATTGGCCAAGGCACTTAACCTGTGCCTCTTTGTAGAATGTATATTTATATATTTCACATGGTGGCTGAGGTTTAAATCATTGAACTTTTAAAATATTTTGAGCTTCTTGGGGCAAAACAGAGTAAATTATATTTTTAAATATGCAGCATTGTTGTACCCATGATGGTCCCAGGATATTAGAGAGACAAGGTGGGTCAGGTAATGTCTTTTACTGGACCAACTTCTGTGGATCAGAGAGACAAGCTTCTTGAGGTTACATAGAGCTCTTCTTCAGGTCTGGGAAACGTATTTTTAAATAAGCATTTTGAAACCAAATCCTACAGAAGACCTCCTGTGGACCCAAAATAAGTGGTCGGTGCAAAATTTGAAAGCTTCAAACTATTATTTTTTATATAACAGTGGCCTGCTATGTGAGACCATTGTTGGGCCAAGCAGCATTTTTGAAGGGTAAAGAAAATAGTTGATGTGCTATATAGTCGGGGAGTTCTGATGACATTTCAGTAAATTTGAGTAAAATCAGAATCCCTTTATTGTCTTCATTACCGTATCCATCTCAGTAAATGTAGACTGCCCTCCCTTTTCTCCAAGGAGCTCTGAGTGGAATTTTCCTACTAGTAATCAAAAGAATCTCTCTTGAAAATCATATTTTATATCTACTGCTGTCGCAAGTAACTCCAAAAAGGACTGTAATAGGTTGCCAGCTCTCATTGTTGTCTCAGGTTTTGCTATACTTGATTATGTGACAGGCTGTTTATATTAATATATTGTTCTCATGGTTGTGGAGTAAAGCTTGAAAATGTGACCCAACTGCACCCTAAAGAATCAAAAGCGAGAGGCAAATGACTCAAAATATATTTTTTTAAAAATCTCATAACTCTTAAGCAAATCTCATGATTTGGCCGTGTATGTTGTGACTTAGAATTTTTGAATGTTCTGTGGTTTGCCATACTGATATAACTGAAAGACTAGAAGAAGAAGAAACTTTTACAGTATTTTCAGTTTGTTGACTGTGTGCATTTGACAACACTTAGTGTATAATCACTTGCATTGTTTGTTGGTCAACTTCTGGCCTTGCTTCCTACATCAAAATCCTGAGGGGCAGCAGAGGGAAGAGGATATACTATCCCAGGCCTAGCTGCCTCTGCTCTCCAGACTTCCCATGATCCTGCTTCCTGGGACCCATGGAGGAGTCTCCAAAGGTTTACAGGAGAGCTCTCCCCTACAACTGCCCCCAACACATATCCTACCTATATCAGTTGCCTGGGACCCATGGGGTAGCTACAGCCAGACAGGGCAGTGCGCAGCCAAGAAGAATGTTTCAGACCCAGGGACTCCTCTGCAGATCTCAGGGAGAAGATAAAGTTGGTGGGTGTTGGAGAATTTGCTGCTGCTACTGTTAGTGCCTCTATAGAGGAAGAGGCCTGGAAGATTGTGGGTGCACAGAGAAGAGAAGAGGATGAGAACATAATTGTTGTGTGCTAAAGTCTGGTCTCACACTCACTGAAAAACACATTATAAAGATAAGTCTAAAGTTTTGCTTTAAAACAAATACTGTACATTCTGAGTCAGACATCCACTATTGTTGGATAACTAAATATTTTTACAAATTTATGAATGTGAAAAGACTGCTTTAAACATATATGTAATCTGGAAATTGATTTTTTTGTATCACTTTAAACATTTTAGTGTTTTTGCAAATTAAATATCTTCAGATAGCTTAGTACTGATGAAATACACAATAACAGCATAAAATGGTAGCTGGAGATAGAGATAAAAATGGTAAAGAACAAAATTGTCTTGTTTCTAAGGAGTTGTTGGGGGGTAAATGGCAATTTTTCAAAAATGAATTTTTGGTATTTTGTTAATCTGAATTCCCTGTATACTGTGTATAAAAGAGAGCTTTGGCACAGATGTAACTTCTTGAACTGAAGCTGCTGAAAGATGCTTCATTTGTCAATGAATTGTTTTTCACCCCAAGTAACTTAAAATGAGTTTTTACTTTTATTTGTTAATTTTTTAAAAATAACTTTTTGCCTTCTGCACCACCTTGAGTTGACTCCTTGTGACCTTTCTGTGTGTTGGGAAATAGGACCAGTGTGTCTTTTAAAGGAAAAGTTTTTAGCCAAGTACTATGTATAGATTTTTCAATACTTCAGACAATAACATCAAAACATAAAGCTGCCACACTGTCTTGAGTAATCCAGCTATATGGCATGTCACTGCACCACTTTTGTAAGATCAGCTTCAATCCTGTGATCCTCTAATAAAGAGCATTAGTCTTGCAATTTCTAGCCACAATAGAAGATATAAGAGTGCAATGGCAACAGTAACCCATGCCTTCATTACTTTTAACATGTTCTCTGATTTTAATATTGCAATGGATTTATTCAAATAACTGTTAGTTTTGTACATGATTCCTATAGGAATTTTAACTAATGCATACTGTAGTTATATAACTTTAAAACAAAAAAACTTTACGGAATGTTCTGATACTGCCTAACAATTGTTCATGGTGGAATTTCTGTCCTTGTGTATGGACGTACTGATACTGTCTCAAATTACATGATCTTGTATGCTATCTCTCTCCCTCACACCTGGCCTCAATTTCTTGTGTACATTAAACAGTGAATGGGGGTCCAGAGCAGTGTTCCCTCTAGTTTTTTTCCACCCATGTGCGGAATGAATTTTATGTGCACCAATATGGAGGTGATGTGTGACACGTCACCTCCATATTGGTGCACATAACAAAATTCATTTGGTGGGGGTGGGGCTGAGGGGTTTGGAGTGTGGGAGGAGGCTCAGGCCTGGGGCAGAGGGTTGGGTGCAAGGGTGTGAGGGCTCTGACTAGGGGTGCGGACTCTGGGGTGGGGCTGGGGATGAGGGTTTGGGGTGCAGGAGGGTGCTCTGGGGGAATGGCAGGGAGAGAACTCTTCCCAGCTCGCACTCTCTCTCCTCCCCGCCCCCGCAGCAGCACCTGGGCTGGGGGGGAGAGGCACCTCTCTCCGCCATGGCAGCACCTGGCCTGGGGCTGCAGGATAGGCACCCCTTTCGCGGCCTCAGGAGGTCCAGGCCAGGGCTGGGTTTAGGCCGGGAAAGGGGTGCCCGGGCCGTGCCTGGGGCCGGGTTGCACTGCGCCTGGGGCTGGGTTGGTGGAGGGGCACCCCGGCCGCGGCAGGTCACCGGGTGGGTTCCCTGAGCGCCTGTGCAGCGCTAAATAGGCTGCTGCATGGCTCCATGGCCGTGCAGCTTACAAGGAACTTAGGTCCAGAGTAATTCATGTCTGTTTTTGAGGGTTTTATACTGTGGTGTGAACAAGCCTGGTATCATAGCACCCTTTCCTTGTTCCATACAAAAGATTGCATCATATATAGAGAATAAGGCAGTGGTCCTGAGGAAGGGGGTGGAATGATCCTGTGTGTCTTTTGACTGGAACCTAAAAAACATGGATCCAGTCCCCAGCTCGTCCAGAAATGGCACCATAAGTGGCAAAGTCACTTAGTCTCTGTGCCTCGGGTCTGTTTAGGCTACTGCTTAAACTGTAGTGGAGATCTTAAAAATTCATAAAAATTTCTGACTAAATTGAGTGCTACAGAAAAGCTTGTAAAAGAAAACCATTCCTTGTTCACTGTAGGGATTGGATGTTGTTCAGTAATTGAGGCCTGGAGCTACACATTGAACTAAGAGGATGTAAAAAGATACAGAAGAATCTGGTTTTTGCTTACTGACTTTTGTTTATTCACTGGCCTTTGTCAGCTCTATGCCTTGAACGAGTGTGATCCTGTGGGGAAAATGACATGTTATATTTTAAGACTATCACAATGCATGTGCAAGATAGGCCAAGCTTAATGTGATCATTTCTTGAGTTTTGGGCGCTTTACTTTGCAACCTTAATTTTCCTTTAATGTAGGCCCTTTGTACAGGTAGTATGTGGAATCTTTGAGGACATATGATATAAATGGCATATGGTAGCAGTTAAGCCATTATTTTTGTTGAGCACTGCTCTAGTGTATTATTGTTAAAGAACACTAGTGATATCTGGTTGCAGTGTTAATTAATTTCAGCCACTGATGATTGATTTGTTCTCTTCCAGGATATGCAGGTTTGCAGCATGGAGGAACTCTAATTGAAAGAAATACTGAGACAAGGCCTCTTTCAACATGGAGACTGTTTTATTTGAAGGGGAACCCGACAGAACTTCGGTGAGTAACATCAATGTGATTGAATGTATTCAAATTAAATAAACGTGGAGGTTTTTTTAGGATCATTGATCTTGAGTTTGTATCTTAAATTGTGGGTACTTTTTGGTCAGTGCGTGTTAAAAGTAAATTTTATATCCTATCAGCAGGGGTAAAATGTACCAACACTTGTTAAGCAGGGCCTGCCTGGTAACCTTGTAGTAGTACTTTTCACTACCATGGAAGAAATGTTTGATTCCTGGACTTGGTACTCACTATTGGGGGGGTAAGGTAGTAGAGGGCATTCCTGTCAGTCTTGCTGATCAGCGTATGAGCAGGGCAGACTAGCTTTCTTTTTCCAGTCAGTGATTGGTAACTGAAGTGCTGCTTCATGAGATAAGGGGTAGGAGGAATGGTAGGGATTCCGAGGACTTTTTCAAGGACAATGAGTACTTTCCATCGAGGATTCTAAGCTCTCTGGGGCAGGGACCATGTCAACTTCCATACTGCACCTAGGACTGTGGGGCCCTAATCCCGATGGAGGTCTATAGGTGCTACCGTATTTAAACAACTATGTTAACATACTAAGTAAAATAGTGAAGATGATGAACTGCTGAAGCCTTTATATATGAGCAGGCTTGGAAGAACTAGATTTTTATTGGTAAATGTTGAACATTGATTTCACCATACAAACACTAACAGACAAAAAAATCTTTCCATCGCTTCTGATGATAAATTTACAGATAGGCAAAGTAAGAAAAATGCTGTTTGATGACTCATTAGAATTTGATTTACAGATATTTACTTTGTATATTTTGACATGTGATGTTGACAATTTGAATATTTAAAAGTTATAAAACTTTTAATTTTTTGAATGTCAACATCTACTATCATTAAATAATCATCTTACACCTCCCACGACTGAAAATTGAAATAGATAAAAATCAGAAAAATGCTGAAACCATAATTTTGCGCTACTGTGAAAATTTAAATCAATAAAAATAACTTAAAATATTATCGTTTAAGATTACAGAAAAAAAAATCATCTAAGCTTATATGTGAAGTTTTCATGACACAAGATGCACTAATGTTTTTTGTGGGGTAGTTTATTATATCTAGGGGGAAGATATAGCTTTTGATCTTCTTCCCTCCGCATAAACAATTCTTTAAAAGATTGTCATTTACTTGGTAAAGACTCCAATACTCAATGAATTTCCATAAGGGCCTGTTACATACAGAATGGTCCAGTGGGATGTGACTTTTTTCTCCTGAAGTCATTTTTTGAGCTAATCACCTCCCTTCAAAAACAAAGTAAAACTCATTTAGAATTTTTCCTTTCTTTAGTGAGAATAAAGGAATGCTTAAATTAATTCAAGAATTTTTTTTTTTTTACTTGATAAAACTTTTTGGTAACCCATAAAAGCAAAAAGAAAATCTTACAGCAGTATTTGGGCCATAAAAATAAGTAATCAAAAGCAGCTGTTTTTCCAGGACATAATCAATAATATGGAAAATGTGTTTCTATCTGGAGATGAGTATAAAGTGAGCTACTTTACAGCCTGCAACAATGTTGGATCTCTCTTTGCTCATTCAGAATTACAACGAGGAGGTTGGTGGCACCTTAAAGACTAACAGATATATTTGGGCATAAGCTTTGTGGATAAAAAACCCACTTCTTCAAATGCATGTGGATACAGACTAACACGGCTACCCCTCTGATACTTGACATAATTCAGAATTGAACTTCTCCCTGGGAGAGGGTACTCTCCTTTCCAAGGCCTTTGTTCACACCTTGTACGTCAAATGTCAACCACAATGTAGGGCCCGTTTGAAGAAACTCCCTGCTCCTCCTCCTCCTGTGGTCATGGTACCTTATTTGCAATGATGAGAATCCTGCACCTTTCCTCTATTATGAACATTTAGCAAATATAGAGATAAAGGTAAACTGGGAGGAATGCAGACAACTTTAAGTGTGTGGTGTTGGACCTCCTTGACATGCTTTAAAAATGAGATCTATAGAGTAGGTTTTTCTAAGTTCGTTAAGGCTACAGATACACTATCCTGCGGTTTGGACTGTGGGGGTGTGAAGAGCAGTGCACGCCAAAGTGTTGTGCTGTAATTCCCCCAGGCGGATCCTGTGGGCACGAACTAAAAGTTTCCTGGTTTGTGTTAACGTAGTCCTGTTTGAATAGGACAACGTTAATCTGAACTAGGAACTTTTTAGTTCATGCTCACTCGGATCACATGGGAGAATTACAGTGCAGCACTTCGGTGCGCACTGCTATTCACACTTCCAATGTCTGAACTGCAGGGCAGAGTAGGCAAGCCATAAATCTAAAATGTTGTGAATTCTCCTCAGAACTGATGTTAATGTTAAGTACATTTTTCCACTGTTCAGCATTGCTTGCCAGATTAATACTTACAGTAGTAATTAAGTTTGACAAATGTGTACCTTGATTATAGGCAGAATGTGAAGTATCATTTAATGTTTCTATTTTATACCACAGCTATTGTGTTAGAAGTGTTTTTCAAACTGTAAGCACAATTAAAAGTTTCTCTTTTGGGGCCAAAACCTTATCTAAGTACAGTATCTAATTTTCTTAGACTACTACACATTTTAGTTTAACTTTGCTTAAAGTATTTGAAAATCAATACAGAAATATTACTACTGTATTTAGGATCAATACAATATTTCAGTTTCTTCTTTGTTTTGAAAATCCTTTGTGCACAAATACCCAGCGTCTTACAGGTTTTGTATTTTTGGGTATGAATAGGGTTGCCAACCCTCCCAGATTGGCCGTGAGTCTCCTGGAATTGGGCTCAATCTCCAGGAGGCTATTGAAGCCAATCCGGGATATTGTAGGCCACTAAAAGTCTGGCGGCGCAGTGGGGCTAAGGCAGGCTCCCTGCCTGCCCTGGCGCTCCACACGATTCCCAGAAGCGATTAGCATATCTAGTTAGGCAGAGGGGCGTCCAGGGGATCTCTGCATGCTGCCCCTTCCCCGACTGCCAACTCTGCAGCTCCCCTTGGCTGGGAACAGCGGCCAATGGGAGCTGCGGGAGCAGTGCCTGCAGGCAGGGGAAGCACACGGAGCCGACTGGCTGCCCCTGAGCCTAGGAGCCGGACATGCTCGCCACTTCCCAGGAGCTGCCCAAGGTAAGTGCCGCCCGGCCAGAGCCCGCACCTTGCACGCCCTCCTGCATACACCCCAACCCTCTGCCCCAGCCCTGAGCCACCTTCCACACCCAAGCCCTTCCAGAGCCCGCACCCCAACTCCCTACCTCAGGCTCAGCCTGGACCCCCTCCCACACTTCTTCAGCACTCCAACCTCCTGCCCTAGCCCAGTGAAAGTGAGTGAGGTTGGGGGAGAGCGAATGATAGAGGGAGGAGGAGATGGAGTGAGTGGGGGTAGGGCAATGGTGTTTGGGTTTGTGTGATTTGATTAGACAGTATGAATAATATGGCAAGCAAGTTTGGATAGCCTAAACTTGAATTTATCCCCTAGAGCCCCAAAAGAGAGGAAACTTGCTGAAGTATGCAGGATAGCTGTGTAATATTGAAGGGTTTGAGTAGTGGGAGCCAGAAGTAATAAGGGCTTTTAAAAAAAATTCCTTCACTTAATCTTATGTGCTGTGACCTGGTTGCTTTTGTTCTAGTACTGGGGAAAATAAATTATGACTTAAATTTTCTGTTGCCTGAGTTCCATAGTACTGTATTTCCCTTCTTCAGATGGGAGAGAATTCTGCCTCTGTACAGAAGCCCTGGACTGCCATGGTGCTCTAAATTATAAGAGCTGATACAAGCTGAACTGCTGAGCTTTTCATAGTCTTTTGTAGATTCCTGTGACTTTCATATTTCTTGAAATCTGTGGGTTACTCACAGGATCCAGGCTCAGGCTGGCCTTCAGCTGATGCATGTATTGACTAGGATTCTGTTCATTCATATTGGGATGTATTCTAGAGCAGAAGTTCTCAAATTGGGGTCCATAGGCCACTTACTGGCAGTCAGCAGAGATCTGGCTGGTTTACATTGTGTTGGCTATTCTTATTTAAGCTGAGAAAAGAACAGGTGGCAGGGGGCTAAAATCATATAAGAACATAAGCATGCAGTGTGATTCCTTTTCTTCAAAAGACAAACCATTATTGGGGTAAAGATGACCAAAAAATACTGCCTAATACTATTTTCCTGCCTAAGCAATAGCTGTAGTTACCACAGGGGGAAGTGATCAGTGTCATCACAAATGTGAGTGGGAAAGTAGCTCATGACTCAATTTCTTTTAATATTTAGTGTATACTGTGAGAGTTTGAACTCTCCAGCTCTACAGTTCATGCCGTCTGCTGGTGAGGGAGGAGATCTTGGAGTAGGACTGGTGGCAGGATCGCACTCATGCTACAGCTCTGCTGTTGGTCTGTAGCAGAAGACCTCTCATGTCATCCACCTAGACTCAATTGCTGGGTTGGTAGAGAGCAAACAATAGGCTGTATGCTTTTTTGGCGTTTAGAGTGTGGCTTTCTTGTCCAATTAAAGTCAGTTTGTTCTGTGCATGAGTTTGGAAAATGGGGCAGCTCATAAGAGCTAGTAATTTAGTTAGAAAAAAGCACCTATACTAATTCTTCTAGCTGTTCTGGTGATGCAGTTCTCAAACTCTCAACTTTAATTCTTGCTTCAGATCAGAATAGTTTGGTTGTAGCTTGCATATTTGGGTGGTGGTATTGAAATGGGTGATCAAGAGGGCACAATAATATCAGTTTTTCACATGCAAATCTTGTTTCAATTTTGGAACCCTTGGGAACACTTTTTCCTTTTGTTTATCCCAAGCTTGTTCATGGAACTGCAGAGAAATATCTTTAACTTCTCTTCCCATAAAGTAACTTGGTGCCTCTGGAGTAGAGTTGGGGGGTTTGGGAACTGTTGTCCAAAAACCTGAACTGTGATTTTGCATGACTCATGAGATGTGATAACTCCTGTGTGTGGATTGGCTGAGCTTGGTTTTAGAAATGAATTTTAAAAGTAGGAAATGTTAATATAAAGGGTTTTTTGTTTTTGTTTTTTTAAGCAAGTCTCAAAAGACATGAGATACGCTGAGACTCTGCTGTTGTGCAACCTACATAGTTAGTTTGTTTTAAACATCCTAATCTTCTGTTCTCGATGATGTGTTTTTATTCCGCACCTTCTTCTTCCTCTTTGTGGGTGATTTAAATGGATACTAATTTGAGCATTCTTTAGCTATATTTTGAGTGTTTAGATGAAGATTAGGTGGTGGTGGTGTGCCTTCAGAAGTTGGAGCAGATTGAGGCCCTATTGTGCTAAGCGCTTCACATACCTCTAATAAGACAGTACCTGCCCTGAAGAGCATACAAACTAAATAGACACAGGGTGGGGACAAAGGAAGTATTATTCACATTTTACATATAGAAGAACTGAGGCACAGATGACTTGTTCAGGGTCATCCTTCCTCTTTCTTTCTCTCCTTGTAGTTTTTTCTTGTAGAGCCATAGGTTCATTATTGCAACTATGCAACAACTGCAGCATAATATAATGTTCTCCAGGTCACATGCAGATATTGTGTGCTATGTGTAAACTGACCTCTCAGAGTAGGGTTATTGTGTTATAATTTGAAATACACTGACCAAGATTTACCACAGGGGTGCTATAATTTACTCAGCATGTGAGAGATTGTGGGGTGGGGGGACGGGGAATTACACTGCGGTAAAAGATTGTGGGACGATAGACAAGATAATAAAAGTGATCGTCCAACAAAAATAACAGGGATTTTATTTACACTGGAACAAACAGAACTGGACTCTACCTACCTACAATGTCTAATATATGAAGTGTATAATTAAAAACCTAATTCAAATACACACACACACACGTTCAAATGTGCGCGCATACTAACTTACTACTAAGTCTACTTAACTACATATAACCCTCTAAATAAAAAAAAAATCTATCTCTGTGTGCACAGGCTATTATCTTATAGGTTGTTGTTGTTGTTTTTAGTTCAAGGTTCCCCTTTCCCCAAATATCTCACTGGGGTGCTGTCTAACACCGAAGTCCGTCTCTGAGTCTCAAGCACCTCTCGTGACTTCCTGAAGAGATGGTCTTGACTCCAGTGATGCTTGCTTGCTGGGGTGCACGTTAGACCAGACCCACTGGATCTGAAGGACCTTTGGTTCTCCTGTTCTGGGTATCTGGGACAACATGAATCTATGATAGGAGATTACTATATCCAATGATCAGGAATATAAAGGAATGGATGCTCAAGAACACGTGATTAAACACGGACTGACGTGACCAGCCAGCTTTAAACTGACGGGATCCTCTCCTGCACATCTGTCTGTCCTGCCCAATCTCAGCCTCTCCACTTATTCTGTTTCTCTCAGTCCCAGTTTCTCTATGCCATTCTGGCTGCCCTCTCCCCTCACCCTGTTTCTCTCAGGTTACTCACAGACAGTTTCTCTTAAACTAAACTAAGGGGGGAGGGATAGCTCAGTGGTTTGAGCATTGGCCTGCTCAACCCAGGGTTGTGAGTTCAATCCTTGAGGGGGTCACTTAGGGATCTGGGGCAAAAACAGTACTTGGTCCTGCTAGTGAAGGCAGGGGGCTGGACTCAATGACCTTTCAAGATCCCTTCCAGTTCTAGGAGATAGGATATCTCCATTAAAAAAAACCAACCAAACAAAAAAAAAAACCTCTCCCTCAGGTTCTCCCCGCCTGCCTCTGTCCCTCAAATGTTCCCCCTTCTTCTCCTACATCACTTCCCCTCCCCCTGAGGGGAGATGTCACCTCCTCCCACTTTCGCAGAGGGAGCGCCACCTCTTCCCCACAGAACAATGACAGTGCATTCACCCTATATCATATGTCCCCATACAACGTTGAGTCTCTTAGTCTTATTTACATATGCTTTAATTGTAAGACACATAACTTCGAATATTTCTAAGATGACATCAGATGTAATCTGCCATCCGTAGCTGCTTTTCTGTTGGGCGTTTATGCTGCCAGTGTCAAACTGTATAAGGTCTACGGTGCAATGCATCTTGGAGTGCACAGACTTGGAATTTCATGCAATTTATTAATTCAAAAATCAAATATCAAAATATCCTGGTTTAAACTAGTCTCTTTTTCCTAAACTTCCCACTGTTTCAGCTTCCCTGGCGCTAGCAGTAGTGGGAGTACCAATGTAGATAAGAGACTGGTAGCCAGTTGTCTTTATCATCATCTTGTGTAGACCTGCTATGATCATAATTGGCCTGCATGGTGGTAAAAGTGCTTGCGTCACTGGCCATCATACTGCTGGTGGAGCTGAAGTGGGACTAAGAATAGTAGGAATTATTTTGGAGGAAAAGGCTACTGTTGACACAGAATGTTTTGAATGTGCAATCAGTAGAGGGAATCTAAAACACATGTGCTATGTACTGGTTGCTGAGAAAGTAATGGACTAAATTCAAATGTATAAATGCTAGTTTAAACTCTGATCTAGGCATAAATTCTACTTGATAAAATCAATCCCAGTTTTGTTTTTGATTTTTCCCTCCTAAGGCTGAGCTGGTTATCCTACTCTGTCCCAGTGTTTCATTTGGTTTTGAGTAAGAACAAGGTGGCGGGGGGAGGGAGGAGAGAGAGCTCAGTGGTTTGAGCATTGGCCTGCTAAACTCAGAGTTGTGAGTTCCATCCTTGAGGGGGCCATTTAGGGATCTGGGGCAAAAATCTGTCTGGGGATTGGTCCTGCTTTGATCAGGGGGTTGGACTAGATGACCTCCTGAGGTCCCTTCCAACCCTGATATTCTATGATCTTTGTTTAGGTATCTTTGTCTAGAGTCCCTGTAACAATCTGCAAGGCTCTTCTGCTTAAGACAATTTAATCTTTGACCATTATGATCTTTTATTCATCTTTGCCTTTTTGAGGTATACATTTTTCCTTTTGACAGGGTAGCTGCATCTCTGAACAACTCTATTTCTGCATTGTTCAAACATAAATATAATTCTGGCCCCAAAATGTAGTTTAAATGATAATGAAAAGAAAACTTACTGATGGTGTGGGAATGGGAAGAAAGAAGAAAGTGTAATTTCCATGGAAGCAGATGTTTTGCTGCTTATCTTTATTCTAAAAAATAACTATCTATTTTTAGGAACAGCAATGGGAGCAGATAATTCCAGATCAGAGAAAGTGACGAAAGGCTAACTGAAAAGTGAGATCTGAGGAGGAATTGGGAGTAGAGCGAGACTTCTTGGCATACAGGGAGAGGATGTTTGGGCATGGGGTGGTACAAGAAAAGACATATTATTGCAAGTATGAAGGAGATAAAGTAAAAGTGGTTGGCCTAGAGGCCTTAGAGATGGAAAATAAGAGGTGATAACTTGCCAGGCAGGTGGGGGCAGAACTTAAAGCCTTCAAGTTGAAGAGAGTTTGAGGTTTCATGTGGAAAGAAGTCAGTGATAAGATTTAAGGGAAAGGTGGCACAGTTGAAAGTGGTGTGAGACAGATGATTTTAGATTTGATATTTTGGGAGAAATGAAAAGGGTGGTGAGGCATGTACACAAGTCCAGTCTTGTGTGCACCCTTGAATGTAGTGGATACTTTGAATTGTGTAAAGATTGAATGTAAGAGGCTTGGGACAGTAATGTGCATCTTACTGTAGATGAGTTATTTGTTTAAAAACTTCTAAGAGGGTAAAGGGGAAGCAAGGCATATTTTTGATGTTCATGGCACTTTCTTTTAAATATTGACAGAGACCTGTTATTCATCATCTAGCACACAAATGTATAACTTGCACACTAGGTAAAAGGTTTTTAAAATAAAACAAGAATGTTTTAGTTCTGACTAGAAAACGGTTCATCTGTTAATTATTGTATTGTATATTTTTGTTGCTCTAAAGCAGAAAGCTATCTTAATATTGCCTCTGTAGAACTGTGAACCAGTAATGTAGCTTAGGTTCTTCTTTGTTGTCTAACAACTTCTTGGGTTGAATTTTCATATGTAGCTCTTATGGAAGCAATGCAGTATGGTAAAGTATCTCTAATCTTACCTCTCCCTCCCTCTCCCACTGTGCCCTTCTACATGAAATTGTTAGTATATTAGTCAAATTAAACAGTTCTACAAACTTTGTGATTATATTTGTCAAACTTAAAGAACTTCAGAAAACCTTGTAACTGTTCTTCTTGGGCTATTGATGGGCTATACAGAGAATCTGAAAGTCTGGACAAACTATCATGGGAGTGTGCAACCTAAATTATATCAAAATGTAATCTTATTGCTGACTGGAAGAGCTGTTTAGGACAGAAACATTTTGTTTTATGTACATAAAGCTATTCTATGAAAAGAACAAAACTTTATCTGAAGCAAAGCTGTGTGCTGCATTTGCAACTGTGTTGTGTATGAAATGTAAGCTTTCTTTACCAATCTTCAATTTGTACAATAGGTGAAACTTACTGTTGTTTCACTTTCACGTCAGGGACGGTACTTGGTACTGCTGTGAAGGCAGGGGACTGGATTCAATGACCTTTCAAGGTCCCTTCCAGTTCTATGAGATAGGTATATCTCCAGATAACTTTGTCATTTTAAAGGGTAGAATATTGAACTGTGGGTTCTTCGTTATTTGTATTCAAGTTGTATAATCAGCTATTTGGACAGTTATTGGTCTACCATGAAAAAACAGTAACTTTTCCATAAAGATTACAGTTATGTTACTGTTTTAAAGCTATATTTTGCTCCCTTGCTAAAATCTATTAAGTCAGCTAAGTTTGAAAATTGGTAAAAACAAGTCTTGAGCTTCTTACAAAATCTACCAAATTTAGGTCTTTCAAACGGGGGTTTCTGGCAGAGGTCACCACACAAAATAGATATTTTCAAAGTTGCAAAAGCTTTCTAACACTCTATATTTATTAAGGGGTGGAAAAGGTGGTGGTGGGGGAGGGACATGAAACTTAGTTTACCAAACTCGCCTAAGCAAGATTTTTATCTATGATACCAAAATTTAGTTGCATGAAATGTGAAGTATTAAGTCTTGCAGCTCCAAAAAGAGGAAAATGCTAAAGATAGCCAGGTTCCTGTGAATTCATCAGGGTACCACAGAAATCCTAATTTTTCATTTATAAAATCTGAGGTGAGCACCCTGCCTTCTCCCCTGCAGAGAAAGCTCAAAATATAACAGGATTCTAGGGAGGGTTGTTACTGGGGAAAGGGCTCACAAGTGAGGCTGCTTGACAGGCTATGTTAGTGGCTGAGACACAGCAGCCAGTGATCGGAGAAGTGGTGGCGATCAGGAGGAGATTGCAGTTATGGGGAAGAGGAGCTGTGGGCCAGAAGGGCAGGAGTTGCTGCCAAACAGCTGCAGCTCGGATGACTGTTGCTTTCTGGATTTGCAGACGGGATGGGGGGTGAGCAGGAGTACTTTGGAGGAAAGTGGGTTTTTCCTAGAATATATAGAGGGACTGCCATGGGTAGACAAGTCTGTAGGAAGTTAGAGAGCCCCTAGCTTTTTTGCTCCCTAATCCTATGTCACTACTTTAAACTAAAGAAATTCACCAGGCAGACTTTAAGGTGGAGTTATGATTGTGACCACACAAAGCTACAAAGTCATTGTGCTCTTCCTGAATGTGGGAGTTTAAATGTCTAAATTCTAATACTAGAAAACCAGGAAATTTAGAGATAAGGGCACCCTGTCCTCCAATATCTTTTACAAGGATGTTAGGCACAACTTTAAAAACAAGTTTTCAGTGTGTACTTGTTCTGTTACTATTAGAAATTCATGGTCCGCTTTGCTGATACAAATAAAAGGGCTGACCCCAAGATTCCCTGGAAAAGAGCCCCTTGCAGGAGATGCAGAGCCCGTTCTTGCCTTCCACAGGAGACCCTGGCACCAGGAATGGGACAGAGTGGCTAGAGCGTCAGCACTGAGATAAATTCCATTGTCACTCTTCAAGGCTTATCAGTCCAGCGTTTTTTGTGACTACTAAAGGTCAAATAATAGAAATGTTTTATAAACACTGATCTACATATGCTATTTAAATTGTTCTGAGAAACTAGTAAATGCAGTTTGGGATGATCACTTAGGTTCAGTTCAGCTTTGGTGGTAAGATTTTGAGATATATATGCACAGAAGGCTACAATTACAATACCATGAAATTTCAGAATTAAATATCTGAAATCATGAAATTTACAATTTTTAAAATCCCATGACTCTGAAATTGACCAAAATGGACTGTGAATTTGGTAGGGCTCTATTAATAAACAGTAGTTTGCAAAAATAGCCTTAATTATTGACCTCTGACAGTGAGATGATCCTTTTTAAGATAAATCCTTTAACAATGTGGTTGTGGGGTAAAATTTTCAAAAGCAGCTAAATCCTACTGGAAATCCAAGGGGACTTAATCACCTGAGTGACTCAGGTGCTTTTGAAAATTTTACCCTTGGTCTTTATCTTTCTGTTATATACAGGCAACATAATTGTTTTTTTCTTAGTGGACTATGGATATTAAGTTTACATAGTTATGCATGCTTAAACATAGCAGTTTAGGTGAACAAACAGCAACTTAACGATGAGCTTAAAAAAAGGGTCTTGTTTATAACAAGTGTATATATTAAACTTATTTTAACGTTTTTTCTAAAGACTATTGCTCACTTATCTTAGAAAATTAATTATTTATTGGAAAATATTGAATACTCCCTCTAGATTCTGGAAAGGAAAATGCATGTTTCACACAGTTTTATGGCATGTTTATGAAGTATTTGAGTATTAGAGAATTTTGCTGGCTAAAAGTGAGCCCATGACTGTTTCTTGATATGAAACTTTCTGTGGTTTGATTTGTGGCAACACAGGACTCAGTCCTTCCTCCTTGCTCTGACAGATGACTGCCAGTTGCTAGGGGTTCTTCTTTTGCTTCGCCAGTTTGGATTCCTGCCTCAGTCAGAGCAACATACAGGACAGAGGCTGTCTGATGCACCCGTGCATGTTAATACTCCATGACCTAGCTGGCAACTGGGTACTCTTGAACTTGTATCTCCAGCAGGGTGCCTCAGATATTGCTATACCTATGAAAGGGGTGCCTGTTTCCATCCTTATATGATGTAGCCATTCTATTTTCCCCATGGGATGTAGGGCAATTTTTTTTGGCTACTTTGTCCAGAAACCTAGTTAATATTTCCTGCAAAAGAATTTCATCAAAGACATAATCTCTGGATCCCTAAGGGCTCAAGCTTTCCCCTCTCTCCTGGTGTGTCTGTTCCTGAATGTGGTGATCTTTTTCAGCTTTTCAAGTTGGAGAATTAGATTCTATATATACAAATTGAAATCCTCCTCCTCTGATTTATGTGGAGGGGTGGGACTGAAAATACATATGGGCAATCAAGTTTTCTGAAGTGGTTTTTAATATCTTAAAATTTATCATTGTACACCTTATTCATATGCAAACTTGCACTAGTTTGACTAATTAAACACACATTTTTAAACCAATTTAGGTAAATCTTCGCAAGTTTACATATAAATAAGGTGTACAATGATGGTTTTTAATATCTTAAAAAAACATTTTAACTAAAGTTTAATAAAGCCATTTCCCAACAGTTATAGTAGAGACTCTGTTGGTTTAGTTTGTTTTTCGCCTACAGAAAACTTCAACTTTTCATTTGAAAAAAAAAAAAAAAAAAAAAAAAAACCCACAACCCTCTAAACAAATCAGTTTTTAGCCCAAAACTCTAAACATACATAGTAAGAAGAGATTTTCTGTGGATCATGTTTAGTTGAAACCCCAGTTTTCTGGCTGAATAAGTTTTTGACTGAAAATTTCAAGCAGCCTTAATATCAACACACAAACTTGTACTAATTTAAATAACTTGTTTTAACTGATACATATTTGTATGAGGACAAGTCTTTAATAGGTGAATTCATATGCAGACATGAAATATTTTTAAAACAAATGTTTGGTACTCAGACATTTGTGTTACCGGCTAGTATTTGAATTCAGGATCACTTACCCCTTTTCTTTCAATTTTTAAAATGTCATTCTTAAGGTTACATGTGTATTCTGTCAATGATTTGTGATCCTTTAAAAGTATATATTTTTAAATTTAGTTCATAATACATATTAAATAGTTCAGTTCTTTTTCCATCAAGAGCTTGTATGTTTCTGCTATATATCCTGATCACAAATGCATCAAACCAGAAAGTAATTTTGCACAACAAAACAGGTAGTAGGTCTAATTTTAGGTTTACCCCTCTTTAAAATGAGTTTAAACTTGAAGGAACGCCTGTATAAAGACTTTCTTGTCTGTAATCAGAGTTATGGTTGCTGTTTCTAGTGACAGCTTTTCTGCTTTTTGCTCCTTTTAAACTTGCATAGCCAAAACAGGGGTAGGAGAAGATGGGTTCTGTTTTATCTTGTTGAGCACTTCTGTTGATACACCTGTGCAAATTCAGTGAAGATAGTGGGACATGCACAGGTGTTATAGGGGCCTAATTTGACCATTAAAAGCTTTTTCACTGGTGACCATGCGAGAGAGAACCAAGCTTGACTCTGAGTGTAGGTTGTTTGCAGAGATGGCAGTTTAAAAAATAATAAAAAAAAATAAAATAAAATTAGCATGTTTAATATAGAAATCATGGAGAGAAAATAACATAGAATCCCTGGTGCTATTTTATTCACTTTTCCGAGTAAACACTATCAATATAGGTAAAAGTCTATCCTGACATTTTATCCCTTTAGGAGACTTATTACTGCATATAACATATTTCAGTATGGACTCCAGATGATACCTGAAGGATTCTGTGAAGTAAACAGAGGGCTCTTGTATCCAGAATAGATCCTGGAAAGAGGTTATCTTCAGTTAAGACTCTAGATTACAAACATATACTTTTGTGTTGTTAGGTATAGATGCACTGTATAATATCTATAGTTCAGGCTGGTGCTTGGGCAGTATGGAATCCAATCTCAGTATAAACACTGTGCTTATTGGTGAAGATCAGGAACAGAGTTAGACTTGTGTTTCATCCTATAGCATAGAAGCTCTTTGTATCAGTCCAAGGGTTAACCATACAGTGCTAAAATATTTATATAAAAGGCCTTAGTCATCTCCGGTGACAAGCTCTCCTGCTCTATGCTGTCTGATTCTGATGTTGTTACTTGGTTAAGACAGTACTTGAGAGGTAGTTAGTGGTGTAAAGACTGCTGCTGTGCTTTTTCACTGTATATTTCACCACTATGACAGTGTACAGACCATTCGCAGGGGTTCTTGTAACAAATT
Organism: Terrapene triunguis; assembly: GCF_002925995.2. NCBI lineage: Eukaryota > Metazoa > Chordata > Testudines > Emydidae > Terrapene > Terrapene triunguis. The sequence goes on along the minus strand of NW_020664419.1, from coordinate 63,774,750 downwards.
TTTTGGTGGCCTCAGAGTGTTTGGCCACCAACTCTTGCTGGTGGCCGCACGGACACTTTCTCTTAAAATACTTGATTAACTTTAGGAAAAACAAATAAATAGCACATATACACATCCACATCATTGTAATTTATTCATGTAGGTTTTTTTGCAGACTCAATAATAAAAATATTACTGTGAGACGTGATATTTGTATGTTTGTTAATATCACTTTTCTTAGCAAGTCCCAGGAAAAATTAAGCCCTGGATGGGGGACAGGATGGGGTTGGAGGTGGAGGCAGTGGGGTCTGGGGTGATGGAGGGGTAGATTCAGGGCTAGGAAGGCGGTGGGGTCCAGGAGTGATGGGGAGAGGGGCATGGATGCGGGGCCAAGAGAAAGGAGGGTGGGTGGCGAGCCCTGCAGCTGCGCAGCTGGAGCAGGGTGTTGGCGCCCACGGCTGGGGATCAGTGCCCACGGCCAGAGCCCAGAGCTGGGGGCAGGAGCTGCACGGCTGGGGGTGGGGCCAGTGCCTGCGCTCGGAGCAGGAGCTGCATGGCCGGGGCAGGGAGTTGAAGCCCAGGGACAGTGCCCACCACCACGAGGCTGAAGCTAGCACCCGCTGCCACATGCGTGGGGATCAGCGCATGCCTGGGGCCAGGGATCGGCGTGGGGCTAGGGCCAGTGCTTGCTGCCATGCGCCCACGGATTGGCGCCCACTGCCACATGGCTGGGACTATGAGTCAGCGGCCAGGGTCAGCGGCCAGGACTGGGGATCGGAGCACGTGACTGGGGGTTGGTGCCTGGAGCCAGCAGCTGCCGCTGGGGCCAGCACCCAGGGCCTGGGGCCAGCACTGTGTGACCAGAGACGGGGATTGGAGCCTGCTGCTGCGTGGCCAGGGATTGGAGCCTGAACTGAAGCCCATGGCCAAAGTCCAGGGCTGTGTGGCCAGAGCTGGGGGTCAGTGCCTGAAACCCTGCAGCCGGAGCCGGGTGTTGGCACCTGAACCCCCATGGCTGGAGCCCTAGTCTGCGCAACCAGGCTCCCTAAATCCCGCCTCTGGAGCCTGCCTCCCAACCACCCCAGGACTGAAGCCAGAGCCTCATGGCCCTCCCACGCCGGTAGAGAACTCCCTGTACTCCTGCAGCATTGTACCCCGCCTGTCTCCAGGGGCCGTGCAGGGCTGCGCATCCAGGAGGAACAGAGAAGGAAGTGGGAGGAGCAGAACCTTTGCCTCCCCCACCATCATCGCTCAGGAAGCTGTCATGGCTGCATGGAAACCCCCTGGTTGCTGTATTTGAGAAACGCTGATTGATTAGGAAGCTTAAATTGCAGAACCCTCTCATCCCTGTATGCTTGTTCATTAATACTTTGTTTCCCATCTCTCCCAACTCCTGCTTTTGCTTTAAAGCTCTTACTATGAACTGGCAGATGTAGCAGAGTGGTGCAGATCAGGAAAGGCTTGGTGTTCTGACTCATTATCACACTGAATTAATTCTTACACCGTTGTTCTATTACTGCATGCCTCTCTGCTGTTTTGTTGCTCTTGGAACTTTCTCAAATCTAAAAACAGTAAGGTAATATAATCCCATTTGCGATAACATGTATTATGTTCCCATTTTAAGTATGCTATCGTACTGTATTATGCAGTTAAAGAGAAACCAACTTGATATATGTCCAGTTTTTTTAAACATGAGTTTGATACTACTTTAGTCCCCAAGTTTCCTTTAACTTCTGGGGGTTTTGCAATCACATTCCCCTATTTAAAAACATGTTCTTTCTCTCACCTGATACTCTGTGAAAGATCCAGGCAAACAGAGTGAAACTAACTAGCTGACTAAACAGGAGAAACTGAAATGGACTATACAGAATGTGCTTCCAAATGCGCCCAGTAAACAAAGTGAAAAATTTGAAGTTTTCTTTTTTTACTGATCTTGTTACAATAGTAACAACATTTTCAGACTGAACTGAGTATTAACCTCTCCAGGGCAGCCAAGTGGCACAGGAACCCCCATCGCTAAATAGGGACATGGCCATGTTCTCCAGGAGGCAAGAGACTCCTTCTGATACACCTCACAGAGTTGGGAGCCTCGGGGGGTGACATGGGCTCATGTTTGCTGACATGGGCTCATGTTTGCTGACATGGAGGCAAACTTGACACCTTTTTTAAAATATGGCTAGGGTTTGCCATCTCAGTGAACACTGGGTAGGGTTTTGGTTGGGCTTTCCAAAGCACTGGATTTTATACTTTTTTTTTTTTTTTTAAATAAAGTTAGTCAGATGTGCAACAGTCCTGTTTAAATCTCTCTCTCTCTCTCTCACACTCACACTCACACTCACACTCACACTCACACTCACACTCACACTCACACTCACCTAGACTAGGAAAGAGCTAAAATTGAAAAGATAAACTATAGCTTAGCAGAGGAGCAATTGGGGATATTTTTTCCCCAGTAGTGGGCATGTCACAATGCTTGTTTTATCCTTTGATCCCAACATTTATGTCTCTTTTAAAATGGTAAGCACTTGGGGGCAGGGATGGATCATATCTTATATCTGTACAGCCCCCAGCCCAAGTGGTCCTGATCCTGACTGGAGCTTTGGATACTAATGGAATATAAATGATTAATAATACAAGTTAAATTACCTCCCATCCCAAAAAAGGTGAGGTGGGGTGGGCTGTTACTTTATAAGTACTCCATCCTCCTGCAATGATTACAACTATATATAGTTCAGTGGAGACATAGGTGGGGGAAATTTGTGATACAGCTTACAGTTCTTTGGAGATGCACGAACACAATGCTTCTTGTTTAACTCTTCAGTTTCCATTGTTTGTCTTGTTTCCTACACAGGAAAAATATGTTGTGTGATGGGTAGCTGTACTTAATGAACTAAAACACTGAGGCTTCTAAAATAATTATTTTGCATAAATGGTTCTGCTTGGCTGCATCATACTAGTGGATGCTGCACATTTAATGCGCTTTTAGGAATGTTTCTGTTTACATGTACCATTTGAGAGAAACGATTTTTTCTTTTAGATGGATTGTCCTAGAATCCTAACTCTTTCATAGGACATTGTGGTTTTCTGAAACTGATTTAATTACAGATCTTGAGACATGTTCTGTTGTAATGAGTTTTGTGAACACTAAATTTCTGAACATCTTTCGGAAGACCTACTTTTGTCTATCTAAAAAGGGATATTAGCTGCTCACTAACTGTATCTAAGCTAATAATGGCTTCCTATAAGCATATTTGTCAGTTTTGTTGCTTCAACGTTGTTTTGTTTCTGAACTGTTAAGTCCTTTTGAAGTCTTCCCTTAATATTGATGTGCATGTTGTATTTTAGTGATAAACTAACTCTGTTTTCATTGTGCTTCCTCTTTCCTTTTGCTCCTGTTGCTGACGTCTCTGCACATTTTGCTTCTTCCTGGCCTGGACTTTTTTTGTTCGCTGTTCTTCGTTCTCCAATTGCATTGCACATGCAGAATCATGGTGAGATCAAAGACTCTCATGGACCATCAAGTAAGTGACTGACCTCTTCTATTGGATGTTTGGGCATATTAGTCAAGGTCACCATCTTCTTGCGTGAGCACATGGGCCAGTGGACATAACACTAGGGTTTCATGTGTGTCATGACCTAATTGAAGAACTGAGATAACAAGGACAACAACTGTTAGAGAAATACTTTATTCTGCTTGTTGGTCTTGTCCGTAGGTGTTTGTTAAATTTAAAAAACCAACCATAATTCATAGGACGTGTTGTTCTTCTTCAGTCATGGCTAGAAAAATATGAATCCTTTTAACACTCCACTTGGAGTTCTGAAGTTAAAATGGAAATATTTATCACTTTAAAAGAAAGGGCTGTCTTTTCGCTCTGTTTATACAGTGCCTAACACAGCTGGGCTCTAATCAGAGTTGGGGCCTCCAAGTGCTACTGTAATATAAACAATAAATAGGACACAGAAAATAGTGGTTTGACAGGTAGAAGCAGCTTCTTTTATTTGGAGCTTAGGGCAGTGTTTGCTTTCAGTACCTTGTTGTCCAATTAGTTTTAATAAAAAGCCCTCTCACATACTGAAGTGTGAATAAAAAGAGGTATCCCAACATGCAAGGGAGACTAGTTTGGATGCATTTTTACTAAAATACCATTTAATAAAAAGGCAGTGACCTATGGGAATGCTACTATTAGAAACTTTTCAAATCCGTTTGGGGTTTTGTATATTGCTTTTTTCTTGAAAAAGTGAAATGAAGTAAGTTACCTATAGCTGAAAACGATTTACAAATACTGTTATGTTCAGTCACGTGCAGATGGGTAGGTCAGTTTGAATTTAGTTTAAGGTGTTAGACGTACTTTCTTTTTTTGGTGGTGTCACCTTTCTGTCCCTCACAGAATTTTCTTCTTAGTTCTTGTAGCAGCACCAGCTCACCATTCTGGTCATGGGCTAACTGCTGCCCCAGTTTCTCTTCATTCAGTCTGGCTCTCCCAATTTTGTAGCCTGGTTTAGTTGCTGTGGTGATTTGGCCCGCCGGCTAAATCACTAATGAAAAATTTCATTCTTTCCAGAGTATCCAAGTCAAAATAAACACAAACCAAAATCTTCAGCCAGTCTCAAGCTAGGGCTGCCCCTCCTTCCTAAAGGTCAGTCTTCTCAACTGATCTTTTCCGGGGCTTTTTTGAGTCTTGCCTTGCTGTCTACCAACAGCAACTCCCAGGGCTTTCTACCAGGATTCACCATTCTCTGTCTTGAGTCTCTCCCCTGGCTTCTGCTTTCTCTCCATCCCACAATGCCTGCTTGTCATAGGACTTTGCTTATTTTGTCCAGGGGTGGGGGAATGCAAGCTAAGTATGACACAGATGGGTTGGACCCGTATGATTCATAGATTCCAAGGGCAGGAAAGGCCATTGTGATCATCTGGTCTGATCTCCTGTGTGACACTTCGCCAAAATACATTCTATAGCACGTCTTTTAGAAAAACATCCGATCTTGATTTAAAAACTGTCAGAGAGAATCCACCATGACTCTTGGTAAATAAGAGGGCTGAAACTGGCAATGAAAGTTCCCAGCAAAGCTTCCACATGACAGACTGGAGACCTTGAGACTGTTGAATTTGTCTCCTCTAAAGTTTCTGTTTTGAAAAAATATCTTTTGAGCATGAGGTCAGAAGTTTAGATTTTCAAATCTCATGTGAAGTTTCATTGAATGTGCATTGTGAAGAGATTTGGCCAGTTGTGTCATATCCTTTAACCTGAAGTTGAAAAGAGATGTTTATGTTGCAGATGGGGGTTCTGTTTTCTCTTTTGCTTTCAGTGAGAAAAGGTGTTTCATTTCTAAGACTAACTGCCTCAAGGTGTCTGTGGGCCATGTTTTATCATGGCTCTTTGTTGCAAGATGACAGCTCTTCAGTTACATTGCCTTGAAAGGCCTCCACTCCAGAGACCTCTTGTAGAAAAATGGAAGTTGCTAAACCAGAGACTGGAACACTAATTACTTTAGCTCAAATACTTTGGAGAGCCAGTACAAATTTCTTGAATCAGTATACTTTTCCAAGCACTAGTCCAGTTTCAGTGAACACCGAGGGAAAATGAGAGGATTGGGAGCTTGCATGTAGTTCATACAGCAAATTCAATACTGAAGATGAGACAAGTCTCAAATAAAGGGAAATCAGACTCTGAGGCTTGAGTTTGATTATTATAAAGGACTGTTTGGTGGCGCTAAGTACTGGAGGCTTAATCTTTAAAGGACATGTTCTAAGAAGACGCACTTATATTGCTGCTGATTAATGCATTAGGCACTTAAGTAAATTTAAAAAAAAATATTTCAGTTAGGATTCTTGCATTTGAAGCTCTGCCCATTGTAAGTAACAGTGCTGTTACTTATTGAGAGAGGCAATGAAACTGGCAGATATCTTTTTTTTTTTTTTAAATAAATTCAAATGACTGATGTCTTATTAACACTTGTTCTCTGATAGTCTGTTACATCTCTCGTTTTCATTTCCCATCTCATGAGCTACAGACAGTGGTACAAGAGATCTCTTAAAGGGTTTGATTGCATGAGAATTTTATGTATTTTAAATTACAGACTCTGCTTAATATAGGCTGGAACTGGAATGTTGGTTAAATATGGAGGTTTGGGATTCTGATATATTAGTGTTCACAGGAGTGAAGCCTTTTATATATTGAAGCATTACAAACTCCTGTGATGTGATTTCTATTGAATAGCATAGTATCTGGTATTTCTCTTAAATCCCTAGTTCTTGGAGTCTTCTTCACTTTTTTTAATGAAAACTGAGATTCTCATGTAAAGTAAGTTTCTAGCCCTCATAGCTGCAAAGAAGAGCTTGAAAATGTCGAATCCTAAACCCTTAAATACCAGAAGGAAAATAAAAATAACCTAAAATGTAATTTTATTTTTTTTTAAATCTCATCCTAAAAATCTTGTTTTTAAGCCAATCTCATAACTTTCCTTGGGCAGGCTGTCATGCTTTTTTGAGTGCTCAGGGTTGACAATGCTGGAATAGGATTTTATTGGAATCCATTGTGGTATTGAGTTTCCAGTGCATTATATTAAAGATCTCTTACTATATTTTCAATAAGGAAACAAATGAAAAGGTAACTTGCCATTTCAGAAAATTAAAATAGCTTCCACTGCAGAATCTGTGCAAATTTGACATAAAGACTCTTAATTGGTAATTTTTCATTTCAATTCTTCATTTCATATCTTCTGTTATTGACTTGCTATGAACTAGCATCCCAACAGCTGAGCAGAAGCAAGTGTGAGGAAATGGAAAAAGGTAAATAAAAATGTTCTTAAAACAGAGTTGTTGGCCTAGCCTAGTGGTCTTACTGGTGTTGGAATGTTCCCTCATATGGGGATCAGAGCTTAAGACCAGAACTTTGTCTCTTAATCCACATTATACCAGTAACTGATTTTTGTTTCCTTTCCTAGCACTCTTATTCCTTTTTAAACTCAAAATGATTTCTTTGGTTCCAAACATCTTAATGGCCTGTTTTGGGCATTTTTCCATTTACTTACCTTAGTAAATAGCTTTTGAAAATATTCATGTTGATTATTTTTAAATTCTTGCTGTTTCCATTTAAAGTGAACTAGGCTGTTTCTTAAGTGTTTCCAAAAGAGCTTTGTACCAATTAGGATTCAAAAGATGCTGGGTACTGCCCCTCACAGGGGGCACCCCGCTTACCCCATCTTCCATAGAGCGGGGGGGCATAATTTTACAGAGATGGTCAAGCACTTGATGCTCCCATTGACTTCAGTTGGAATTGTGGATATACAGCACTTCTGAAAGTCAAAGCCTTAATAAAAGCTACAGTAACTCCTCACTTAATGTTGTAGTTATGTTCCTGAAAAACGCGACTTTAAGCGAAACGATGTTAAGTGAATTAATGTAAATGAGGGGATTAGGTTCCAGGGAATTTTTTTTTTCACCAGACAAAAGACTATATATATATATATATATATATATATATATATATATATACACACACACACACACACACACACACACACACACACACACACACTATAAGTTTTAAACAAACAATTTAATACTGGTACACAGTGATTATGATTGTGAAGACTGGTTGAGGTGGAGGATTTAGAGGGTGGGATATTTTCCAGGGAATGCCTGACTGCTAAATGATGAACTAGCAATTGGCTGAGCCCTCAAGGGTTAACTCTCATAGTCTACAAGGCAGCAGGAATGGAGGGAGGGGAGGGAGCATTGCAGACAGACACACACTGTGTGTGTGTGTGAGAGAGATGCACATTTCTCCTTTAAGTACACTGCCTTGTTAATTAGATCAGCCTGCTGAGACCACAGCTGCTGCTGCCAGCAAGCTCCCTCTGTCCTGAGCCCAGTCGTGTGTCCCCCCCCTGCTCTATGGAAGATGGGGTAAGCGGGGTGCAGGAGCGGGGGGAGGGGGACACCCTGACATTAGCCCCCGACTTTCTCCCCTTCCCCCCGCACAGCAAGCAGGAGTCTCGGAGAGCAGCTCTAAGGCAGAGGGCAGGAGCAGCACATGGCAATGTGGGGAGGGACAGCTGCAATTGCTAGCCTGCTGGGCAGCTGCTGTACAGGGAACTTAAAGGAGCGGGGAGCTGATAGGGGTAGCTGATGGGGGGGCTGCCGGTCCACCCTGGTTCCAAGCCCCCACCAGCTAGCTGCAACAGGCTGCTCTTCCTGCAAGCAGTGGACAAAGCAGGTGGCTGCCAAACGATGTTAGATGGGAGCATTGCACAACTTTAAACGAGCATGTTCCCTAATTGATCAGCAACGTAACAACGAAACAACGTTAACCGGGATGACTTTAAGTGAGGAGTTACTGTACTTGTTAAAATAAGCTGAGGCTCCCTTTGATCTTGCATAGCGTAAATGGCTCCACACAGTCATCTGGCGTGCTTACCAGGCACATGCCAAAAGGAGAGCCCATAGCAATTAGGGGGAAGGTTTGGGGGTTTTCTGGAATAGACAAGACAGATGATTCCTAGCTTGTGCTTGCTGTATTACCTGCAATACAGGCAGAAGTGCACCTGCACTGAAAACTTTCCATTCACCTTCTTACTGTTCTGTAACACTATCCTGACAAATACCATTGGAGTTTAACAACTTTGAACTCCTTTCTCTTCTACTGATCACTTTCAGCTTTACAGATTAACTTTTTTTTTTTTTTTTGAAGCGCCCACTCAATTGAAGAGGCTAATGTTAAAGCTTCATAAGTGCAAATACAGTTAAAAGACAAAGTCCTTGACTTGAAGCACTTATAAACTAACTTAAACACACACACTATATCACATAGCAGTTCAAAAGGAATGGTTTGCAAATATTGTTAGCGTGTGTGTGCCATCACTGTTTCAGTATCTTGACTAGGTGAACTTTGCAGTGGTACTACAACACTGTGTGTGTTGGGTACATAGCAAACTTTAAGCTTTCAACAGGGTGGGTGGTGGTAAACTTTTCCTTAAAACATGACTGTTTTTACTAAAGAAAGTACTAAATTCATTGATGTTCTGTGTATTAATGAGCCATGCACTATGAGGAATTAGCATTCTGAGTTACTTGTGACAACTAACCAAGAGTATTCCTCATTGTGTCTTAAATAAAAAGTGAAAAGCAGCAACTACTACATCGATTTTAAAAAAGTTAAGAAAAGTTAAAAATATAATACTGGTAATATAAGTGCCCCAAAAGAGGTTCTTGGTTCAGGTAAACTTACTTTGGCAATACTTTGCGCAGTGTTACTTTGATATTATATATAAATAACCAATTAATACTAAAAACCTGAGTGTCTGTCCTCCTTTGGAGTACATGTGATTTTGATTGATGTGTATACTGGACACACAATTGGAGGCAATTTGGACATTACAATGTCAAAATTGGAGAACTTGAAATGATTTTGCTTCCAGTACGGTAACCAGCAGAGGGCATTATAGTTCTATACATGGTGACTCTCTTCAAATTGTCGGGTACTCCACTGCATGTAATAGCAGAAATGAAATTGCAGCTCCATTGCAACAGTATGAAGGAAGAGATGTGAAAGACGTAAAAGGCATTTTTGGCTGAATCAAATGGCAGGAGAGGGGAATTATCTTTCAGAATTCTAGATTTTAATTGCTTATTTGTTATATACTTCAAAGTTGCTGTTTTAAAACAGATTAAAATATATTTTAAAGAACAGTGTCATAATTTTTTCTTAGGACTGTTCATAATCCACTGAAGCTCTAAAGTGAAATTTTGTTTCCTTTATAGATCTTCTGCACCTTTGCATTTTGCTTCTATGCTGGCTTATAGGATGACTCTGGAGTACTGGCCAGCCAGCACTGATATGTTTCGATCTCTTGAAAAAGCGTTTGATTTTAACCCTACTCTTTCCTCCTTCCCCAGTCAGGAGGAGGGAGAGGAAGTGCTACTTTTTCATCCAACTTTCCTCATCAGCAGGTCACATAAGTGTTTGTACTTTGTCCAGAATAGAGCTATAAAGTGGGGACTACTACTGTCCTTTTACTCTTTATGCTGTCTTCACTGGTCATTGCCACCTTTGTGGAAAAAATAACTTAGTGATGATGATGATAATAATGAAACAAGCCATCAGGCATCTTTGGAATGTCATGTCTGGAAAATTAAACTCCTAACCTGACGTGGTTTAAAAGTACAGTTCAGAGGCCCAGTCTGAAGAGATCTGGAGATCTTAAGGCATGGTGAAGTCTGCAGCCAAGGGGCTCATATCTTCTTATTTTTGCAGCCTGCCATGTGGTGACTTGTTGAATTAGGCATCCTTTGTAATGTCCCAGTTTTCATTTTGGTGTTTTATTTTCCCCCCTCCTTGTTTCATTTGTCATGACTACTCATTCCAATAACACCCACAGTGTGCCAGCCACTGTACTATTACAGAAGAAGGGAACAGTCCCTACCCTGAACAGCTTATAGGTGAATACAAGTAAAGTGGTCGGTGATTACTGGCCACTTATTACTACAGGATTTACTCTATAAAGCTTTTTTAAAAAGATGTTCAGTTTCCCCCTCATCCCTGCCATTGTTTGCAAACCTCATGGAGGAAATTTCTATTTTTATTCACTTCTGCTTTTTAATCTCTCTCATTTTGCTCCTCTGCCCATTCCCTCACCAGAGGGCTACATGCTTGTTATGGTAACGTGCATCCATTGATAGCTTTTAGGAACAAACACATGGTCTTGCAACTGAGACACTTGAGCTGGCGAGCTGCAGCCATGGCCTGTGCCGTACTAAGGATTCCCAAAGACTGAATCCAGAAGGGAAGCTGGATTTCAAGTGGTTCCCCCTCTTCCCCCCCCCCCCCCTTTACCTACAGGAGTGTGTTTTGCAATGGGTTAGTATAGTGGATTCCAGGCCACATAGCTTTCCCAATTCCCAATACTCTTTTCCTCTGCTGTATACTTCACTCTCCCAGACCATTGTCTATTCCCAACCAAATCGCTGGTTGGGAAATTCCTTAGCCTGTTCAAGAGGAAAGCGCACGTGTGGGTTAGAAAATGAAGGTCCCAAGGATTTAATCTGAAGGGCAAATTTTTAGTAATTAAAGATTATTTAATTGCTGTCATTTATTTCTTTGTCATGCATAGATTTCTATAGTTGCGTGACCATCCTTTTTGTGTTCCAGCTGTGGTAACAAACAGTGATGAATCACACCTTCTGACTCCAGGAAAGATGAGCCAGCGCCAGGGGAAAGAAGCACATCTCACTCCAACCAAAGATCTACTCCAGCCGACGCTCAGTCCAGGAACTGTCCACAGCCATGGTAAGAGACTTTTACTTCTATTACTGAAGGGTTTAAAATATTCCAAACTTGGTAGTTGTTACCTATTCCAACCCAAGCATCAAACGTTAGTTCAGTTCTTGACAAAATATTGCTTTTAAAACTGAGGTTTCAGAAAAAGGAAACTTGTCTAAGTACCCTCTGGTGTAAAAGCTTCCAATATAATTAACTTAAATTTATTCTGTTAGCCAAAGCATATTGTATGGAATTCTTCATACCACTAAAGTAAAAGTTGTTAATTGCACAACAGAAGAGGATTAAAGCATAGCTCATGGCACTGTTTTACATAAAGTACACATTATGACTTGTGGAGAAATATTCCATATTGTGACCGTGAATAAAGGTGACCGCATATAATCTTGTAACTGCTATTTATGTCACATCTAAGCATTTTATGCAAGACTGTTTATACAATACGTTTGTAAAAGTACTTCAAGAAAATATAACTTGATGCAGAGAGGTTTATTCATCATCAATTATACTGAGTGGCATGGCAGAATGTAGGACTGTTCTTGAAAAATCTAGTATATGGATGTGGTTATATGGATGTGGTTATTTTTATTTGTGTGATAAGATATTTACACTTGTTACTTAATACACAATGGGATGTCCTATGCCAGCTCAAATGATGTATTTAATCTTATTTTCCAGCAGATGGAAACATGAAACATCCCAAGCATTTCAACTAAACCACACTGTTTTTAGGTAAAATATAAAACCGATCTATTAACTACAGAAAAATAGATTATAAGTGGTAGACATAAGAGTTCAGAGCTAGTTACCAAAGAAAATAAAAGATAAGCGCACAATCTAAATCTTAACCTTATTGCACTAGGCAGTATTTAGATTAAGCAGTTTTCTCACCCCCCTGGATGTTGAAATTCTTAATACACAGGCCTGTCTTAAGCATGGACCAGTCTTCTCAGTTGAAGTTTTTGTCTTCTCCGTGTTCTTGTTGCTTCCGGCGTAGGTGGGGAAGAAGAAAGGTGAAGGCATGCTGCCATTGTTCCCTATTTTATATCCTTAGTCCATTTGCCTAGAAGACACTTGCCCAGACATGTCCTGGCAGATTTTGCTGAGTCACTGGGTTGGGCAGTCCCCCTGGAGTGGTCTTGTGCAACTGTGTCATGGGGTCAAGCAGTTCCCATTGTGTGGTGCTTGCACAACTGTCATTGAATTGTAAATCCCTTGATTACAGTTCCCCTGCTGATTGATGGTCGTTGAACACCCTCCTGGGTGGGGGTCCTTTCTGTGCCACTAGCAAATTTACAACATATTTTAGTAACAACCATACAGCAAAATCTCATAACATACACACTAACAATATACATATTTGGATGGAACAATGGGGTTCAGCAGATCATGACCTTTCATATGATACCTTACATGGCATGCTTTGTATGAAATATCACAACCACATATGAATGATGAACATGGAGGTTACAGGGTGCCGTTTTGAGGTATAGTGTGTTACACATACCTGCCCACAGACAGGTTTCAGGCAATGAACGCCATCATATCTCACATCATGAACCACCCGTATGTACCGCTCAAGACATGCCTGTCTCTTCTGGGCCACATAGCTATGTTACCCCTTTCCACTAGACTTCATCTTTACTGCCTCCAGATGTGGCTCCATTCCGTTTACTCGCCAAGCCATCACTCTTTGGATCTCAGGCTGAAGATTCTGGTACTGTTGTCCCTACTACGGTGGATCGCACACCCCCCCCCTCACCCCACTCCCCTGGTCTTGTACTGCTGGGGGTTCCCTTTCTTCCCTCCTTTCAAAGCAAAATTATCGTCACCGATGCTTCCCTAATAGGCTAGGGAGCCCATATGGACAACCGCACAGAACAAGGCACGTGGACATCTCTCGAGTCCAGGATGCACATCAACATCCTGGAACTTGGAGCAGTGCAAAGGGCGTGCAAACCATTTCTCCCACTCTTTCAATTTCATCATGTCAGCCAATACCACCACCAGTTTTCTATATCAACAAATAAGAGGGAGCGAGAACCCCCGCTCTCTGCACAGAAGTGGTCAAGCTCTGGAACAGGTGCATCACACATCAAATTGCCCTATCTGTAACTTACCTCTGGGAACACAGAATGTGCTCACGGACTTGCTCAGTAGACACTTTGCAAGTGACCATGAATGGGAGCTTCACAATATGGTGCTATGCAATATCTTCAAACAATGGAGAGTCCCTGCCACAGACCTATTCACTTTTCAGACCAACAACAAATGCACCACGTATTGCTCCAGAGAAGGCATCGTCTGTCGCTCCCCAGGTGATGCTCTCCTACTCTTGTGGTCAGACCAATTCAGCTACGCATTTCTTCCACTGCCACTCCTACCTCAACTTCTCCTCAAAATCCAATGAGACAGGGTGATGGTCATCCTCAGGGCCCCTTTTCGGCCCAAACAGTTCTGGTTCCCCAATTGCCTCCACATGTCCTCTTGTTCCGATTCCCATCCTGAACTTTCCTGATCTCCTCACCCAACTTGGTGGCACCCAGTCCACATCTGCTCCATCTCAGGAAGTGGTAATTCGATAGGCATCTACTCTAGAATGAGCATGCTCCTCGGCTGTACAAGACATTCTCTCTAGCAGCAGGAAGGACTCCATTAGACAATGCTACCTGGCTAAGTGGAGGTGCTTTTCCTCTTGGGCCCAACTTAAAGGAGTTCCACCAGAAGAGGTGGAAATCCCCTGATTCTAGACTACATTCTATCCCTGAAGTCATTGGGTCTCCCCTCAGCACGTTGACTGACCACTTGAATGCAATTAGCACATTCTGTCCACCAGTGTAGCGGGCTTATTTCTTTTTACACACCCTAGATTTTGGAAGGGCCTACTCAGAACCTTCCCTCTTCACCAAATGGTCGCATCTCAATGGGACTTGAATTTGGTATTCTCCGTTTGAATGACACCCCCCCTCCCCCGCCGTCACTGGCAATCTCCTCCTTGTCCCTCCTTCCCATGAAAGTTGCCTTCCTGGTAGCTATCACTGCAGTGAGGAGAGTCGGTGAACTCTGTGCTATGATGGCGGACCCGCCATTCACAGTATTCCACAAGGAGAAAATCTCCTCATGTCTACACCCTAAATTTCTACCAAGGTGATAACCCAGGTTAACTAAGCTATTCACTTACAGGTTTTCTTTCCAAAACCACATGCCTCCACACAAGAATGTCGGCTCCATTCCCTCAATGTCAGGCATGTGCTGACCTTCTACCTGCAGAGAACGAAACCTATCAAAGTCCCGTCGACTATTCATTGCAATAGCTGAGAGACTCTGAGGACAGGCCAGCTCCACCCAGAGACTCTCTCCAGGTGGATTTCTGACTGCATCAAACTCTGCTACCAGCTGTTGGACCTACCTCCCCATGCAGGGATACAGACTCACTCCCTTAGAGCGCAAGCTACCATCATGGCTTCTCTCCAGGGCATCTCTCTCATAGACATAAGTAAAGCAGCCACGTGGAATTTGGTGCACATCTTCATGACACTTTATGCCCTGGTGCGAGACTTGGCAGTGGATTCTTCATTTGCTTCAGCTGGTAACGAAAGATAGGAAGGCATAGTTGCTCAGTGCCTACTTTGCTTCAGTCTTCTCACAAAAAAGAACATGTGACCAGATGACTAGCAAAGTTACCATAGACAATAAAGGGGAAAAGATGCAGATCAGGATAAGTAAAGAAGGTGCAAGATCTTCTCACCAATTTGAATGAATTCAAATCAGTGGGGCCAGATGCTATTCACCCGGGGGTACTGGAGGAATTAGCTGAAGAAATCGCAGAACCACTAGCAATAATATTTACAAACTCATGGATGACAGGAGAGGTACCGGAAGACTGGAGAAGGGCTAACATAGTGCCCATCTTTAAAAAGGGGAGAAAGGAGGAGCCGGGAGACTATAGACCAGTCAGCCTGACTTTGATACCTGGGAAGCTACTAGAGCAATGTATAAAACATTGTTTGTGAATACTTGGAGGATGAAGGGGTAATCACTAGCAGCCAGCATGGATTTACCAAGAACAAATCATGCCAAACCAGTTTGATTTCCTTCTTTGACAGGGTAACTGATTTGGTGGATAGGGGGAATGCGGTGGACACAATATACCTGGACTTCAGCAAGGCTTTTGACACAGTCCCATATGACATTCTGATAAGTAAGCTGAAGAAATGCAGGCTTGACAGAACTACCATTAAGTGGATCCATAATTCATTAAATAACCATAAATAAAGAGTAACTATTAATGGAATGATGTTGGATTGGAGGGAGGTCTCAAGTGGGGTTCCACAGGAATCTGTTCTGGGTCAAGTGTTGTTTAACATCTTTATTAATGACCTAGATGTAGGAATAGAGAGAATACTGATCAAATTTGCAGATGACACAAAGCTAATGGGGTTTGCCAGTACTTTGGAGGATAGAGCTAAAATTCAGAGGGCTCTTGATAAATTGGAGAACTGAGCTATAGATAAATGTCAGGTGCTACACTTAAGGAAGAAAAAACAAATGCACAAATACAGAATAGGGGAAAACTGGGTTGGCAGCAGCACTGCTGAGAAGGATCTGGGAGTTGTGATGGATCACAGCCTCAACATGAGTCAGCTGTTGCAAAAAAAGCAAATGCAATTTTAGGTTGCATTAACAGAGGCATAGCATGCAAGTCACGGGAGGTGATAGTACCACTCTACTTGGCACTGGTTAGGCCTCAGCTGTTTGGACTCACGGCTGGACTCAGCAGTACTGTGTCCAGTTTTGGTCATCAGTGTATAGAAAGGCTGTAGAGAAACTGGAAAGGATCCAGGGGCGAACAACAAAGAATATCAAAGGGATGGAATACAAGCCATACAAACAAAGGCTGAAGGAACTGGGTATATTTAGTTTGGAAAAGAGGAGATTAAGGGGGGGGCGGGTATGAGAGTGGCCTTCAAATATTTGAAAGGCTGCCATAAAAAAGATGGAGAAAAGTTCTTCTCTTGCCACAGTGGGCAGGACAAGAGGCAATGGGTTCAAACTACTGCATAGCAGATTTAGATTAAATCTTAGGAAAAAGAAGAGTAGGACAATGGAACAGACTGCCTTACGAGGTTGTGGAAACTTCTTCAGTGGAGGTTTACAAAAGGAGGCTGGATAGTCATCTGTCTTGGATGGTTTAGACACAACAAATCCTGCATTTTGAGAGGGAGTTAGATTAGATGATCCTTGCAGTCCCTTTTAACCCTATGATTCTATTTTGCACGGTAGTCCTCTGCACGACCCTTCCATCATCATCCTCGCACCCTCCACCAACTTAGGTACTGCTTGTCAATCTCCATAAGTGGAAGACAATA